>NC_057401.1:39779681-40128947 GCF_019320065.1 Cervus canadensis
TTTGGATAGCAGCCATCCTGACTGGCGTGTAATGGTACCTCATTGTGGTTTTGATTTGCATTTCTCTAATAATGAGTGAAGTTGAGCATCTTTTCATGTGTTTGTTAGCCATCTGTATGTCTTCTTTGGAGAAATGTCTGTTTAGTTCTTTGGCCCATTTATTGATTGGGTCATTTATTTTTCTGGAATTGAGCTGCAGGAGTTGCTTGTATATTTTTGAGATTAATCCTTTGTCTGTTTCTTCATTTGCTATTATTTTCTCCCAATCTGAGGGCTGTCTTTTCACCTTACTTATAGTTTCCTTTGTAGTGCAAAAGCTTTTAAGTTTCATTAGGTCCCATTTGTTTAGTTTTGCTTTTATTTCCAATATTCTGGGAGGTGGGTCATAGAGGATCTTGCTGTGATTTATCTTGCTTTGCGACCCCATGGACTGCAGCACGCCAGGTCTCCCTGTCCATCACCAACTCCCAGAGTTTACTCAAACTCATGTCCATTGAGTCAGTGATGCCACCCAACCATCTCATCCTCTGTTGTCCTCTTCTCCTCCTGCCTTCAATCTTTCCCAGCATCAAGGTCTTTTCAAATGAGTCGGCTCTTTGTGTCAGGTGCCCAAAGTATTGGAGCTTCAGCTTCAGCATCAGTCCTTCCAATGAATATTCAGGACTGATTTCCTTTAGGATGGACTGGTTGGATCTCCTTGCAGTCCAAGGCACTCTCAAGAGTCTTCTCCAACATCACAGTTCAAAAGCATCAATTCTTCTGCACTCAGCTTTCTTTATAGTCCAACTCTCACATCCATACATAACTACTGAGAAAACCATAACCTTGACTAGATGGACCTTTGTTGGCAAAGTAATGCCTGTGCTTTTTAATATGCTCTCTAGGTTGGTCATAACTTTTCTTCCAAGGAGTAAGCGTCTTTTAATTTCATGGCTGCAATCACCATCTGCAGTGATTTTGTAGCCCCCCAAAATAAAGTCTGCCACTGTTTCTACTGTCTCCCCATCTATTTGCCATGAAGTGATGGGACTGCATGCCATGATCTTTGTTTTTTGAATGTTGAGCTTTAAGACAACTTTTTCACTCTCCTCTTTCACTTTCATCAAAAGGCTCTTTAGTTCTTCTTCACTTTCTGCCATAATGGTGGTGTCATCTGCATATCTGAGATTATCAGTATTTCTCCGGGCAATCTTGATTCCAGCTTGTGCTTCATCCAGTCCAGCTTTCTCATGATGTACTCTGCATATATCTAGAGAAGCACCAAATCCCTTCATGGTAACATCAGATCCTCATGACTAACAACAAACCTTTTGTAAAATGAGTCCGTCATGGTATTGAACTCCCCCTTCACCAAAACTGTATATATTGACTTTCCCCCACTGCAGCTGGGGAGCAGTCTCTCAGAGCTATCTGAGGTGCTGCCTCCTGGGCTGCAGTCCTTACTTTGCCCCAAATAAAACTTAAGTCACAATTCTCAAGTTGTACATCTTTTTTAGTCGACACCATGAACATATAGCATGCATATAATACGTTCCTCAAGCTCACTGGATTTATTCTTTTTTAATGAGCACCTTACAGTTATTTCTTTCAGAGCAACTGTACTTTTTTAGATGCTTCTAGTGTTTAGACTTTTGGGTAAATAATCTTACTATATTTAAATTTTTAGCAACCAATTGCATAGAATCTGACCTCATTGTTAATTAAAAACGACTCTATTTTCTAACAACCAGTGATACACTCTCCCATTGTTGTTGCTCAATTGCCCAGTTGTGTCCGACTCTTTGCAACCCTGTGGACTGCAGCACACCAGGCCTCCTGTCCTTCATCTGCTGAAGTTTGCCCAAGTTCATGTCCACTGCATCGGTGATGCCATTCAGCCCATCTCATCCTCTGATGCCCTCTTCTCCTTCTGCCCTCAATCTTTCCCATTGGCTAACTGTAGGTCCCCAGGCAAGTCTTTTAGCATCTTTGGAGCTCAGTTTCCTTATCTGTTAAATGAGGCAGTTCTATTAAGTTTCCTTCCAGTTCCAGCACCTTGTTGGACATTGGAGCTGAGTTAGCAAGTCGGATGGAGTTGCTAGCTTCATTAAGAAGCATGTATACAACACATGGAAGTTTTAAACTGCTGAAAAGATAGGCCAAATTGCTTTATCAGATTTTGAGTGTTTGCCAAGAGAAAGGGGCGGGGGGCGGGGGGTGCTGGGTGGTTTACATTCACGTGCTTGTAACCACAGTTCTTACGGAAGATAAGAAGAAATTATAGCCTACTGAATAAAAGCTCCCTGGAGCAGCAGAAAGAACCAACTTTCAGGAAGAGGGAAGGAACTTGCCTGGGATGGGTGGGTGTGGGGCATGAGGGCCATGGAACAAGAGGAAATCCGGTGTTTCCATTGAGGACCTGCAGACTTTCCAATTTGGCAAAAGCTTAAGTTGTGCACAGACCGGCCTCTACTCCCTCCCCTCCCAGACTGCTTGCAGGAGTCCAGGCTGGAGGGCCTGGTGCAAGGACAGAATCCTCAGAGGAAACCAAGAGATCACAGAGCACAAAGGTTCAGCCCCTGTGCCTCTCTGAGAAGCAGCCCCTTTTCCCAGGCTTCACTGTGGGAAAGGTTCAGACAATGGTCATGAGAAGGCGAGTCAACATCCATGGAGTGACAGGAAAGGAATCCTCATTTGACCTCTTGCAGGCAGAACACCAGAATTAAGGGAAGATTGTGAAGGCGTGTGATACACCAGTCCCTGGGCTCACAATGACCCCCAAGGCTGCTCGTGCGCCGTCCTGGCCTTTAAAGGGCAGTGAAACCAAGCAGGAACCTGTGGGACCCTCCAGCATACAAAAGCCTTTCCGTGTCCCCAATTCTTATTTGTAGGGAAAAGGCATCGGCCTTCTAGACCTTCCCTGAGTTTCAGAGGGCAGATTCAAACAGTTAATAATTAGAACAATAGAGTCACAGGACTCAGAGTTCCTCCTGAAGGAACATACATAACAATCTGATAGAAATCTCTGAGTTCTTCTACGGGAACTAGGGCCCCACCCAGAGGGAGGATGGGAACTTCAGGCTGAGTACAAGTCTGGACCCCAGACTGGTTGGAACCAGAAGGCTGATGATTTAGATTCCTAGAGCACCACCCAGGTACCTCCCCACCGACCAATCAGAGGAAGGTCATACACCCCACAGCCTTTAGACTCTTTTGAGCATGAATCACCCATTCTCCTTGCTTGGCCTTGCAATAAACCGTTCCCGCTCCAAACTCTGTCTGTGTGTGTCATGAGGCACACGAACTTGGGTTCAACAACAGTGGGTGTGTTTCCAGAATTGCCCCAGGTCTTTGCTCAAAACCAGCGAATCCCCATCTTTAGCAGGAGCTAACATAAATCTTTATAAGGGCTTCTCTGGTGGCTCAGATGGTACAGAATCTGCCTGCAATGCGGGAAATCCAAGTTTGATCCCTGGGTTGGGAAGATCGCCTGAAGAAGGGAATGAATGGCAACCCATTCTAGTATCCTTGCCTGGAGAATTCCATGGACAGAGGAGCCTGGCGAGCTACAGTTCATGGGGTTGCAAAGAGTCACACGTGACTGATGACTAACACACAGAATATAAATCTTTAAGTTAAAGGGTTCAGAGATAAGACCAACAACAACAAAAAAAAACAGATGGAACCAGCTGGGACCAAGATGGTGACCAATCTGACCTCCAACAGACCTTGAGTCTCATCATATGTTAACCTTACTATATTAGCATGTGAAATTGAGTGTTTCCTGCCATGTCAGTAAAAAAGGATGTCATAGCCATCAGTGATTTTGGGCTTCCAAATGTGAATTTCTGAGCCCTGAGAGTGCCCAAAAAGGAGAACAATGCCTGCAATCCAGCAGCTGTCCTTTGCAGCCACTCTAAGGATGTGAAAAACCAAGAAGCAGGATGCTGGCCTCAGATAGCTGAGATGCATATGAAAGGAATGATTTCAGTAAGCCCAGACACTTGCATCTTCCCATATGTAGAACAGCGCTAAATTCCTTAATTTGAGATATCTGGCTTTCCTTAATTAACAACAATCTTTGATGTGAACATCATCTGAAGACTACTTGCCTCCCTTGTTGCAAACTTTTGTCTAACCTGATCCTTCCCCAGCCCCAGAACCCACCCCCCACCACAGAACATCTCCCTCCCAACCCCCAACAATTTTCTCAGGGTCACTTTGAGAACCTGTCTTCGGGGTTTGAAGTCCTAAAAATTCCCACCAAATAAAAGATAACTTTCAATTTCTATGTGGTGACTATCTTTTAAGTCAACAAGCATATTAAATGGACATTAAGAATCAGAAAAAAATTAGTAAGAGGGTGGCACTCCACTACTTTCAGAAAACCCTACCCCTTCCTTGGTTAGACTAGTGTATATGCCTCTCCACCATCAGCCTCACTCCTCTGCCTTTTGTCTTCATTCTTGAAAATTCAATCTCTCGCACCACATGGATGAAAA
Source organism: Cervus canadensis (assembly GCF_019320065.1). NCBI lineage: Eukaryota > Metazoa > Chordata > Mammalia > Artiodactyla > Cervidae > Cervus > Cervus canadensis. The sequence continues at coordinate 39,784,163 of NC_057401.1, forward strand.
GTTCATCTGTGAACTTAGTCCACTTTCTCCATTGCTTAGCCACTGAGTAACACTTGTGCTGTGTGGATCTCAGCTTCAGTTTCGTTATTCAGCTGCTTGAACCAGGATGGGAAAAGAGCCCTCTGCCTGGCAGGGAAGAGAGCCTCAGCCAGGCTAGGGCCTGAGCAGGGTCCAGAGGACTTAATTCCATAACAGGAGAAAAGTGAAGTAGAGAGAAAGTAAGACCAAAGGTTGTAGAAATGGAAAGGAAACAAGCCAGAAGTCATCGAATATTCACACTCTACTCTGGGTGCGATGGCCTTAGGGAGAAGCCTGGGGAAACGAAGAGGTGGGACCCCCTGTCTAAGATCCTGCCGATGCCGGGTCTGTGCTAACGTCCAGGGGCATGTGCACGGTTAAAAGGTGTGGCTGGAGAAAGCCACCGGTAGGCCAGGGAGACACCACCTGGTGATCCTGATCTTGGTCAACCTCCCACCATCCATTTCTTCAGGCTGCAAGGCTCGGAAACATGAATTCTGTGAGCACATTGGAAGATATGGACATACAGTTCCCAGCAAGGATGCTCATTTATTAACTTTCAGTTGGAAAGATAGTTATTAAGTGGGCAGGATGCTTGCATCAACCTGATCAATGCCTGTTTTCCCTGAAGGCAGGAGGCAGAGAGGAAGGCAAACTTCCGAACAAGGGGAACCAGGTGAGCATAGGAGGACTCTCCTGCTAAGGCACTCTTTCCTGCTCCCACCTGCGCTTAGACAAGGAAACCGTCCACAGAGCCAAGACTGTCCTTCCCAACATCTGAAAAGGTATCACCCACATCTGGCTCCTGGAGGGTTTTTTCCCTACTCTCTACACTAACTACAGCCCTTCGATTTACACCCTTTTCTCCCAACCACAGAGTGGCTTCCCAGGTGGATCAGTGGTAAAAAATCAGCCTGCCAAGCAGGAGACGTGCATTTCATTCCTGTGTTAGGAAGATGCCCTGGAGAAGAAAATGGCAACCCATTCCAGTGTTCTTGCCTGGGCAATCTCATGGACACAGGAGCCTGGCTGGCTACAGTCCATGGGGTTGCAAAAGAGTCAGATACGGCTTAGCAACTAAACTCCTAACCACATACCACAACATCAGTATGGTATGATTTCTGTTTTTTTAATTATGAGTGAAATAATATTTTAGTCCATCCTCCCCAAGATTCCTGTGATTCTATATGTTTTTATGGACAATTTCCTAACTTGGGTATTCCTGAGACTGGCTATTCAACTGTGTATGATGTAATTTACTAGTTTAATTCTCAACATAGAAATTTGTCTTCTTTATTTCTAATGTAAGGGTTGCAGGACAGGGGTCTCACTGTTGCCCCCAGGAACCAAGGAAACCTTCCAGATTTAACCAAACTACAGGGGGGTCATGAAGCCATCACTCAGCAGGCCCTCCACAGCACAGCTGTGATCTGCCCAGACTGGTGCGCGGGAGAGCTTGGGCGAAGTGAGGGCAGGAGGGATGGAACCAAAATCACAAGGAAAAAACCAGGGGAGTCAATGTTCTCCTCGTTGTCTTGACCCAGAGCCCTGCCGAGGAGCCTTATGCTGCTGAGATTCCAGACGGCTTGAGCAGTTCCCTGAGGCCCAGTGGCAGCATCCCTGCTCCACAGATGGGGGAACAGATTGACGAGGGACCTGTGATTCGGTCGGCAGGCAGAGAGCTAGGTGTCCATGACGTCACCCGGCAGACTCTCACTTGGGATTGGAAGCAGGTTCTCAGCCATCAGGCAGGGCCTCTTGCCAGAAAAACTGGAACCAAAAACTCCTTTGTGATTCTCTGCATTGGAGGAAATGCTTTGGGAGACCTGTAGATGGCTGGGTCCATTACGGGTTTAATGCTTCAGGACAGTAATCTAGTCTCCCCACAGCTAAGCCTGCAGAGATATGTGCTGTGGGAAAGATGCTCTGAGGTACCCTGCTGAAGTGGGGAATTATCAAGATTAGCAAAACGGCCATTACTGCCACCCACCACGTTCCACTGAAGCACTTCCAACACGCTTTAAGCATCCTGGTCATTCCCTCTGCGAAGCTGAGTACGTGCCAAGTCAGACTCTAAAGGAATCCTGTGAAAATAACTGAGGACCTGTTCTCAACTTGAAATCGCAAGTCTCTTTGCCTGAGGAGGTGATTAAAAACTTGTCCCACCTCCCCACGCAGACACTCTTGCCCCCTGTCTGGCCGCCCCCTGCCGTGGACTCTGCTCTTTCCTGCTCTGTCTTGTTACCATTCCTGTTCTCTGCTCTCCAAGTCTCTCTCCATTTTGCCTCACACCCAAGTTCTTTCCCATGACTCTTATGACCAGAAAAGAAATGGAAAGGAAGATGCCTGTGCTCCTGAGGTTCTTGGGTTCTACAAGGTAAACAAGATTAAGCCAATGAGCATTCCTCAGGGATGAATCATTTGTTCATTCACTCATACTTTTAACAAATATTTATTGACTGTAATAAACAAAGGGACTCCTTATCCACAGGAACTTAAAATCTGAAGCAGTCTTCCGTAGCTGGGCCCAGTGTCAGAATCACTGGAAGCCACGGTAGTTTTCAGATATCTGCATTTTTAACCAGTGAGAGTCGCTCAGTCGTGTCCGACTCTTTGCAATGTTATGGACTATACAGTCAATGGAATTCTCCAGGTCAGAATGCTGGAGTGGGTAGCTGTTCCCTTCTCCAGGGGATCTTCCCTATCCAGGGATTGAACCAAGGTTTCCCACATCGCAGGCGGATTCTTTACCAGATGAGCATGAGGGAAGCCCAAGAATACTGGAGTGGGTAGCCTATCCCTTCTCCAGCAGATCTTCCTGACCCAGAAATCGAACCAGGGTCTCCTGCACTGCAGGTGGATTCTTTACCAACTGTGCTATCAGGGAGGCCTTATTGAGCATTTCATGAAAGCCCCCTCATTTCATTTTTAACAAGTGTTTCAGGTAATTCTGAGGTAATAGTGCCTTGAAACTATTTGTTGAGTAGAACAAGAGGTTCCACTACACCATGACTCAGAATGGGACCACGGGAAGAAAGTCAACCCCATCTAGATGTTTCAGGAGCCCCCTCATTTCTTATCCATGTAGGGATGCTAGATTTAGCAAATAAGAATATATAGTACTCCATGAAAGGATGCTATCATCACTAGTTATTAGAGAAATGCAAATCAAAACTACAGTGAGGTATTACTTCACACCAGTCAGAATGGCTGTTATTAAAAACTCTACAAATAACAAACACTGGAGAGGGTGTGGAGAAAAGGGAATCCTCCTACACTGTAGGTGGGAATGTACATTGGTGCAGCTACTACAGAGAACAGTATGGAAGTTTCTTAAAAAATGAACAGTCTAGTCACCATATGATCCAACAATCCCATTTCTCCTTGCAGTCCAAGTGATTGGGATCTCCTTGCAGTCCAAGCGACTCTCAAGAGTCTTCTCCAACACCACAGTTCAAAAGCATCAATTCTTTGGTGCTCAGCTTTCTTTATAGTCCAACTCTCACATCCATACATGACTACTGGGAAAACCATAGCTTTGACCATATGGACCTTTGTTGGCAAAGTAATATCTCTGCTTTTTCATATGCTGTCTAGGTTTGTCATAGCTTTTCTTCCAAGGAGCGAGTGTCTTTTAATGTCATGGCTGCAGTCACCATCTGCAGTGATTTTAGAGCCCAAGAAAATAAAGTCTGTCACTGTTTCCATTGTTACCCCATGTATTTGCCATGAAGTGATGGGACCAGATCTTAGTTTTTTGAATGTTGAGTTTGAAGCCAGCTTTTTCATTCTCCTCTTTCACTTTCATCAAGAGGCTCTTTAGTTCTTCTTTACTTTCTGCCATAAGGGTGGTGTCATCTGCATATCTGAGGTTATTGGTATTTCTCCCAGCAATCTTGATTCCAGTTTGTGCTTCTTCCAGCCCAGCGTTTCTCATGATGTACTCTGCATAGAAGTTAAGTAAGCAGGGTGACAATATACAGCCTTGACGTACTCCTTTGCCAATTTGGAGCCAGTGTGTTGTTTCATGTCCGGTTCTAATGTTGCTTCTTGACCTGCACACAGATTTCTCAGGAGGTGGGTCATGTGCTCTAGTACTCCCATCTCTTGAAGAATTTTCCACAGTTTGTTGTGATCCACACAGTCAAAGACTTTGGCATAGTCAATAAAGCAAAAGTAGGTGTTTTCTGGAATTCTCTTGCTTTTTCTATGATCCAACAGATGTTGGAAATTTGATCTCTGGTTCCTCTGCCTTTTCTAAATCCAGCTTGAACATCTGTGAGTTCTCAGTTCATGTACTGTTGAAGCCTGGCTTAGAGAATTTTGAGCATTACTTTACTAGCATGTGAGATGAGTGCAATTGTGCGGTAGTTTGAACATTCCATGGCATTGCCTTTCTTGGGTTTTGGCCAAGTGTGTAGTATATCTTAATATATGGTTAGATAGCATCACCGACTCAATGGACATGAATTTCAGCAAACTGGGAGATAGTGAAGGACAGGGAAGCCTGATGTGCTGCAGTCTATGGGGTCTCAAAGAGTTAGACATGACTTAGTGACTGAGCAAGAACAATGCAATATTTGGGACATACTTATACTAAAATTGTACTCATTGTTTATCTGATTTTCAGGTTTAACTAGACATTCTGTATTTTACATGGCAAACCTATACCTACCCCATCTCAAAGTGAAGATCTTAGTCTTTGACCTGCATGCCTCCTCTGCCCTACGTCAATCAGTCCTACCCAGCATCTCTGCTCCTGCCTCAACAGGCCTTTCACTTCCTTCAGGATGCAAACACCACCCATGGGCCAGGGCCACCCACACTAGGCAGGCAGTGTGAATGAGTCAGCCCCGAACCACAGTTCATCACGCTACTTAGGGAAACTTCTCTTCCCGGCTCCCTGTCACCTCACCCTCTGGTGTCAGGTGCCCAACCTGTTACTCCCAGACTAGATGCCTTCCTTGAAAGCCCCTACTTGCCTGAACTCTGTAAATACTGGTCCTCTCTGGCCACCTGACCACTCATCTCATATGGAACAACTGTGTTGTAAAGATGAAAGGAGACAAGGAATAAAGAGAATTTTGATGTAAACACAAGAACTACCCTACCTGTGATTGTCAAACCATGGTCTTACGACCACAATCTTGGGTAGATTTACAACCATGACTGCTCTGATTTTATCAGTTCATTTATTTTTCTAGGTTAGACTTTATTTGAATGCAGTAACTAAAAAACTGAAAGTCACTAGACTATACAGTTGGCAACCAACTCTGTGGCTTGTTTTGAGTTGGAGGGGGCACAGTTGACTATCTACCCAGCATCCATTCCTTCTTTTTCACTCGCTAACAGAATTATGATTTTGTTCAGGGATTCATCCATAAAGTAGGTGCCTCAGCTCTAAAGATGGATCTAACTGATCACTGGTAACACCCTCCCCTGGCCAGCAATGGTTTCAGGAATGGGCAGGTGACCCAATACTGTCATTGAGTCATGAGGTGAAACTTTCCAGGGGTCTTCTAGAAAACCTCACCTAACTCCCAAGACAAAGTGCCAAGAAGTGCTGGTCCCTCTTCTTCCTCTGGATACCGTCAGGACTGGGTTGGATGGCTAGATTGATGTTGCCATCTTGATATTAGCCTGAAATGAAGCTTGATGCTGAGGAAGGCAGAATGAGAGGGACAACAGAACTGGGACCTTGAAGACACTGTGGACACTGGAGAACCACTGAATATCCTTCCTCTTGAAGCTGGTTTGGATAGGATCCTTACTATCTGTGTATGCACTTGGAGCTTCTATTAAAAGGGAATGTCGAAGGCAGACATTTAAAATTCTTAGATTCGCAGCAATAAAGGTGGATCACCCGTCCCTTCTTCCATCCAAAGGGCAGACATTTGCTCATCCTTATTTGTCTATGAATATTGCCCACAGTAGGAGTGGAATTGATTAGCTTTCCCTTTTCTATGAGTTTGAATAAAAATAGCTCTAGTTTAATGTTTGTTGATGAACTGTTGAAAGTAAGTTTACTCCTCCCTCAGGTGAAACCTCCATATTTAAGCATCTTCAGATCCACAAGAAACAGCATGTGATGTCTGAACTGACATACATTTTTCTCTGGAGCACAGGCAGAGGCCAGAGTCCCTCAGGCATCTTTAAGGTGCTGAAACCCACAGCTCATGGGCAGAGCTCTGGGCCAACTATATCACATTCTACTCTTAATGTCCTTGACTTTTCCTGCACCCTTCACCTCCTCTGAGTGTTGAGCTAGCCCCCTGGCTTGGGGCTCCCACTTTGTAAACTCTACCCATGCTGCCTTCTCCTGTTTCAAGCATTTCCATAAACCTATACATCAGTTCTTCAGAAGAGGGCTGACTCTGGGCTGTTGACTCTGAAAAAGTGCGTGTGCTTCTCAGGGATTCCAAAATAGTACAGTAAAGCCACTAGAAACTAATGACATCTTAAATCCACCAGCAAGGACACAACTAAAGGAGTGAATGGCGCCAAGCCAGGGGCTCTTATTTGAATATGGATAAGACATAGACACAGTAAAGGAGGAAAAGAAAATACAATATTGGATTAATCATGGACACTAATAAAAACCAACACATGAAACTGGCAAGAGGATAAAAACAGACATACCAAAGCGAGGCCAATTCATTCCATAAATATTTACTGAGTGCCTACTACCCTGTGCCAGGCATGACCACAAGTTGCTAAAAATACAAACTAAGTTCTGTTTCTGCCCTCAAGAGATCCCCAGTTTTCCTAGGGACAGACACATAAATAATTTAAGATAAATCTTAAAGAATGAAAGAATTCACAAAATGGGAAGTGGGGGAGGTAGGAGTCATATACACAAGCCAATTCATATGGAATTCTCAGAGTAAACACGCAGGCTTTGTATTCAGGCAAAAAAGTGGTGGCATAGAGAGAGTGGGGGCTGGAGGGTGAGGCTGCTTGTGTTTGACCTTCCCTCCTGTTCCAAGGAATTTGACCTTCCACACGTAGCCAATGGATTTTGGTTGTTTGGGGGGTGAGTGGGGGACTATTTATATAATTATTTAAGCAAGGAAAAGATACCACCAAATTTGTGATTTCATTCTAAAGAAGTATCAATATGCAAAAACGTTCACTAAAATATGTGAAGAAGAAGTTGTTTTGAATATTTTCATTCCTAAACAATCTCTTTGAGGGATATTCACAAAAATGATAACTGTTTTTACCTCAAGGAAGTTAAGTCCATGAGTGGTTTTTCACCTTTGAACATCTGCATGTTTTAAATTCTTGTGAACATATATTACGTTGATGATTTTTTAAATGTGTGTGTGTGTTTAGAGATACGGATGGCATTTTTATAGACGGAGACTAGCCATCAGGAAGGCCTATTACAAGACTGTCCTCATGGTTCAGGTGTGGTATATGAACATCTGGATCAAGGCAGGGGGGATCAGGTGGGAGAAGCTTCTTGGGCCAGAGGCAGAGTTGCCCAGTCTAGGTGACCACTTAGTAACAGGTTGGTGGGGAAAGGGATAAAGGAGTCAGAGATGACCCAAGGAATTGGACAGACCTGGGGCTAGAAGAAGTCAGGGTTCGACTTCTTCCTTCACTGACTCAATGGACATGAGTTTGAGCAAACTCCAGGAGATAGTGAAGGACAGGGAAGCCTGGCATGCTGCAGTCTATGAGGTCATGAAGTGTTGGACACGACTTAACAACTGAACAACAAATATTCACACTACAGAGGTGGAGGCCAAGGTTAAGCCTTCCCTTCATAGAACTGCAGCAATGGACTCCCACTGGCCCATGGCCCACTTACAACATCCCACTGCCCACACCTACCCAGTCTTACCTGGAAACTCCCTGTCTGAACTCACCAGACCTGCCTGGGAGAGCCAGGTTTATTATCAGAAGCTCACAAAGCTCAGCCTCCTTGAAGGCAATTAAAACTCCAGTGTGGGAGAGCTTTGGCACCAACTATTTTTTCCACCTAGCTGACTCTTACCGTAGATGTAATAGTCCACCAGCTCAACGTGGAGCCAAGTGGGCGATGAAAACACCCTCTGCTGCTGTCTGAGTGCAGCCCTCCACTCCCTCTGCCCCTTGCAATTTCCCAAAGCTCCCATTCAACAAGGAAAACATGGGCTTGATTAGTGGGTTTGACATGGGCCAAACAGTTGCAGTCCATTCTCATCTGACAGACAGGAGGAGCACCAATTTCCGTCCAAAAAAGAAAAAAAAAAAAAAAAAGAGTGACAAGGCTAGAGCTGAGCTGGCTGGGCCAAGGAGGAGGATTGCAAAGGAGAAAATTGCCTCCATTAAGTCAAATCCGTCCTGGGAGGATGGGCTGCAGAATCAGTTCCAGGTCACCATTTGCATGATCACATTAATCTGTCTTTTTTTTTTTTCCAACTACATTTTTATTCCTGCCACCTAATAAAGTTCGGGTCTACTCCCCACTCACATAAGGATTGCCAGAACATGAGAAATAGGCAAATTCTAACTGTAGGCACCATTTACAACTAGTGGCATAGAAAGTGATCCAGCTCTAAATTCCAAAAAGAAAACAGTACTGTTTCAAAAAATAGGTAATTTGATAAAGACAACTTTCAATAGTTTAAGCATCAGGACTTTTGCCCTATATTGTGAGGGAGGCAAGACTAATTAGAAAACAAAACTTGGTCAGTGGTGTGCTCTTGCTGGTCCCCAAAAGCTGAATGGTAAATTACTAGGAATTTTGCAAGCTGGTTGACATCACATTGGTAGTTGGAAATCAGCTATGGTGGAAGCACCTATACCACGGAAATTGGCAAATGCTCTAATTGTGACGGCCTCTCCTCTCAGTTCAGTTCAGTCGCTCAGTCCTGTCCGACACTTTGTGACCCCATGAATCGCAGCACGCCAGGCCTCCCTGTCCTTCACCAACTCCCAGAGTTTACTCAAACTCATGTCCATCGAGTTGATGATGCCATCCAGCCATCTCATCCTCTGTCGTCCCTTTCTCCTCCTGCCCCCAATCCCTCCCAGCATCAGGGTCTTTTCCAATGAGTCAACTCTTCCCATGAGATGGCCAAAGTATTGGAGTTTCAGCTTCATCATCAGTCCTTCCAATGAACACCCAGGACTGATCTCCTTTAGGATGGACTGGCTGGATCTCCTTGCAGTCCAAGGGACTCTCAAGAGTCTTCTCCAACACCATAGTTCAAAAGCATCAATTTTTCAGTGCTCAGCTTTCTTCACAGTCCAACTCTCACATCCATACATGACCACTGGAAAAACCATAGCCTTGACCAGACAGACCTTTGTTGGCAAAGTAATGCCTCTGCTTTTTAATATGCTATCTAGGTTGGTCATAACTTTCCTTCCAAGGAGTAAGCGTCTTTTAATTTCATGGCTGCAGTCACCATCTGCAGTGATTTTGGAGCCCAAAAAAATAAAGTCCGGCAGTCATAAAACATTTACCAGTACAGAACTATGATCCTCTTTTAATTTAAAGGTCTATTTATATACACATTGGTGTGTGTGTGTGTGTGTGTGTGTGTGTAGGAGAAGGCAATGGCAACCCACTCCAGTACTCTTGCCTGGAAAATCCCATGGATAGAGGAGCCTGGTAGGCTGCAGTCCATGGGGTTGCAAAGAGTTGGACACAGCTGAGTGACTTCACTTTCACTTTTCACTTTCTTGCATTGGAGAAGGAAATGGCAACCCAGTCCAATGTTCTTGCCTGGAGAATCCTAGGGACGGCAGCGCCTGGTGGGCTGCTGTCTATGGGGTCGCACAGAGTCAGACACGACTGAAGCGACTTAGCAGCAGCAGTGTGTGTGTATATAAAAAGCCACAAAGTAAAATACCTAAAATATTAACTGTATTAATTCCAGGTTATGTGACTAACAAGTTCTTTTATCTTCTTTTACTTTATATTTTTCCTACAGTGAACATGTATTCCTCATATAATAACCAACCTTCTGGCAAAAGAAGCAGTTCCTTTCCCTTCAGAGCTCTCTGACTCACCCCCTTTCCTCTCCTTCCTTCTCTTTAAATTTCCTCCTTCTCTGACCTCCTGGGTTTTTATTGCCTGCGTAGGGTGCTGCTGAAATCCCAAACTACTCCCCTACTCCCAGGCAGGCAGAATGCCAAGTAATGAGGCCAGGTGAGTGGGTGTCGGGCTCCAGGTGCATGGAGCCCAAACTCAGCCACGGTTGAGGGGGCGGGGGCACTGGCTTCTGCCCTGGGCACAAAGCTGGTACTGGTGATTTAACAGAAGAGCAGTGACCAGCTGGGGAAATCAGCAATCTTGGCCCAGGTGACCCCACGCTCTGTAGATAGGACTACACCACCCCTTCAGGTATTCATATCTGCATTCACTCGCTGCATACTGACCATTCCAGTAGATTTACGGAGCAGGGCAACCCCTCTCAGAGTTCACAGGTAGTGCTTCACTGTCTCCTTGCTATGGTTGGGTGTTCTTTCAGTTTATCAGACATCAACCCACGCACGGAGAGCCCAAGTGATTTGCCCAAAGTCACTCATCCTGGAGCAGAGCTGGGACAACAGTCCAGGTATTAATATTGAAGTTCAGGTTTCCCCCCTTGATTATATCAAGTACATCAGAAGACTCTGAATTTCTGACTGTATATATTTTTGTTTTTTTTAAAAAGAATTTTGTGAATATATAGTGTAAGGGATTTCATTTATTTATTTTTTACCAACTGTGTAGTTTGAATGAAACTTGAGCTCCTGTTTTGGCGTGAGTAAAGAAGTCTAAGACAGACTTTTTGGATAAAGGAAAGGGTCTACTGACCCCTGACCCCAGCGGGACTTGGTTTTGGAACTTGAACTTGGTCTCTGTAAGAAGGTAAGATGCTACCATGTTTTCTCCTACTTTCTAATATTCCTTGTTTGAGAGACTTTTGAGTGTGGGGTAAATGCTGGTATTACTGCTGGTGTTGCTTCTCCACCACTTTCACTTTCTAATCCCACAGACTGGGAATCTCAACACCCACCTGCTGCCTCCAAACTCCCCACCTCCCACAAGGTTAGAGGGCTTGGTGCACAGAGGGCTCCCTAACACTCTGCGGGATCTCTTCAAGCAGACAGGGGACAATGTGTATGTCCACAGTGCAGTCCAGGTTTGGTTGAGGGCCTCTTGGTTCTGGTTACTCAGCTGGCCTGCAGAAACTTCTGGTTGGCCTGTGATTGGCAGAGAGACCAGACCCTGAGAAGAGGACTCCTTCCAAAATCAGGAGGGGGCTGCCCTGCAGGCAAAAGTGTCTAGAAACCCATGAGCAGCTTTAGAAGAAAGGCAGTGCTGATTTCAAAGTCTTGTTGACCAACCTGTGGGCTAGAAAGGATTTTAAAAATTTATCCGATATCTTTTAAGGCAGTCCCTGGGAGGTGAAGGAATCACCATGATATTTAAGACAGGGGCCATGTAGTTGGGGCTCTGGTACCCAGTCCTGCTCCCCTCAGTGCCAACTGGAGCACACCCACTTTTTTTTTTGATGTACATAGGGTTTTCTTAAGGACTTCCCTACAGCTCAAATGGTATAGAATCTGCCTGCAATGCAGGAAACCAGGGTTCAATCCCTGGGTTGGGAAGATCCTCTGGAGAAGGGAATGGCAACCCACTCCAGTGTTCTTGCCTAGAAAATCCCATAAACGGAGAAGCCTGGTGGGCTACAGTCCATGGGGTCGCAAAGAGTCAGACACGACTGAGCAACTAATCACACACACACACACACACACACACACACACAGGGTTTTCTTATCAAAATCTTCTTTATAGAAAGGGTTACAGTGCCTTAAACACAGTAAGTTTGAAAGTTAACTCCTCTAATATAACCACGTTGTTAAAGAGGTTGAAGAAACTAAGGCCCGGCAAGACAAAGTTCAGGCAGAAGTGAGTGGAAGAGTCAGGTCTTTCCACTCTACCCACAGCCACTCTTGCTTCAACCGTCCTTTGACTTGGCAGACTGTTGACCTTGGCTGCATGAAGCACTCATGTCTTTCTGGTCTACCACAGCCTTCGCTCTTGCCGGTGAGGAAATGATCTAATCGTTTTCAATTTTGGATCTGGCTCCACTACCTGCACTTGCCTGCTTGTTGACTTCGATTTCCTGTCTGTGGACCCTGGCCAATCCAACAGCAGACCTGCCAGATTCTTACCTCCACATCCTCTGCCTCTCCACACAATGCAAATCTACATCAACTTTGGTGGTCCTGGGAATTGCCAAAACACCTCCATTGACCTGGAAGGGAATAGACTGTAATCAACTCAGTGCCCTATACCTAGTCTGCCCTGACTCAATAAGCTTAGGGATGACAAGATAGCTATACACACATGATAAACACCAAAATATACTGCAGCATCCACCCACAGACTGAGACCCCCCACCAAGAGTTCTGAATAGTTACATGAATAATAAAAAAGTCACAGATAATCCCTATATCACTCTCTTATTTCCTCTTCTGTCGAATACACAGTGGCAGAACTTCATCTACTGTCACAGAGAGTCTCAATTTATGAACAACAAATACTTTAAACTCAAAGGTTATTCCCAAGCAGTCTCATTAAATCGTGCCTATTTGTCACAACCAAAGAATTCTTCCCTTTACAAACTGCATCACTGCAGCGTCTCCTTTAACAGCAAGCTTCTCTAATGATTCAACCATGCACTCTTCTTTACACACACAAAAAGAAACCATGCCAAATTTTCAAGGCCACAACTCCTGCAAAAAATGAGGTCCAAAAAATGAAAACAGTAGGCAAGAGAAAGTGAAAATACAGAAGACAAGACCCAGAACTGAGGCCACTGACAGCATATTTGCCTTTGTTTTCTAATCCTGAGAATCTAAGAAAGCTGCAGCTGCAGCAGAGAAACTGGCCGGGTTTGATACTTTGGACATAAAGCATTCCTCCGAACACAAGTGTGTAGAGCTCTCTGACCCACTGAGTTTGGCTCACATCAGACGATTCTGGGGTGGCCATTGCTGTGAGTGCCTCTCTCAAGGAATCTGACCCGGTCCAAGGAATCCCAGAGCCCTAAGGATCAGGGCAGTTAGTGCCTCCTCTGGGTCTTCGGAGTAGCCAAGCCCTGTTCACAATTTCTAACCCCACTGACGGACAACCACAGTCAGTGAACTAGAAATGGCGAGTGCCTCCTGGGTTGCCTGAGACCAAAATCACTCAAGATGAATCCCCCAGCCCCAGACAAGCCCCCCAAACACTGTCTTCCCATCCAAATGGCAGCTGCCAATGAATCTCTTTGAGGCACACACAAGGGATACATCCATTGGCTCCATCCATTCCCTGTGGCTCACACATCTCACAGAGCCCAGTCTGGACATACTTTCTTCCACCCTGGGGGAAACTCAAGCATGTGGATGTGGTGTCAGACCCTGGGGCCTCTGACACCATTGCTTGGTCTTAAGAAGCTGCGATAAAACTAAATCATCTGACACTTCTTCTTCATCCTCTTTTTTCTTTCACAAACAGAACAGGCTCCAAATGTGACCTACTTTTTCTTTCTTTGTGATTATGCAAAACTCACAAAGCTTTTCCTTGAGTCTGACTAATATTTTCAGTGACATGCTTTTCATCTTTTGGAAAAGAGGAGTCCACATTAGCCTGCCAGAGCACATAAGTCCTGGTGAAATGACTGAAGAGGTCAGATGTGTTACAAGGACTTCACTGGGGGACCCATAAGAGACTTCACAGAGCAAAACGGGGGGAAAAAAAACAACAAAATCCAGATCCAGTTTCCTGAAAGGCATTAGTACTTTGTCTGCAAGTTTTCATCAGCAAGAATCAGGACGTTATTGATGAACCAAGTGACTCCAAAGTTCCTCACCACAGCCCACGTCCTATGACTGTGGACTCTGGGCCCCCTGGAGCCTTGCCACACTCCCCAGACCACTTAGGCACTTCCCAAGCTCTGCATTTTGCATTAAAAATGGGCCTCTCCCAACTTCTCAGGGGATCAGAATACAACAGGGTTTTAAAATATCAGGAGGAACAATTAAAAAAATAAAAGCCAAGCACCTCGCTTGGGTAGAAACCTGGTTCTATTAGTCAAAATTAAGTTGATATTAATTTTTTTTGCCCTATTTTTAAACTCCGAGGCTGTGCACTTCTTAACGTCTGATCAGCTGTCCTTTTCTGATCTTGAATTTCTGAATTACAATGTCTAGTTGGAAAACATTTGCTTGGTGATTTTAGAAATGTCACCACTGGTCCAAAATCTGTCCCTAGGATTCTGATCCAAAGCTTCCCTTTTATCCTCAGTGAGGTGAAACAGAGCCTGATAAATGTTTACTGGACAAATTGCTCGAAATAGAAACAGATTCGCAGCCTGGGGATTCAACTGTATTTGCTTCCATCCAGGTTAGTTCAGCTTCATGCCTCATCCAGGCAGCCCGGTCAGCACTGACTCAAACACAAGCCACTCGAGTCTGAGGGGTCTGGAAAATCACTGTGTCAGGGAGGGACTCATCAGCCACATCTGCCCTCAGCAAATGTGAGGACCCAGATTTCAAACCCATTGAACATTGCATCCCGTGTAGATTTAATTCCATCTCCACTGCTGTGAAACAGTTCACATTCCTTCATTCTGAAAGCATTTACTCAGCACCTCTGGGGCAGTGCTATGCTCAGCCAATACAAAGATGAACACAACGGGCACTGTCCCCATCTTTAGAGAATTTGTGACAGCGAAGATCAGGATTGCAAGTGTTACAGGAGGGAAAGAAGAGAGCGCTATTGGTTCTCAGCCTCTCGCTCTCCCTACCGGTGGTGCTGTTAGTCAGTCGGTCACGTCTGACTTTTTGCGGTCCCGTGGACTGTAGCCCACCAGGCTCTTCTGTCCATGGAATTCTCCAGGCAAGAATAGTAGAATGGGGAGCCATTCCTTTCTCCAGAGGATCTTCTAGACCCAGGGATTGAACCTGGAACTCCTGAATTGCAGGTAGATTCTTTACTGTCTGAGCCACCAGGGAAGCCCTCCCTACCTGTGGGCCCCTGTGAAATGTCCAGCCTGCTACCCACCCCTGCTCAGCACCATCAGTAGTTCTCCATGCACCTGCTGCACTTGGCAGGAAAGACTTGAGAGCAGCTCAGCAGTGTACCTGTAGACTTGGCATCAATTGACCCCCATCATTGCTTCAGTCCTGACCGTGCTTTCAGTTCTAACTGCCGAGCCTCATCTATCTCTTACTAGTTCTCATCATAGCATCTGGATATAGCACCTCCCTGCCTCTTGCCATGATGGCTGGAGTGTGTTGCAAGCTGCCTGCCAGCCCGTCCTTCACTGCATTCCACCAGCCTTTGGAGACCCTGGTGCAGCTGTTGCCTGAACCACGGCCAGCCATTACTAGATCCCTGTGATATGAAACCCTGCCCACCTCACCTAGTAGACAGAGACTAACTCCAGGACCTGGTTCCGTGCGGCTAGTACCAGCTACTCTCTTGCCTTTGGCTGAGCCAAGCCTTTTGGAGCAGTGAGAACTCAGATGGAAGCGCTGATCACACAGGTGAAAAGCAAGGCAGGTAAGGAAATCACTGTTCCAAAGGAGTGGATCTGGTTGCTCCCAGCGTTATTACTCTGCCTTCAAATATGTCACCAAAAAATATTTGGCAGGGGATTTCTCTACCCAAAATGGGACAAAGGGAAAAATGGCTGAATAACAGTTGGCATAAGGGACCTGGATAAATCCTCTCAAAAAGTTTGGGTTAGGAACAAACCAGGGAACAAGATAGGAGCCATGACCTCAGGCTCAAAGGAGATCATGCATGGAAAAGCAAGTGCCCACAGGAGCACCCCGAGCCTGCAGGCAGGCTCTACACGGCGACACCGCCCGACTCCGCACCGACTGGTTGGCGGTGTGGCCCCAGGCATTTATTTCATCTCTTTGGGCCTCTGTCCTCATCATTAAAACTGAAGATGATAAGGCCACTTGAAACCTTAAAGTAGTCCTCCTCTGACTTCAAGCTGGTGGATGGACCTTTTATTAAAACGTAATCAAAATGGGTCAATATCTTAAAAAAGAATCACATGGGAGAGAAATGAATACAAGACAGCGAGTCATCTAGTTTTGAAAAATCAGCTGAGACAAAGAAAGGTTTGAACTGAGGAACAGGTACAGAGCAGCCAGACATGTTCTACTCAGTAACAGTTACAAGAGCCAGCAGACCCAAGAGGGTTCCATCATCAGATACATTTGAGAACTGCTGTCTACTGCATACTCTTCTTAGAGGCATCGTTCTTACTGAGGTCTCTGAGCAGTCCAGTACTGTGGACTTCAGTTTAAGGCTTAAACCAGAGCTGTTAAAGCTTAGTTGACCATGGAATTCTTTTTTATATTTATTTATTGGCATCATTCAGAGTGCATCCCACCACTGTCAAGTGATTTTTTTGGTTTCCCTGGTGGCTCAGATGGTAAAGAATCTGCCTATAATGCAGGAGACTCAGGTTTGATCCCTGGGTCGGGACGATCCCTTGGAGATGGGAATGGCAACCCACTCCAGTATTCTTGCCTGGAGAATCCCATGGACAGAGGAGCCTGGCAGGCTACAGTCTATAGAGTTACAAAGAGTCAGATATGACTGAAATGACTTAGCACGCAGGCATCATTCAGAAGTGGACATCCAAGTTTCAGGTTGTGGGATATAGTATTATAAAGGTGTTTTGTTGTTGTTTTTTTTTTCCCTCTCTAAACATAAAGAAGCAAAATCCAACCAGGCATAATCTTAATTTACCATTTGGAAGCCTGAGCAACAGCTTACAGCTGGATACACATTCAAGGTCATAGCTGGCCTCAGCCTTCTCTTCCTTACTCACTGACCCTTGGGTCACTGCAAAGATACAGTCCAGCTGGGCGAGGCGGTGACCTCAGTCTTCACCAGCCATTTCTTATGGGGCCTCAGGACACACAGGATGCTGTCAGCAAACCAACCAACACAGAACTAAATCATGGTGATGT
The DNA here is from genome assembly GCF_019320065.1 of Cervus canadensis. Classification (NCBI taxonomy): domain Eukaryota; kingdom Metazoa; phylum Chordata; class Mammalia; order Artiodactyla; family Cervidae; genus Cervus; species Cervus canadensis. The sequence goes on from NC_057401.1 coordinate 39,801,155, forward strand.
CTTCCTGCCTCGGGGACGCGCCTCTGCCTGCTCGGAGACTGCTCGGGGACAGTTAATTGCTTTTCAGCTCAGGCTACACAGCTTTCTCACATCCAGTATTCCCCAGGGTCATATTTTCTCAGGCTGCATTTTTCAGAGAATAGGGCAGTAGGAAGAGGAAAAAGGAGTGAGGGCGAGCAGTGGTGGGCAGGAAACTGCTTTTTATCTTCATTGTGACTTAAATTACCATCTTCCAAATCCTTCAGTTAAAACAAAAAAAAAAGAAAAAACACCTCTTTTCTCAATTTTAGCTTTTGGGTGTAAGGTTGAAGTTTTAAGCTCCAAACAAGAGTGAAGTGTGGCCACTAATTCTATAGGAGGAATAACAAGCATCTTCCATGGAGGGTAGGAGGAGCTTCCTCTCCGGGTGCTGATATGACAGTGAACAGAAATGTTGAAGGAGAGGACAGCAGGTGGGCCACCTGGAACTCTGGGACGTGTCTCCTTAACGCTTCTGTCTTCAGTACTCCAGAGTCATACCGTCTCCCTTTCACATTTTGCTTTTCAGTTGCTAAGTCGTGTCCGACTCTTTGCAGCCCCATAGACTGCAGCACACCAGGCTTCCCTGCTCTTCAGTATCTCTCGGAATTTGCTCAGACTCAGGACCATTGAGTCGGTGATGCCATTCAACCATCTCATCCTCTGTCGCCTCCTTCTCCTCCTGCTCTCAATCTTTCCCAGCATCAAGATCTTTTTCCAAGCAGTCGGTTCTTTGCACTAGGTGGCCAAAGGAATGGAGCTTCAGCTTCAGTATCAGTCCTTCCAATGATTATTTAAGGTTGATTTCCTTTAGGATGGACTGGTTGGATCTCCTTGCTGTTCAAGGGACTCTCAAGAGTCTTCTCCAACACCATAGTTCAAAAGCATCAATTCTTTGGCATTCAGCCTTCTTTATGGTCCAACTCTCATATCCATACCTGACTACTGGAAAAACCATAGTTTGACTAGATGGACTTTTGTCGGCAAAGTGATGTCTCTGCTTTTTTTAATATGCTGTTTAGGTTTGTCATAGCTTTTCTTCCAAGGAGCAAGCGTCTTTTAATTTCATGTGAGGCTTCTACTATGACCCATTACACATTGATCTTTTGTTTTATTATCAGAGGGAGGCCTCTTTTCATTTATTTTCAAATACTTTGAAGATTTATTATGTCTTAGTTGGCCACTCTCAACCTGCAGTCACATGACCAGCCTCAATGCAGCTGGTTTTGTGTCCACCTGGGTTGCAGGCACTTCTTGAACTGATTTGTAGATTTTTTACAAAGGGAATTGGTCCATGTACAGTTGGTGAGTGGATGTCTCTCTAGGGCAAGCAGAGTTTGAGACTTCCTATTCTGCCATCTTTCTGATGTCACTTCCTCTCCATTGCTCAGTTTCCATGTTCCTAATTTCACATTATATCTAAGAGCACACATGTCATTAAGATTCATATGACTTACTTGCCAGAGTAGTTCTTTCCCTCTAAGTTATTTCCCTCTAGTGTGGCTTGTGAATGTCACTCTCTCTTTGTAGAGGTGGTTATTGTTAAGAATCACGAGGTTCTTTATTTTTTTTGTCTGCCCTAAATAGCTGATAAGGGCAGAACTCCATACCTGCAGTGAATGATGGACTGCATCCTGGGGACTGGCCAGGAAGACTAGGAATTGCTTTCCTTAGGAAGCAGTTCAGGTTGACAGTCTAATACCAGAGAGTCAGTGGGGACTGTAACCCTTGTCATGAGGTGCTCTGTGGGCAGGAGCTGATGCTGTTAAGTTTCCTCCTGGTACTAAGAAGTACTGAGGCCTATTCTCAGAGCCTCTCAGCTTCCCAGAACACAGATAATGACATCTCAGTCACTGCCTTCACAAACCAGTAACTCTTATTCAAACAAAAAAGACGTTTCTGATTTCTCATAACTCCCTAAGTGCTTAAAAAAATCACATTCTTAATTACCCGCTCTACTGAGCCCCACCTTGATTTCACGTCAAATTATTCCCAGTTTGCTCATTGCTGTGGGGAAGTGTGTGGCACAGGGGTGGGGGCAGGAGAGGAGGCTAAAAAATGCCTATAAATGTCAGGCCAAGTTTAAACACTCCAAGTGGGAAAGACACTAGAGATAGCAGACTGGATTATCTCTCACATTCAGCCCTCCATTTACAGTCACCTCCCTCCCCAATCCTGATTTATTTAATGCTTCCATCTAATGAGCTTTGATTTGTGGCCAACAATTGCACTCAGCCAGCTGTACTCAAAACAACCAGGACACATGGCTTCTATCAAAGTTGTTGTGCGACTGTGAACTGGTTCAAACGTGGAGTAGTCACCTTAAAGGGAGGGAAAGGCCAATGCTGGCACAGACATGCTGGTAAATTTGGAAGGTAAGTCAGGTGTTAGAGGGAGTCACTGAGCAGAAAGGCAGATACCATGAAGGTACTGAAGTTGTGACTCAAGCTTGGGCAGCTGAACAGGTGGCATTTGGCCAAGGCTTGTCCTCTCCATTGATCACCACTGTGGTTGCAGTCAGACCAACATCATAGAGAGCTGGGTCTTGAAGACTACTGGAGGTTGCCTCACTGGGTCAGCCCCCTCGCCCTCAAAGAAGCACCTGGCTGTGAAACTCTTACAGAAAGAATTAGTCTTGGTCAAACACATGTGGGTGAGGATGTGGAGAAACCAGAACCCTCATACATTGCTGAGGGGCAGGTAAGGTGGTGCAGCTTCTGTAGAAAAGTATGGCAATTTCTTGAGACTATAACAGAGAATTACCATTTGTATTTTGAGGTATATACCCCCAAAGAACTGAAAATGGGCATTACATAGAACTTGTACATGGATGTTCATGGCAGCACTGTTTACAATAGCCAGCAGGTAGAAACAGCTCAGATGTCCATCAACTGAAGAACGAATAAACAAAATGTGGTATGTCCATACAGTGGAATATTATTCAACAATTAAAAGGAACGATACATGTTACAACACGGATAAACCTTGAATACATTATGCTAAGTGAAAGAAGGTGGTTACCAAAGACCATGTATTGTATAGTATGATTTCATTGATATGAAGTATCCAAAGAGACAAATCCACGGATACAAAGAGCAGATTAGTGGTTGCCAGGAGTTAGGGAGCGACTGCTTAATGGGAGTGAGGTTTCCTTTTGGGATAATGAAAAAGCTCTGGAACTGGACAGCAGTGATGACTACACAACTCTGTGAATGGACTTATGTCAGTTTAAAATGGTTAAGCACTTTTATGCTCTGTGTATTTTACCACATGCACACATAAAAGAATTACTCTTGGCCAATTATGCGCCTGCCCTACCCTTAGCTTTTGTTCTGTGCTTGCTGGTGCTCACCTCTGATTTTGCCCTTGGCCAATGCTTCTTGGACTCCCTGTGAATCTTAGTCTGGATATTGTGCCAGTGATTTCCTACTGTCGGATCCTCAGTATGGCCCCAGCCTCCACTTGCTCACATGGGGCCTTCAGCTCCTGTCTCACCCCAATATACAGCTAAGAGAATGTGGTTACCACTTCAATCTGCTAAATAGTACTGCTGCTAAGTCAGTCTGGTGGTTACACAAAAATAAAAGTAGAGTCTATTCTATTATTCTGTTCAAAACTTAAAAAATTAAAAACCCTCAAGCCCCATGACAGATATCCAGAAGCTCTGTCTGAATGTTAATTGGCTACGGAGCCTCAACATTAACAGCTCACAAAGTCTCAGTTATCTTTTGGTGTCACAAAAATTTTTGAATGAGTTAACTTCTTTCGACCACCTCCAGAAAGTAAGAAACTGCCTATTAAGTCAGTGGGCATGAATTGGTAGACTCTTAATATTCAAGTGAACTGTCTCCTGTAACATTTAACCAACTGACATGAGATGCAGGCAGCGAACACATGGAATCCCATTATATCCTTGTTTACAATCCAGATGTCCAGACACCCAGAGATTCTGGCTCAGGAAATCTCCATAAGGTCTCTTTGGCTCTTATACCTGAACCTTTAACGTCTGCTTCAAGCTTTTTTCTCACAGTAAATATCAACTTGGCCACAAACTTACCCTCCATCTTTCCCAGAGCTATAGACCCCAATGTCCCCTTGCAGCTCCAAACCCTCCCTAGGTAGAGGTCAGATGGGAGAAGGTACCAGGCATAGTCCTGAGCCCTAAGCTCTTTCCTTTTCCTCTCTGAGACCTCTCGTGCAAACTTCAGCATCACATTTCCAATCTTCAGGACATCTCTAATGGGATGCTCTGACAAATCTGGCCTTAGACATGCCTCCCTCTTTTCCCCACAAGCATACCAACATTCTAATTATTCAAATTCTGGGTGTTGTCTTTATTTTCTCCTTCTCTTTTATTTCCCCACATCTATTTCTTTCCTTTAGAATGTTTCTCAGACTCTTTTTTTCTGGACTCTCACTGCTACCACCCATTTGGGAGAATCTGACTTCCTTCTCCCCACCCTGCAGTCAGTCATCGGGCTAATAACCAGACTGCTAGCATACTGCTGCTCTTGTCATTTTTCCATTTTGGTGGCTTTTCCTTGTGGTCACTTTCCCATGTTATCTTTATAAATTAAGAATCTACAACATCACATTTGAATTTTCCATCCTGGCATTCAAGACTCCTGACAAGTTGGCCCCATCTTATCACCCGACAGCTCCTACACAGCACCACCCTGTCACCCCACCCTACTGCTGCTCACACCACCAACAGAGTCAACACATTCCCAGCCCAGAGCTTCTGCTCCACCGCTGGCTTCTGAAATGCCCTTCCTCCCTCCTCTGCTGTGCCATTTATTCAACAAATGTTAATGCAGCCACTGTGCACTGGAGACAAAGTGCTTAGGACACCTAGGTGGACAAAGGAGTGATCTCTTGAGATCCCTTGGGACATTCACATTCAGTTGCTCTATCCATATCTTCCCCACCCTATGCTTTGATATCTAGTTCCCCTTTCTTCCAAATGTCTTCCTGATAACCCTAGGCATGTCCCATTTTTTCCCTATTTTTACTGTTCATACTACTTGTTGCTGATATCCTATGACTCAGTTCACCAGTGTATATTGTCTTATATTGCTCTCTGATTATTCCTCTAAGCCTGTTTCATGGAAACTGCTGAAGTTGGTTCACACCTTTAACTGTGTTTGGTTCACCTAGCATGCTGCTTGCACATTTCCTAAGAATCACTTCCAGTGCATGATGGATGCTCAGTAAACATATGCTTTAATGCAACTGTGCCTGAGTTCAACATAAAAGCCACCACTTCAGTGGCACTTCATCCATTAAGGGCAACCCTCCTCTACCTCAGCTCTGCTTTCTTAAGGAGATTAAATATTGGCCAAGAAACACCCTGCCCGCTCTTCCCTCATGCTTCACCTAGAGCAAGACGCCCTCAAGTCTCTCCTGGCAGAAGCCTGAAAATGCAGGAGCTTCCCAAGTGACTCAGTGGTAGAGAATCAGCCTGCCAATCCAGGAGACCTGAGTCTGATCCCTGGGTTGGGAAGATCCCCTGGAGAAGGGAATGGCAACCTACTCCAGTATTCTTGCCAAGGGAACTGAGCAACTAAACAACAATAAGATTGGACAAGGCTGTAAACTATATCTCCTCTTGGAAATTCAGGATGCATTTACTTATCTTTGATCATGTTTTTTGTTTTTAGGCATCGGAACGAATAACAAAGACATGGCCCCTGCTGTCACCCAACTTAACCAATTAATACTTCTGAGAAGCCCTTCAGTAAAGAGATTTTGGGTTTGTTCATTTGGATTTTCCCAAACCTTATTCACTAGAAGCACCTACAACATCGTATGGACCATACACTGGGGCTTCAGGTGAGAGGGCTAGCCAATCAGGCTAAAACAAAGTCTGGGGTGAAAAAACAAAGAACTGATTTTTTTAAAATTTCATATTAGGAAGCTTTGCTCCCCTGGAAGCCTCACTCCCCTGAAAGCCTCCTCAAAGAGCCTGGTGAGTGTGCACCAACAGCTGTTCAAACGCATCCTTGTTAAAAGGCAGTGTGGTTATTAGTAGGGTAGTCCCAGCTCACTCAGCAGCTAGTCACGCTGTTCCCTCCCAGGCGCCCAGAAATAACAATGGGGATGACAGAGTAAGAAGGTGGGGGAGTGGGTGGGCACAGACAAAGGGAGGTGGGAGCTGGTAACTAGAAGTTCTGACTGTGGGGGCTTGAGGATGGTGGGTTATAAGCCTTGCTAAACGGGGTTAGAACTGGGGCTAAGCAAATGGCTCAGAGAGGGTGAGAACCTACTGGAAACGGAGGAGGAGGAGTGGGGAAGACAGTCAGGCGGGACCAGGAACAGACTGTAATGAGAGAACCCATGGGGAGCGAGGGGAGGTGGAGGCTGCTTGGGAAGAGCAGAGTTCTTGCTCTGACAGTTTATTACTCTCGCAGTTTTATAAAGATTTCTTTCTTTCTTTCTTTTTGACGTGGGTCATTTTATTTTTTGTCTTTACTGAATTTGTTACAATATTGCTTCTGTTTTATCTTTTTGGGTTTTTGGCCCCAAGGCACATGGGATCTTAGCTTCCTGACCAGGGATTGAATCTGCACCCTTGGAAGGTGAAGTCTTAACCACTGGACCACAAGGGAAGTCCATCGAGCATTTTGTTTTTAAGGTAGAGACCATACACTTTCCATATGTTAGGAGGAAATGGGTATATTTTGAAATGGACACATTTATCTACCTGGAATACCCTCTCTGCCCTTCTGCTGTAGGAGAGAGAAGATAGACAAAAGGATGGAAGGGAAGGAGGGAGGGAGGGAAGGAGAGAAGGAAGAAGGCAGGCAGGGAGGAAAACTTTTCCAAAAATCACATTTTTGGAAGACTCAAAATTAGAGGATTTCCCAATTGAAGATGACACATGACCATGGGATTGTATCAGGCAGACCTGTCCAGGGCCCATGTATAAGAAGGCATAGCCTCCCAGCAGCCATCACCTTCTCGTCATGTCCCCTGTCCCCAGCCCAGGCCACCCTTAGGCAAGTCACACCTCCAGACCAGAGCCGGATCCCCAGCTCCACCACCCCCCACCTCTACCGTCTGAGCTCCGGGGCTAGACAGGTTGCCCTACCCTGCCTCCGCCTCCCCCGGAAGTACCCCAGGTCTTGCTCTCTCCAGTGTGGCCCACGCGGTTGAAGGCAGGTTGCCTTCCAAGGTGCTTTGAATCATTCACTGACTGAATGAGATTTGCCGAGCCCGCTAAGTGTCAGGCTCAGAGAAGATAATGAAATACAAGTACCTTAAGCTTCAGGCCCTCAAGAAGTTTAGACTCCACTGTGGGTGAGAACAGGAGGGGGCACCTCCCAGGTGAGGCGCCTGCGAACCCAAGGGGGGCTTGTGGATAGAGCTGCCAACAGATAGGCCAACATGACTCACCAAACAGATGAGCCCCCAGACTGGGCAGTGACCGCTGCAAGCAGAAGGGACCTGACATGTGGGATGAATTAGGGAGACAGGCAGGAGCTGGAATGAACAACGCAATAAAAACAAGAGTTAATTCACCCTCAGAAGCCAGAACACTTCATAGGGCATGAGGTTGGGCTGATGGGCCCTGGCTGACCCCTTCTCCTGATGTAAGGCTCCCAGAAAAACCACAGGCCTGCATGACCGGCGGGTCCTCGGGTGGGGGGTGGAGAGGAAATTCGAGACAGAGTCAGGACTGATCTCGTGCACATTCAGGACATGGAATCTCTGATGCTTTGGTTGAACCGCCAGTATTATCACCGTTGACCGTTCTATTTCATGTTGAGACTTTTTCCTAAGAAGGTGCTGAGTGTCACGTCAGCCAATAGGCCGTCCTAGCCCCTGGGAACTGCCATTAACATAGTCTTAATACACTGGAACCTGCTGACCCCTGTCACCCCTGATTTGACATAAAAGTCTAAAAGGCATACAGGGCTGCGTTTATTTTGTTTTTTCATATTTGCTTAATTAACTGGGTTACTCATCACACTGAGGATTCTTCCAACTCCTCCCCCCCGAGGGACACTGTGTTTTTTTTCTCTTGGCCACCCAGCTCCATGGACTTGTACGGACACCCCACTCCCATCCATGTCATGTGTAAGGTCACCACAGGGACAGCCAGGACCCAAGCCCGCGAGCAGGTGTGGAGCATGGCCCTCTCACTGCGGACTTGGCGTCTGGGAATCGTTTAAAGGAGCTCCCTGCAGGGGGCAGCACTGAGCGGTCAGGAGCAGCAGTGTCCAGGCAGAGCCACGGGGGCCGAGTCAGCCCGGCGTCCACAGACCAGCCCTGTGAGCCGCCTGGCTGTCATCCCAAAGTCCACCTGGATTCCTCTCCCGTTCTGATCTTTAGGCCTTGTTGGCTCCGTGAGCTGCCCAACATCCTTTCAATAAATACTTTTCCTGCTTCAAGCATCCGGAGGAAATCCGTTCCTCCACCAAGCACTAGGACGTCCCACCACTGACCTGGCGGCAGCCCCTTGGCATGCCCGGGAGCCCACGTGGGCCAATGGCACGGCCGGTCAGCGCTGACATGAGGTCTTCTCCAGCTCCTCTCCCCCTTCCTTTTATCTAATTGCCCAGCAAATAGTAAGGGGATATGATAATGAGTAAACGAAATGGCTATTGCCTTCAGGGAGATGACAGCCTTTCTGTAGCTGGACTTTAGAAAAACTCTGAAAGTTTCTCAACCCCCATCTTGACCTCGAGCCTCATTCCCAAAGGTCTCTGATGTCAACGGTAAGCACGTGACCTTGAGCTCCGCACAGGCACATGCAGACACACGCCAGGTCCCAGAGGCACCCTGCCGACTCTCCCTGCAGTGCTTCACCTGAGCTCATCTTTTACTGCCGACCTTGCCTTTCCCCATCAGAACTAACCTATTCCTGTCCCCTTCCCGTACAGCCCTGGGGCCATCTGAAGGTCTAAATCACAGACATTAACACCTTAGTGACCTGCAATTTAATAGTCATATTAAGAAATCTGAAGTCAACAGTCTTCTGTACCTAATCTGTAGACCTCAAAATTTGGACCCTGTTTGTCAGAACTGGAATCAATGTGGGCAGCTGTTTACACCACGTCCAGCTCTTCAGAGCAGTGAGCAAATGACCTTGTAGTCCAGCCTGCTATGCCCAACCTTCCCCCTCCTCTCACTGCACAGCCAGCCAGGCTATCTTCACCAGCTGCTAAAATCTGCCACTCATAAGCTGTTATTCCGTCTCACAGAGAGACTGGCAAATTGTTCCTGGAAACAGGGGGCGGGGGCATGGTTTCCCTTCCACTGAGTCTATTATTCACATTAGGTTTGGTCCTTTTTAAGAATGTTTACTTTGAGAGAACAAAGCCTGTTAACTTTGGTTGTCCATTTTCACCTACAAAAAAATACAACACACCACCTAAAGATTAAGGAAAATAAAAGAAAGCCATATAGATGGCTAAAGTCTACTGATGCATGAACTAGGAGCCTCCGGGATCATACGTTGTTGTTGTTCAGTTGCTGTCGTTTCCGACCCCATGGACTGCAGCATGCCAGGCTACCCTGTCCTTCACCCTCTCCCAGAGTTTGCTCAAACTCATGTCCACTGAGTCAGTGATGCCATCCAACCATCTCATCCTCTGTCACCCCTTCTCCTCCTGCCCCCAATCTTTCCCAGCATCAGGGACTTTTCCCAGGAGTCGGCTCTTTGCATCAAGTGGCCAAAGTATTGGAGCATAATGTGCTCAAAAGAGGGGAGGAGGAGGCAGAATATAGCTGTCTGATCAGCTTTTTGCAGGTGATATTTGGACAAAATAGGGTATTCTACGTGTACTACCTTCAAATTCTGCTAGGACCACTTCCTCCAAAACGCTGGGGCAAACAGCCACCGCAGACTTCCAAGCCCAAAGAAACTTCTTCCATGTTTCCATTTTTACCACCATCCATTCTTCCCATGTTATAATTTGCTCTTGTCTACAACAAAAAAACCATCTAGAAATGGTAGTGGAAGCCAAGGCAGTTCAGACCCCCAAACAAATGAGGAGCTGCTTGTCATTGATGGTGAACTAGACCACAAGTTCTGAACGTCTGTGGTTTGTCCATAGGGTGGACCCTGAGAAACCTCCAAAGGGCGGTCATCAGCCGGCCACGGGGACTGCTAGCCTGTCATTGACTGTGCCGCCTGTAATTTACAAGCAGGACACTCCACATCACACAGCACCAGCATCCTTCTCTGTGCTTTTTATAACACAAATGCTGAGTTTTCGCTGAACCAGCCCTTACTCGTCCAAGCCTCAGTTAGTCTGTTGTATAACATATGTAGATTGGTATTTTTATTGACTTCTGAAATACACCAAATGTTGTCCAAGGAGGAGTTTGGTGTCATTTCACAGAAATGCTTAAGTCCTCCATTACAAGCACTGGAAAAGGACTTTCGTGGTCGTGTAATTTAATCTACTCATCTGTCCGATGCTTCAGAAATGAGGCTAGGAGAGTTGAGTATTTGCAGATCACTCTAAGAAGACTCATAATCAGAATCCTGTTTCTCTGATTTCTGAACCAGAGGTCTTTTCACTTGGAGAGACCAAAATATAACATTTAATCTTTTAAAGGCATGCTTTATTGGCCATGGCAAAAGAAAATGGAAAAAAGTTACTTAAAACACAGAAAGAAGCTAGAAGCCAGATGATAACCAATTAAGTTAATATACCTTCTAAATTAAGCCCTCTACACAGAAACCAAACTGTGGAATTTGCATTCCTCTGCTCATCTACTAAAAGAATTCCTAATGCGCTGTGGAGTGACCCAAAGGTGAAGAAAGAGAGGAAAAAGGCAACAAAGAGCCTTGAAAGTCCAGCCTCGGACCCCTATGCCCAGGGCACAGAGAAAATGCCCGTCGACTTGCCTCTCCTTCAGTGACCCAAGGCTACAGCGGGCATTGGGCCTCCTCACCCCTGTGGTCCACAGCAGGATGGGGTGGGATTCATAGCAGGACTCAGGTCCCTAACAGCTGTCTCCTTCTGAAGAAAGATCATAGAGATCGATGAGGGACTGGTTTCCAAGGGCTGCCAGCAGAAGCTGAAAGGCACTACATTAAGCCCAACATCATTATTATTAAACCTACAATTTAAAACCAATTATGCTTCGCAGAAGACTGCAGCCTCCATTTAAACCACTCCTGGAGGAAAATAAAAAGCCCGTTATACAGAGTTCAAGGCAAGCTATAGAAGCGCTTATGTCACACGAAGCTGGGACTTGGGCACAAATTAATAATTGTAACCCTGGGGTTCCCACTCAGATGGAAGCAGGACAATGGAAAGCAAATGCTAAGGAATAAAAACGAGATGCAAACATCCTCTTTTCTAATGAAAAACAGCTAGATGTCTTTGCAATTTCAAGATAAATTTGCCTATTTGCCTGAGTGGGGAAAAGTCTGACATAAAAGTCAGAGATCCTAAGCTGGTAGCCAGGCCCTCCCAATGGTGTTGGCTGGTTAAAAAAACAATAAAAACAAACACCCAAGGCAGGGTGTGGGGGATCATTTGCTAAACATCTAGGAATCAGGGTTTTCCATGCAAAAATTCTGAATTTGAAGCTTCGCTTGATGAACCAGGTTATCCAGGAACACTGTGGCAATGACTATCTAGAGCCAAGGCTTGGCTGTTGTCAACTTGAGATGGATGGATGGATCAGCACATGCCCTCTTGTTCACCCCAGTCTCCACCACTCCCTATTGCCTCCCAAGAGAGACCCTGTATCTGTTGCCTCTTATCATCTTTTAAAGGGTGACAAAGAAAGTGAAATCTCCCTTACAATGGCATCTTTATCAAAAATGTTCTTGTACTAGTCTCACTTCATTTATTTATAGTCTCCATATGACATATCTTAGACATTTGATTGCTTGATTCCTGACCCAAATCTTCTTTAGGAAATAAATATCCTGCAGTTGCTGAAAGTGAGTCATAAAGGAAGTCGATTTCAATTTGAATAATATTTACCAAGTGCCTGCTGGGTTCAGGAGACTGCACTGGGCCCTGGGGGAGGGATTCAAAGAGAATTAGGGCCCATCATTTCACTGTGGGCATTCCGGCTCAAAAACCCTGGAGATGATGTCATAAGAAAGGTATAAACCACTGTGGGGTTCAGAGGCAGCAGAAACCACATCTGGCTGGGACATTAGGAAAAGCTACATGGAAGAAATAGCACTTGGAATGGGCTTTGACGAAGGGATGGCGTTTTGACAAGTGAACAAGGAAAGCAAGAGAGAGCTGCTTAAGAGAGAACAAGGTGAGCATTTGCAAAGGCAGAGAAACACCCGCATATACCCAGAACAAGGAAGAACACTCCCCCAACAATGTATAAACTTGGAAATAGAGGGGTTGGGCTGTTGAACTTCTGGGTTCTGTTCCCACCTCCTCCCCCAGCCCAGCTCCTGCAGAGGCGGCATCTTAACTCCCTGATGACAATTGAGTGAAGCAGAGGGGCAACCCTCACAGAAGTCTTCTGTAATGAGAACACCCAAACCACACCCCAGGGTGCTGATGCCATGGAGTGGGGTTAGGGCTCAAGGTCACCAATCAGCAGCTCCAGCTGCTCCTGGACTCTAATATAATGCAGCTGGGACACCAGTCCTGCCAAGGGCCTGCCCCATATGTAGCATGGTCCTCATCAAAAGGAAAACTGACAAACAGGGAATTAACAAACATGAATTTAGCATCATCCTTCCATCAAGCTGCTGATGTAAAAAGTCTTGGAATTGAGTCTTGACTTCCCATCCTATCCCAGCTATGCTCAGAACCCAAAATCTCTACCTTGAAAACACACAGAGTCCAAAGTCTTCTCATTATCTGTACTGATGTCACTTCAGTCCAAGTACCCAAGCCCTAGTCCCCTGCAAGAGTGTCCCACAGGTCTCCTTACTTATGACCTAACCCCACACACTCCATCCTCTGTGCTGGAAGAAAGGCAGTTTGATCATGTCACTCTTCTATGCAACACACTGAACAGCATCCAATCATACTCAGAATAAAATAGAAGTCCTCACAGTGGCTTTCACAGAGCTGTATAACCTTATTCCTAACTATCTCTTCTCCTCATCAGCGGCCCCACCCTCTTCACTACAGCCACAATCATTCGGGTAGCTACTGCGTCCTTAGCGAGTACCCAGCAGCCCTCTAGGGTCTTTTCCAATGAGTCCAAAAGACCTCCAAGAACACACTGGGAACAGTGACCCACTTGTTCTTTCTTGAATCCAGCAAAAATGCTCCTGCCCCAGGTCCTCTGCACTTGCTGTTCCCTCTGAGTCAGGTTATCCAGGAACACTGTGGCGATGACTGTCTAGAGCCAAGGCTTGGTTGTTGTCAACTTGAGATGGATGGAAACAATCTCTGCCTTAGATGCCCACAGATCCCCACCTCATATTGCTCACTCAGCCCTTCACAAATACCCTACCCAGAATGGCACCCCTAATTATCTAGCCCCTCACCCTTCTTTGGTTGCTTTCTAGCACCTGTCATTAGCAGAACTGACTTTATTTATAAATATATTTGTGCACCATGTTTAGAGTGTATCTACTCCACTAGAATGAGGGCAAGGTCTTTTATCTGTTTTGCCCACTGTAGCATCCCTCAGATCTAAAGAAATATTTGTCACATCACAACTGCTCATTAACTACTTAATGAGTGGCTGAAATAAGGGCTAATCTGTAGGGCCCACAGGAGCCAGTGACAGTGAAAGTGTTAGTCGCTCAGTCGTGTCCAACTCTTTGTGACCCAATGGACTGAGGTCCACCATGCTCCTCTGTCCATGGAATTCCCCAGGCAAGAGTACTGGAGTGGGTTGCCAGTAGCTGTCAGAAAAGGAGGAAGCAAGGATGAGCCCCAAGGCGAAGGTGAGGCTTAAGGGATAAGTTGGGCTCCAAAGGCCACCTGTTATGAAGATAAAGGCAAATGGGAGCAAAGACTTTTTCAAGTGGGGAAAACCATGACCCAGAGTGTGGAAATGGGATGTGGCATGGAAGGGGCTGGAGAGGGCAAGCTGGCCCATGTGACCCTCAAAGTCAGCTCCTGGGGGACTCTTAGCTGATGATGGATAGGAAGGTCAGCATCAGTTGCTTTCAAAAATCACTTGCTTGGTCAGGGCTTCATCTCCAGAAATCCTGATTCAGTAGGCCCGGTAATGGCCCAGGAATTGGTATGTCTAGCAGATTTGATAAACCTCTATGGATAAGACTGCGATCCTGAAGATAAACACCATCAGAGCAGGATGCCATTTTTCTACAGAACACTTATCTCCTTATTCCCTCCATGAGTTTCTCCTGGAAGGGGGAGCCAGGGGCACCACGGTGGGGAAAAGAGGAGTCTTGGGCCTGGGGACAGACTGCAGGGAAACCAGGGACACTTAGTGGAGGGTGGGGAATGCAGGCGAGCACTGAGGAGATGAAGACACTGGACCCACACTTTGTCCTTCTTCACTCTTGAATCAGCTGGGCTTGAGACAGATGCCTACCCCACATTTACAGCCAAGTTATTTACTTAACCTTTCTGAGCTTTGTTTGCTCATTCACTCACCTGACACATGGAAAAAACAAAAAACTAACCAAAATTCAGTGCTGAAGAATTGATGCTTTTGAACAGTGGAAATGGAGAAGCCTCTTGAGAGTCCCTTGGACTGCAAGGAGATCCAACCAGTCCATCCTAAAGGAAATCAGTCCTGAATATTCACTGGAAGGACTGATGCTGAAGCTGAAACTCCAATACTTTGGCCACCTGATGTGAAGAACTGACTCATTGGAAAAGACCCTGATGCTGGGAAAGATTGAAGGCAGGAGGAGAAGGGGATGACAGAGGATGGGATGGTTGGATGACATCACTGACTCAATGGACATGAGTTTGAGCAAGCTCCAGGAGTTGGTGATGGACAGGGAGGCCTGGTGTGCTGCAGTCCATGGGGTTGCAAAGAGTCAGACACCACTGAGTGACTAAACTGAACCAAAACCTGCAAGCCTACTATGTATTTCTGGTCTAAGCCAAGACATGTACAGACCAAGCATCATTCCTGCCCTTGGTTCCATTAGGAGACAGATAAGCAAGGAAACAACTTCAAAACAGTAAACCCTACCTCACAGAGTTATTGTAAGCATTTAAGAGGTAAGTATAAATTAAGGGTCAACAAAATCACTTTGATCCACTTGCTTGCTTAGAGCTGCCTCTAATTTTAATAGGTTGACAAGGGACTGGTGCATCCCAAGACTAAGGTTGAAAGTGAAAGTGTTAGTCACTCAGTCGTGTCCGACTCTTCATGACCCCATGGACTGTAGCTCACCAGGCTCCTCTGTCCAAGGGATTCTCCAGGTAAGAATACTGGAGTAGATTGCCATGCCCTCCTTCAGAGGATCTTCCCGAACCAGGGATTGAACCCAGATCTCCTGCATTGCAGGTAGATTCTTTACTGTCTGAGCCACAAGGGAAGCCCAAGACCAAGGTTATCCTGTTATTCCAGGTCTGGGAACCATTATCCCAGAGGCAGTGCTAGAGAGAGATACAGACCAGGACAGTCAACCCACACCAGACACTCCTAGGTGCAGTGAGCCCAGCCCCCTGGGATTGCAAGGCACAGATAACCTAACACCTTCTCTGAGTCTTTAGTTTCAAGCTTTGCCCCAACCGAGTGTGTGCTCAGAGCTGCTGATGAGCAGCAAAATGGAGAGATTCAAATTTCATCCTCTTTTAATTTTCCCACCCACCCCTTGCCAAAAATGCCTACATGCAGTGAACAGCCTACGAGGAAAGATGGCCAGAAGGCGGGTGGCAGGAGAGAAACATCACAGATTCTACTGCGGGGGGGAGTCGGGGAGACCCGCAGCCTCCGCAGACCAGGAGCGAGGGAAAGCTCCAGGAGCCCTGCTCCATATGGGCCTCGTTCTGGCTTTCCGAGCAGGTGTGGTGTTATATCTTACGATTGTGTGTTATGTTTCGGAAAGGGGTGGGGGGAACCATTTCTACAGCAGTGCGATGGGGACTTCCCTGGCAGTCTAGTGGATAAGAATCCACCCGCCAAAACAGGAGATATGGAAGGAGAGGTGGGCTACAGTCCATGGGGTTGCAAACAGTCGGACACGACTGAGCGAATAAGCACAGCCCAGCACAGGGAACTAAGACCGCACAAGCGGTGGGGAAACGAGAGAAGCCTGCGAGCTCTACAACCTGAACACCACAACCACAGAAGCCTGCACATGGCAATGAGAAGCCCTTGTGCTACAACGCAGAGCCTGCACAACACCAGAGAGACCCAGTGTGATGGTCACTGATCCAGTCCACCCGCCCACCTACAGAAAGAGGAGAGGGGTGCAGAGAGGGAAAGGGACATGTCCACAGTCACCCCGACCATTTGTGAGAAAGTCAGGTCTAGAACCCAAGTCTTCTGACTCCAACACTCTCATCTCACACCAAGAACTAAAGTAACCACCACCTTCAATACCAAATGTATTGGCTAAGCACATTATTTGCCTAATCAAAATATCTTCATGCTCCATCTGGGAAATGAAGCTAGCACTCCCAAGCAAGACCCATAACTTACCAGGAAAATGGCCAAGCAGACATTTCCAGCAGGAAATCTCTGCAGTCAACTTCCCATTGTATCACTTTAAATTTGTGACTTTGGTCCCACACAGCCTGAGTTTATTCATGGTAACCTAAAGAATGGGGACCTTTCTTGGGAATAAATATATATCCAGAGTTTTAACAAAGGAAAAAATACATAACATCCCTAGGGAATCCCAGCTCTGTCATGCTCAGTACCCAGAGCTCCGCTGTCATTGACCCTCAGCGTGCAGGCTGTGGGGTGGGCACTGTGCTCCATGGGAGAGCATGGCGGCCAGCCAGCTCAGGTGCAGGCTTGTGGGATGGGGTTTCTGGAAAGCTAGCCCTCTGAGGTCAGGCTGTAGGGCTCTTTACACCCCAGGGAGTGGGAAGGCACAATCTTGGCATTTGGAGAAACATAACAAGTAGATGGACTTGATGTCTCTGCCATTGGGAGGAGTGTATGCCATGACCTGAGACCTGCCAGTATTGGCAGAAAAGTCCCCAAGCCACAGAGCTCTCACTGGGAGCTCCTCCGCATACTGTGTTGAGGACAAAAGGAGGTGGGTGCATGGGTCACTCTTTGTCAAGTCTTGAGGACTTGAGACAAACATGCCCCAATCAGAGGGCTCCTTGGAAATAGGGCAGAGCATAGTGGAAGGTGGGGGTGCTTCCCAGGTGGCACTAGTGGTAACGAATCCACTTGCCAATGCAGGAGACGTGGGTTCAGTCCCTGGGTCAGGAAGATCCCTTGGAGGAGGGTATGGCAACCCACTCCAGCATTCTTGCCTGGAGAATCCCATGAACAGAGGGGTCTGGCAGCCTACAGTCCAGCGGGTAGCAAAGAGTTGGACATGACTTAGTGACTCATCTTGCCCTGGTAGCCCCTGAAATGCAGGGGGAGGATGTACAGGCAGGAACAGCTTTCATGAAGATGGCAATGAACAAAATGTCATAGGTTCATGTTTACTCTTGTTGTCTTGGGATAACAGCACCCCTTTTCACTTTTAGAAGTATCCTAATTTGATAAAAAAGCATATGGGCACCCTAGTCAAAGGGCCCTTTATGACATACTTTTCCAAGGGTGATTATTTAAGATTCCATTTTTGAATACCATCTCATAATCTATGCCAAGGATGACAGACGGCCGGCACACCAGGCCCTCCCAAGCCCCTCTCCATGACAGACATTGCTAATGGATCCCAGCTCTCCTTCCTTCTGATCCTAGACACAGCCATAGAATCTTCTCAGAACAATCCTCCTGATGGCCAAGGAAATGAATTGATTCCCAAGTTGATCCTGCTTTGCCTTTGCTGGTCCATACCTCATCGGTTCAGGAAGCCACTCATGAGGGCTTCCACTTCCTGAGGCCATGGAGACACAGCCGTGAAAGACTTGCCCTGGCTGTACATAGGCATTTGTCTTGGCCAAAGCCAAGGCTATTCTTTGATTCTGCAGGGAGGGGAGGTGGATTGGCAGTGACTCTGGCCCAGGATGCCAGGAATCCAACCAACAAAGTCTGACTTCCAAGCAGATCAAACCCGCTAGGGCCCCACGGCTCTATTTACAGCCCTATATGTGGTTGCTTATGTTGCTCTGAAGCACAGCCCCTGCAGCCTCCCGTGGCTTCACGATTAAGTTTCCCTAGTTTTGTTTTTCTTTTGTTTATCCTCCTAGAGTTGGGCTATGGTAAAAGGAACAATTCAGACAAATTCTGCTAAAATTTCACATACTGTTTCCTAGACCCTTTAGTTCTTGGTATTTGGAAAAAAAATTCATTAACATTGTTGAGGAAACACCTCACTACAAAAGTATACAATGAGCATTACTCTGAAAGTGCAAACATTTACTAAGGACATGAGGACATAAGTATAGACCTTACAAATTTGACCTTACAAAGACCCCCTTTCCTCCTAACACAGGAAGGCTGAGAGGCTAATGGCACACTCTTCTAAGAACAGACAAGACTTTAATGTGTGTGGAAGTGTGGCTAGATCAGCCGTAGATGGCCACAGTGAAAGGATCAGTGAGGGTGGTTTTGGCTGTAGGTCCAGTGAGGCCTGGCAAAGGATGTCTCAGGTGGTGTGTGAGAGTTTCCTGGAGAAGGGGGACTTCAAGATACGCTTTATTGTATATACATGTATAATTTAGTTTATCTATTTATGGTGGTGCTGGGCCTTTGTTGCTGTGTGGACTTCTCACTGCAGGGGCTTCTCTTGTTGGAGAGCATGGGCTCTAGGCACACAGGCTCAGCAGCTGTGGTGCACCGGCTTGGTTGTTCCACGGCATGTGGGATCTTCCCAGATCAAGGATCAACCCATGTGTCCTGCATTGGCAGGCATTTTCTTCACCACGGAGCCAGCAGGGAAGCCCAGATCTGTTTTATTTTTTCAGCAAATATTTATTGAGCACCTACAGTGTATCTGATACTATTCTAGATACCGAGAATAAACCAAAAAATAAAACAGGCAGATAAAAGTCACTTTCTCCCTCTGTAGATCTCTATCTCTTACTCTACCACCCCCCACAAGTATTAATAGCATTTTTATGTGGATGGTGGGATAATTGGTCTATATTTCCATTTTTGGTCCATCTATATTTTCTGATTTTTCTATGACAAATATGAATTTCTTTATTCATATAAGAAATACTACTTGAAAATTAAATAGGAACAAGAAAACACTGAGCATGAGCCCCAGAAAGAGGCAAGACAAGAGGCATCCAAGGGACACTTGGGATCTGTTCACTTGAGTGATGAAGGTGGGGACAAGGGCAAACTGGAACCTCATGAAGCCTCAGCCTGCAGACTTAGGGGTACACCAGGAGGAGATGGAGCCAGGAGCAAAAATAACACACGCTAATACAGGGTTTCTTATCCTACTCAGAACAGAATTTTTTAGTACTACTAAGCTTTTCAGTAAAGTTCCTTAAAACCCCCAGAAATCATTTTAATAAAACCCTATCCTCAATAATTATACATACACCAAAAAGGGACAAAGAGAACACAGTTTTTACAATAAGAGTCTTTCCTGTCCAATCTACAAAGGGGAAAAAAGTCTTTTCTTTTTATTTTTTCTTCAGAATTAGCATCAAGATATCAAGCATTGGCAAAGAGAATAAATGTCAAAAGAAAAAGGATTTTATGACTCATTCAAATAACATCAATATCAAAGGTAATCTTGAAGTAAGTTATTTTCTTCCCTTTTTTATTTTTAAGGTGAATGAAGACCTTCTCTTGGACACCAATGGTGATAGAAAGGACTTTTTTTTTGCCTGGTAAGAAAGTGGCTGACCTTCTCCTGATCCCTCTCTGTTAGTGGCTGGTAAACATGGATGAGGCAAGTCCTGCCCTGGTTTTGAAAGAAACTGAACTAACAACTCTGCCCAAATCTCAAGGAATGGATATAATCTTCAGTACATGCATGTGATTTGGAAAAGGAAACCACTTCTTTAGAGCAAGGTGAAGTGAACCAACAAGGCTTCAATAGGACCCTGCTTTACAGTTCAGTTGTGGCAAGAAAAATTCCACCTATGGATTCTTCAGGAAGGAACTACCTCAGAAAGCTCCAGACACACCCAGTCCTATGGGCTTCGGAGGCCAGCCCTGTATTATATTATACCTGTATAATGCTGCTACCATGTTAGTAAGAAGTTGCTTGTGCTTGGGGTTTTAAAATAGACAAAATTAAAGCAAAAAAATGAAAAGACCAGGACAGAAAAACTATACACTTGATGTCACCTGAGCCACTTCCTTCAGCTGGAAATACTGATTGCATGTCTCACCCTCCATTCTCTCAGCATGCACAGTCATTGTCTGGGACAGCAAACTACCCATCAGGTACACCTGGCTGTTCTGTTTCTTCCTTGGGAAGAAAGGAAGGAACAGAAAGAAAGGAAGCTCCCCCCATTGCTTCAGTATCTGAGACACCAGTCTCTGGCTGAGAGTCCAACAGAGAATGTGCCTTTTAGGAGTGCTTGCTGGGGATGGATGAAGGGACAGGTAATGTTGCTAAAATGAAAGACTTGTGCCGTAAAAATCTGTATGGATGCCACTGGGCCTGCCTTCAGAAGAGCCATTTACACCTCCTAGCAGTTACTTCAGCTGTTCATTCCATGAGTGATTTACTATCTGTAAAATGTTAGGTATTGTGCAGGATATTGGAACATAAAAATATGACAGAGTTCATACTCTAGTTGAAAAGAAAAGACAGGCAGCAATAAGAAGAATATAATCAAATATGAAAACATGTTATACAGACTCACAAGAGGTCAAGATCGATGGACGGATGGCAAACTCACCAAGGGGAAAAGAATTCTCATGTTATTCATCCTCTGGAGGGGAAAACTGACTGGCTAGCCTAAAAGAATATTTGGAAGACTTTCTAAACTGGCTTCCCTGGAGGCTCAGCAGTAAAGAATTCTCCTGTGATACAAGAGCCCCAGGGTTGATCGCTGGGTCGGGAAGGTGCCCTGGAGGAGGGAATGGCAACCCACTCCAGTATTCTTGACTGGAGAATCCCATGGACAGAGGAGCCTGGTGGGTTACAGTTCACAGGGTCACAAGAGTTGGACACAACTTAGTGACTAAACCACGACCACCACTAAATTTGTATATTAACATATAGCAAAGAAATTACCAGAGAGATAGGCAGATAGATAGATAACAATAAAGCAATAGAAACAGTATCATTTGATTCACAGCTTCTAGCAGAAGCTGATTAGTCAAATACCTTCAGAGGTCAAGCAGGTGAATCTGATCAAACACCTATGTTCCGAGTATTTCACACCCATCTTTTCCCTTAGGCCTTGGTGCAATCCTCTTGGAAGAGACAAATATTATCCCACTTCAATTAAGAAGCAGAGAGAGAGTCTGGCAAGTTATGGCTCTGCAAGTTTATGAGTTTGGCTAAATTTAGTCACACAATCTGCAAATGGTAATGCAGACTCAGGGAGAAAGTTCTGTCTTCAAGGCCCCAGCCTCCATCACCACTCCCCTCTCTCCCCCAAGGGCTGGGCCGGGTGCACACTGAGGCCTGGGCCCCTCTGACAGTGAACAGCCGCTACTGAGCTCTAGCAGATGGGTGCCTGCCAGAAAGCCGGGACCCAGAGGAGTACACAAACAAACTCCCACAACAATGTGAAAGCTCTTGATTTTAAAATATTGACAACAAATTTGATCCTTAAAGGATGAAAAATAAGCACTCTGCAAACCCAACAAACCCATCTGCCAAGAGCTTCAGCCCACATCCCTGCAGTGGGCAACCTCTGCTGTCCACTGTGCCAAGGCTCATCTCACGTACGTGGTGTCACTTTTCACATTAACCTTGTGAAGGAATTATGGAAAATCTGATGGAAAATCCCCGAAGGCTCAGGGAGGGGGGATGACTTTCCGGCAGACGCACCTGTTCTCAAGCAGGAGGCCTGGAGACTCAACATCCAGACCCTTGGCAAGCGAAGCCGGGCCCCCCTGAGCTCTACCACACTGGTCAGAGCTGCCACCCTGCAGCCTGCTGGAGGGAGCTGTCCTTTGATTTACAGGCTGTTCCCTTTTCCCTATGAAAATGTAACTGTCCACAGGCAAGGTCATGGGTTGAAGTATTTACTGGTCAATGAAACTTGCATTTAATAAATACATACTTGAGGGCTTCCCTGGTGCCCTAGTGGTTAAGAATTCGCCTGCCAATGGTGGGGGGGGGGGTCATGGGTTTGATCCCTGGTCTGGGAAGATCTCACATGCCACAGAGCAACTAAGCCCATGCACCACAACTACTGAAGCCCACTTGCCTAAGAGAAGCCACTGCAATGAGAAGTCCACTCACCACAACTAGAGAAAGCCCTTGTGAAGCAATGGAGACCCAGTGCAGGCAAAAATAAAGAAATAAATAGATCTTTAAGGCAGTGGGAGGATAGGCCTTGGGTGGTGGCATCATGAGCAACAGCAAACGCCAGGAGAGCACATGCACGGGCATCACTCCCAGAGAGAACCGGCAGTGAGGTATCCACTCGTCTCCCAGGAGAGCAGGCCATGAGAGAATCCTGGAGTACCTGATGGTTTTCCCCAGACTCTCAGCTAGCAAGAGGGGGATATTTGGGTGAGAGCTCCAGTATTCTGACTGCAGGTTAAGCTTTCTCTTTTATTTTACCTGCGGCCACCCTCTTTTTATCACAACAGACTAAGCTCAGAGCTGTCCTGATTTTGCAGGTCTTCATTGGAAATCACTATTGAGCTATGGATGCCTATGAACAAGACCCCAAGAAAATTCTCAGAGATTTTCTTAAAAAAATAAATTCTGCCTCTTAACTGAATCAATTTGCATTACAAAGTGGAGAAAATACAGAAATACATAAAGAAGATAAAGTCCCCACAATCTCACCAATCAGAGACAAGTACAATTTTGAATTCCTTCTTCAGCTGTTTTCCAAAGTATGCACGTGCCCATGTGTGCATACATGTGTAGTATTTTGTGCTTAATTGAGGTCCTACTCTCTATTTCATTTTTAGGCTTGTGTTTTCACTTATTATATCTTAAACATTTTACCATATCATTGTAATCCTTCAAAGACTGATGTTTTAATAACTGTGCAGTACTATAACAAATGGATCACCATAATTTATTTTACTAGCTTTATATTCCTTGGAATTTAGGTTATGGCTAATTTTTTTTTTTTTTTTTGCACCATAAAAGATGCTCTGATGAATATAAAATTATCTCTAATTCCAATTAGTCCTTCAAGATGTATTTATAAGAAAGGAGTCTGGGGTGACAGGGCACGCACCTTGCATCTCTGTATACATATTGTCGACATGCTTTCCAAAAAACTGTAGCAATTTACATTAAAATTATGTCATAAACAAGATCCTTGTCCCTTGGTCTTCCTGCACTTCACAAACAACTGCTCTTCTGAAGAGATGGGGGTCCCTCCCCTTGTGTATCTCTGAATATGTAGGCAATAACTACAGTTGTGTTCCTCCCATGAAGCTCTTATTTCATTTCACTTCATTTCTCACTAGTAAATGAACAGGCAATACTTGCTAAAGGAGGCAAAAACATACTTTATTGTTTCTCTCTGGTAAGGAGGCTCCAGTGAAGTTCTGTGAGACAGCAGATCTACCCCAATCACATAAATCAAGATGAACAGGCCTGAAGGAAAAGCATTCCATTTGAAATGGCAGCAATGGTTTAGAGCCGTGTGGCCAAAATGCCCATTAGCTGTTTGTCAGGAATATTTTTAGAAAGTGCAGAACAAGACTGTGATGAGAAGCAGGGCCACAGTGTCCTCGTCTCCCCAGGAATCTGCCTGCAGCCTTCAGAAGCTGGCCTGGGATCAGCTGTGCTCCCTGGGCTGACAAACCTGCACACACACCCCAGTGAGCATTAAAGGCACGGCGGACGGAGCCTGGACACACATCTGCTCAAACATCCCTCCCGGGAGCCATCAAGATTTCCACTTAGAGCAGGTGAGGAACTCCTGTTCTTAGACTGTGCGGACGTGAGAAAGTTGGAGGTGAACGCTGAAGATCCCAGGATTTCCCTGGCAGCCCAATGGCTAAGACTCTGAGCTGCCCCTGCAAGGGGCACGGGTTTGATCCTTGGTCAGTGAACTGAGACCCCCATATGCTGTGGGGCACAGCCAAAAACTAAGTAAATAAAAATTTAAAAAATAATAATAAAAGTAAAATTAAAAATTAAAGTTGAAGACCCCATCTATGGTGATGTGGACTGTTATTTCTCAGCTCTCTGAAATGATTCTGGGGCAGGAGTGGGGGGAAGTTCCATGATCTAAATATATCATAGATATCAATCTCTAACATTCCTTTTCATTGCTCTTCTTCAGGGCTGCAGTTTTCCAGAGTGAATAAAACTTATGGCAGAACTATGTGACCTAGAGCAAGTCACTTAATCTCTCTGAGTCTGTTTCCTCATCAGAAAAGTGGGCCAATAGTAATGTCTGCCTCATGGGGGGGTCTTGTGAAATTAAACAAAATAAGCCACATAAAGCACTCAGCAGAACACGAGTCCTGTAAGATGCTCTCAGAGAGTGTTACTTTTAATACTGAAGGTCATGCTATACTTCAAAAGCAGCTTTATCCAGCTATAAATTATTGGCATATTTTACTTCTGGAAACCACAGTTCGCTGGCCTCCCCACCAGAGGAAGGGAAAGGAAAGAAATGAAGCCTGAAGAGTCGCATTTGCATTACTTGAACCACTCCTGTAAGCCACATAATAGGAAGAGAAATTTGCAACAACCACTAAAAATGAAATTATTAAATGACCTATGGCTATTTCTGTCCCCATTTAGCAGCTTTCAGAGGATATGAGGACACGCAAAGGATGCACGTTTGCATGAACTCTGCCCTTGCATTAGGACATTCCTCTGATTCTCTCCCCACCTCTTCCAACAACTGCAGTCTGTCCTGAAGTTCCATGAAACAGCTAAGCTTCTCCCAGCCCCAAGGGGTGAATGCCCATTCTTGGGTAGGGCAGCATCAGAGACCTGGGTCCAGCCTCACCCTACCACTGACTACACAAGTCACTCTCCTTGTGATAAAGTAAAGTGATGGAACTTGGGGTCATCTCTAAACTTCTTAGTGATGAGACAGTATGTGGCTGTCTCCTCATAAGCAATTTTAAGATTGAAGAAAATTTTTCCCCTGTGGACCTTGTGAAAATCTCTTATATTGTAGTTGCTCATATCAGGGTAAGCAAATGAGTCAAGAGGGTTGAACAGTGAAGTTGAAACAAGGTTACATGACTGCTGGTAGACTTGTGAGATTTAGGGCAAGAAAAATCTGCATCAAATTAGGTCAAGTCAGGTTTCACTGAGGGGTTCCCCACAGTCATGCTCTGTAATAGGCCCCCATGAAATACCCAGGAGCCCACTAACCCTGGATGGACTGCCAGGCCGACACAAGCAGTGACAGGAAGATAAGCCCAAAGCAAGAAACCTGTTCACTATTTCAATGATAACCTTTTGTTTATAGTTGACCCTTGAACAGCATGGGGGTCGGGGTGCCAGCCCGAAAATGCAGCTGAAAATCTGCCTGTAGCTTTTGACTCACCAAAAACTTGACTGGAAGCCTTACTGATAACGTAGTCAACTGACATTCATTTTATGTGTGATGTGTATTATATACTGTAATCTAATAATATAATAAGCTAGAAAAAAGAAAACATTATTAAAAGATCTTAAGGAAGAGAAAGTACATTTACAGTACAGTACCGTATTTGTCAATACGTTGTCAATACATGTCAACCATTCACGTCATCTGTTTTCAAGATAAGTCATCTGGTTGTCAGTACCTACCTTAATATTGTCTTATATAAAACACTGTTGATGTTACACATATTATTAATATTAGACATCAAAAATGGAAGGATGATGTGAAAATTCCTATTGATTTACAGGTATAATGATTCTTGTATTGATAACCAAGAAATAGCAATGTGATTGCTTCATGGTAGCCTAGTATAATCTATGTGATTGCTTCATGGTAGCCTAGCCAATACACTAATGAATAAATTGTTATAAAAATTTTATGGCATACAGTATTATATTAATAATATAATATTGGAAACACTGTTCCTTTTTTTTAATGTAATTCTTTGAAAGCAAAGTTATAAAACAGTAGGAAAACTAATACATTGTTAATCTATATTAACTATCACTCACTTTATGCCTTTGTAAGGAAAGACTGCTGCTGCTGCTAAGTCACTTCAGTCGTGTCTGACTCTGTGTGACCCCATAGACGGCAGCCCACCAGGCTCCCCTGTCCCTGGGATTCTCCAGGCAAGAACACTGGAGTGGGTTGCCATTTCCTGCTCCAATGCGTGAAAGTGAAAAGTGAAAGCGAAGTCGCTCAGTCGTGTCCGACTCTTAGCGACCCCATGGACCACAGCCTACCAGGCTCCTCCATCCATGGGATTTTCCAGGCAAGAGTACTGGAGTGGGGTGCCATTGCCTTCTCCGAAGGAAAGACTAGTATCTACATATATTTTATGCATTCATGACATATATAACTTTTTCTTAATATTTTTTGCTATTTCTAGGCTATGTGGTTCATAAGATTGTTTTCTTTTGTTTTGTTTTGCAAATCTCCAAAAAAATTTCCAATATTTACTGAAAAAAATCCAGTAAGTGGACCCATGTAGTAGTTCAGTCACACATTGTTCAGGGGTCAACTCCACTTATGATGCTATCATAAATCATCAAATGCTTTATTGAAGAATATTTTCCACCCAGTGGATAGCTAGCTGAAAATCTATAGAAAAAAATACAGCTGAAAATGCATAGCAAAACATAAGATATAGCAAAACTGTTAGAATCACTTCCATTTGAGATGATTCTGATTTAATGCATTCCTCTGCCCCCCAGACAAGACCACCTTAAAAATTTTATTTCTAAAACTGCCACCTTAGAATTCCTTGTGTACTCTACAATTTGGGATATTTGAAAATACAGAATTTACATAAAATGGGTAATGGGAGGTCGTTGTTGGGACTTTCTTGGTCATCTCCAGCAGGCTGGTAAGCCCCCATCTGGCTATGTGTACGCATCTCTTCTACTTCTGTCTTCTCTACACAGAGAAGGTCATCAAGAGCCAAGAGCCAGGAGAATGGAAGGAAGCAGTGACCAGTGACCGCACTAAGCGCCCCCCACACCGTCTGAAACTGTGTGAGTTGTACCAACACAGCTTTGGCACGAATCCCCTTCAGCTCATCCCTCCATGCAACCAGTGATTTCTGAAGTCCCCTCAAGTGTCTCCATCCCCAGCCCTCACAATTTGGAGCTGCCACTACACTCACAGGAGCTTATGGAGAGACTCGGTGCTACAGTAGAAATCAAATTTGGACAAGTATATCTAATAGTTCTGAGTGCTCATGAAATAAATGTTTCCATCAACAGAATCCTTGGAGGCAAGGGACAAAAACTCAATGTGAAGAACAGAAGGAAAAGGGAATTTATGAACACATACAGATGAAAAGTCCCTGGGGAATGGAGATAGCTCTCAACAAGACTGGATCCATACACACACTCACTAGGAGTCTTGACTTTTCTGTCTTCTGGGCTGGCTTCACCTCCAGCTGGTACTCTGCACGTGGCAGCAAAGACGGTCACCAGCAGCCGAATCTCATGTGTTACCAGCTCAGAACCTCCAGTTGAGAGCTCGTGCCTCTTGCCCAGTGGTTCTGGCAAAGGTCCTGGGATGGACTCTTGTCTGACTTAGATCATGTGCTCGTCACTTGACCAGCCTCTCAGTTACACGCTGGCTCCTGGAGCCAGAGGGTGGGACAGGCCACCCACAGCACATGGACCGAATGAGGAGGGGCATCCTCCAAAGGGAGGGGTGGGGGGAAGGATGCCAGAAAGAGAGAAACCAAAATGGCCCCGAACAGAAGCCTTACCAATTGGAACCATATTCACCCCAGGCTTTGTTCTCAACGGGGTGCATACACGATCCTACTTGAGATTCTGTTAAATCACAGAGTTGCTTCTAGTCAAGAGTCAGAACACACTCAGTTCCTCAGGACAGCCCCCAGGCTCCCTTCCAGGCACTGCCTTCCTCAAGGTAACCACTCTCCTGCTTCTAACACCGCAGGTACAGTTTGCCTGCTGTTACACTTCATGGAAACAGCATAGTATGGAATGGGCTTTTATGACTGTGCACTTCCTCGTCTGTGTATTATCCTGAGTAAAGTTTATTTTTTAAAAAAGAGCTGATTAGGACATTTTCCCTACTCTACCAACATCAGAAACTGTGCAACTTTCAAGGACTTTCTCAGCTTTTTCAGAAATGGCCTTGTCTCCAAATGAAACAATCTCTTTGATAGTGAATTCTTTCGGCATCTACAGTAAACCACAGGTGGCCAAGGTCGCTGGCAGCGGGGCCCATGAGAGGGGCTCACCACTCACTTTGGCCTCCGGCTCCTGCAGAGTCTCCCGGCCTGGGCTCTGTCCTCTCACGGCCAGGCATTTGGGAAGACCCTTTGCTTAACTTTGCATCTGGATGGCGGAGGTGAGCAGAGGGCAGCTGTCAACCAAGCAGCAGTCTGCCAGTAAACTTTGAAAGTTCGTGGGCAGAAGAGAGGCATGCCATTGCTGGGCGACTCCAGAGCAGTGACACAGGAAGCCCTTAAAGAATGATGACGGTTCCAAACTCTCCCCCCGCCTCTCAGTACTGAAGCTCATCTGTGGATAAACCCCAAGAGTTTATGGATTCCAGGTGAAAACCTCTCTATAGGCAGAACTACAGCAAGCCAACAGGTGACACTGGCCACGCTTGAGAGGTAGAGTGCCCCTTGGCCCTACCAAGTAGCACAACATTATAAATTATGCCAGCAGGGGATGGAGGAGCTTCTGTAAAGTTTGTTATACACAGACTTCCTGGAATGGTGAGAAGAGGGATTAAACAATCTTTAAAGCTCTTTCTAAGGCTCTGATTTCATGATTCTAGTAAAGGGCCTTTGTGTGTGTAGTAGTCACTCTGCTGTGTCCAACTCTTTGCGACTCCGTGGATTGCAGCCCACCAGGCTCCGCTGTCCATGGGATTTCCCAGGCAAGAATACTGGAGTAGGTTGCCATTTCCTTCTCCAGGGGATCTTCCCGACCCAGGGATAAACCCAGGTCTCCTGCTTTGCAGGCAGACACTTAACTGTCTGAGCCATCTGGAAAGCCCAAATGCTCTTTAATGGTCCTAAAAGCAGACATGGGGCTAGACCATCAAAACCAATGCTTATTTCTCAAAAAATTAAACATGGAATTACCATGTAGCTGAATAATTCCACTCCTAAGTATTGATATATACCCCCAAAGAACTGGACCCAGGTATTCAAAACAAATACTTGTACGTGAATGCTCACAGCAGTACTATTCACCACAGCCAAAAGGCAGAGACAACCCAGATGTCCCACGACAGATGAACAGATCAACAAAATGTGGTATATCCAGGCAGTGGCATGTTACTCAGCTTTAAATGGGACTGAAGCTCCATTACATGCTGCAACAGAGATGAACCTCAAAGACATTACGCCACATGGAAGAAGCCAGATACAAAGAGCTACAAACTGTATTATTCCACTTACATGAAACACCCCGAAGAGATGAATCTATAGGCAGAGAGCAGACCAGTGGTTTCCAGGGGCTGCAGGTGGGGGAGGGTGGGGTGGACGGGAAGTGACCAATGGGTACAGAATCCCATTTGGGGAGACGATGAAGATGTTTCCAAACTAGGAGGAGGTGACAATGGCACAATATTATGAACTTACTAAATGCCACTGAGTTGTAATCTTACATGAATTCTACCTCAATAAAAAAAATAAAGCCAATGCTGAGTGAGCAGGCTCTATGCCGCCCTGGGCCCCCAGGTTGTCTGGCAAATGGGGGGGGCCCTATCATTCTAGGCCTCCTAACTGGGCATGCCCCCACCCCAGTCACTTCTTGAATTTGGAAATTTTAAAGTAAAAGAACAACATCATGAACAAAAACACCAGCCACCCTGAGAAGGCTCTGTGGCCTCTAACACCCAACCTCCAGGTAGAAACAGAAGAAGCAGATGTAAATCAACCACTTGCGGACCAAAATGGCAAGCGTTTTCAGCCTGAAAACACCCTGGGAGGGAGCACAAACAGGTTAGAGGAAGGATCTCCCCTAAATGCCAAATAAAGCAAAGGAATCCCTTCTAGTCCGATCATGGTTCACACAGCCTTGACAAGACATAACAGTGCTGAAGGCCTCAAAACCAACTACCTCATTCAGCCAAGAAATGGCTGGGTCAGAAGAATCATCACCCAAACACCCACCCCACTGTCCCTTTAATCAAACCCTCTTTAGCCTTCTAGAACCAAGAATGCATCAACATAATCCAGATAACCAATGGATCCTCAGGTTTTAAAATGGTATAAATATAAAGAATATAAAGAATTTCATGGTCCTTCCCATGATAGAGTTGGTGACTTTCTCATCTTGAAACTCATTCCAAGACACTCCTGCAAACACTGATCCCCGAGGTCTGTTATATAGGATGACCACTCAGCCATTTATGAGGTAGAGATTTCTCCCCCACCCTGACCCTGACTCCTGTACCTACGTACATATGTACACACACACACACACGCACCCTTATTGGTGGCTTGACTTCCTGGAGGAATTTCTTTCTTAGCTGAACTGTCCTCCTTATCATAGTGGGAGCACCCGTTGCCTGTGGTCCAGCTGAACAGAGATGCACTTGCATTGGAATCACATGCCCACCCCCACCCCCCCACAGGTACCACAGTTAGGTCCTGCAGAAAGAGCAACTGACGAGAGTGGCAATACAATTCAAGTGTCTTGTCAAAACAGCTGCTCCTCATGGTGTCTAAAATTAGAGGGCGAACAAGAAATCATTCATCCCCAGTGCTGACTTGTAAGGGAGAATTTCCATTCCTTAAGAGGAATGAAGAGTTT
The DNA here is from genome assembly GCF_019320065.1 of Cervus canadensis. Classification (NCBI taxonomy): domain Eukaryota; kingdom Metazoa; phylum Chordata; class Mammalia; order Artiodactyla; family Cervidae; genus Cervus; species Cervus canadensis. The sequence continues at coordinate 39,832,152 of NC_057401.1, forward strand.
TTACTCCTCCTCAAGGAGATCTTGCTAGAGGTACCTAGGAATGAAGAAGACTCCCAGAGCAAATATTTATTAAGCATTAACTCTGTGTATGACACTTGAGATAGAAAGAGTAACAAGATACACTGTCCTCTTAGAATGTATAATCACTTTGAAGGGAGATGCCACACATATTGAAAACAGATACAACCATTTTGTAAAAATAACTCTCAGGTGAAAAGAAATTATTCTTAAATTGACACATGGGTTAAAACAACTGGGGAGAGTGAAGCCTTAACCTGACATTGCTTCCAGTGGAAAACACAGGCCTTGAAAGAGGAACAATCTGAATTTGAGTAACATCCCCACGCTGCACATACTGTATGACCCTAAGAAGATACTAAACCTTTCCAAGCCTCACTTTTTCCATCTGTAATATGGGTATCCTGCTGCCCATTTTTCAGGGTGGTTGTGAGCATTCAATAAGAAATAAAGTTAATAGGACATGAAAGATGTGCATTGTATGATAGCTATGATATAAATAGCACATGACAGAGAAATAAGCCCATAACACACTAAAATAGCTATGAATTGGTGGCTGAGTATGAAACATGCACTATCTAACTTAATCTTCCCAACATTTTTATTAACCATGTCTGACTCTTTGTGACCCCATGGACTGTGGCCCACCAGGCACCTCTGTGGATGGGGATCCTCCAGGCAAGAATGCTGGAGTGGGTTGCCACGCCTTCCTTCAGGGGATCTTCCCAACCCAGGGATCGAACCCAGGATTCCTGCATTGCAGCCAGATTCTTTACCGTCTGAGCCACCAGGGAAGCCCTAACCATCTTATAAACTATTTCATAAATTTAATTTCATAGACCTTGCATTTGTTAAGGCAAACTAATCTTTGCAATCAAGAAGAATGAAAAAAAAATCTCTGAATTTTCCTAAGCCAGATAGAAGCTATAATATAAGCAGTATCGTACGAGCTGTGGCCCTCCAGCATCCTCTCCCCACCGCCGTTAGCAATTGCCATGGAGCACCCCCAAACAAGGTGCCCAGTCAGGTGACACGTATAAGCACATTTGTGTTCTGTATTCAGCTTATAGTACGTTCCTCCTCAGGATTTCCCTGGTGCTCCAGTGGTTAAGAATCCACTTTCCAATCCAGGAGATGAGGGTTTGATCCCTGGCTGGGGAATTAAAGTCCCATACACCTTGAAGCAGCTAAGCCCACGCATTGCACCTACTTAGCCTGCGTGCCACCACCAGAGAGTCCATGTGTTACAGCGAGAAATCCCTCATGACACAACAGAGATCCCACGTGATGCAACTAAGAGCCAACGCAACCAAGTAAATATTGTTTTAAAAGTACATTCTTCCTCAAAATTCATTGTGTCTATCCCATCTATTGGACAATTACTTACCTCAGAGCAGTGGTTCTTAAAGAAGGGGTGGGATTTGGGGTCCTAGGGGCCTTTGGCAGCGTCTGGAGACATACTTGGTTATTAACAGTGTGTGTTTGTGTGTGCATTGCTGCTGGCATCAAATGCATAGAGGCCAGAGGATGCTGCTGAGGGTCCTACAAGGCCCAGCACAGACCCCGCCCCCTGTAAAGACTACTACTCTCCCCTGCCCCACCCCACACACAGTAAGCCACTGAGGTTGAGAAAACCCTGCCTTGGGGCAGAGAGAGGGAATCTTAGATTTCCCTGTAGCTGTAACACCTGCCCAGAGGTAGTCAGAAACCGTTTCCCGGTTGATCTTGGAGCAGGAGCCCAGCTTCATGGAGTGCAGCCTTGCATATTTACAGCAGGAAACAGTATTGGAGGAAAGAAGGATTTTAATCAATCTCACTTCAGAAGGGCCCAACTGACATCTCACCAAAATGAAGAAATATAGCCCCAGTCAAATCTATTGACTGCCAAGGTCAATGCCTATTCTTTACAAGGAAGTACTCACTTGGTTCTTTAGTATCGGAATGGTGATATTTTTGCATTCTGGACCACAGCAGAAGTCACACAGCAAAGCCTTATACAGGATCGTCACCCCCAGGTTCAGTCCCTTGCCTGTCCTGCACACTGTGATTTAAGGGGTCCACCTGATATACTGAAGGCGCAGAAATTGTGGGCAGTCAACTTTTTTTGATCTGATTCTCCTTTCTCCAAGTCAACCCTTCTTGTCCTTAATGACACCTACCATGCTATCACTGAAAGGACTGATGCTGAAGCTCCAATACTTTGGCCACCTGATGTGAAGAGCCAGCTCACTGGAAAAGACTGAGAAGCTGGGCCAGATTGAAGGCAAAAGGAGAAGGGGGCGACCGAGGATGAGATGGTTGGATGGCATCACCAACTCAATGGACAGGAGTTTGAATGAATTCCAGGAGATAACGAAGGACAGGGAAGCCTGACTTGCTGCAGTCCATGGGGTGGCAGAGTCGGGCGTGGCTTAGTGACTGAACAATGCTGGGCAAACTCTACTCTTCCACACTGGCGGTGGCAAAGGAAGGCACAGACGTCACCTCAATGGCCTGAAAGAGCGCCTGGAGCAGGGAGCTCGGCTCTCATTCTGTAGCTGAGGAAGGGGAAGTTTGAGAGAGAGTTTTGCAGTTCTATGTGGGTTGGGGGTCTCCAAAGCTGAACTTCTGTCTCCGAGTCCAACACTCTTTCCCCTCTGTACATATTGAGGGGAAGCCTGTAGCTGCTTGATTTATTGCCTACCTACCAATCATCAGCAGGGAGCAGAGACCTGTGAGATGGGCTGGTCTCTAAGCAGAGGGAGGATGAAATGTGGGTCACCCTATTCGGCTGCTATAGCCGAGCACGGGGTTGGGGAGCAGAAGCCAGTGAAGCCTCCAGCATCTGGTACAGGTCGGGGGTGGGGGGGGGAGGCCAGGCAGCCTATCAGAGGCCTGAGACTGATGATAACCTCCCAGGAAGAGCGCACTCCTCAAAGACAGGGCAGGAAGCGTTCTGGCAGAGGGCGTGAAAGCTCTGGATTGCTTATTCCCTCATGAAACATTGACTGAGCACACAGGGCCAGGTGCTACAGATACAGACAGAACAAGGCAGATAAGACCCCCATGTCCTGAGAACATAGATTCTAGGAGGAGGGAGAGAGGATAAGTAAACCCCTCAAAAAAATAAATAATAATAATAATAACAAGAATCTATAATAAGAAAGCGCCAAGTTAGGGGGAGCCACCATTTAGACAAAAGATTAGGGAAATGCCCTTGGAGGAAGCGCCATTTAAGTCGAGACCTAAAAGATTAGAAGAAACTAACCCCCAGAGGGGAGAGCAGGAGGGTGTGGGGCAGAGGCAAGGGTCTGTTGTCAGAACCTGAGGGAACCAATGGGGTGACCACTATGGCTGATGGCAGGAGAGGGGGCATGGTATGCAGCCAGCCAGGGTCCACCATGGGCAAGCAGGAGATGGAGGTGCCTTGCTTAGGACTGGAGACAGGGCACAGGAGAAGCAGACAATCCAAGATGAATATGGAGGCAGAGGTGACAGGACGTGCTGATGGAAGGGTGAGGGGTGAGGGAAGCAGGAAGGAAGCCAAGTGCTAGGTTTCGGCACCAAAGCCATTAAGTAAGTGATGCCATTTACCCAGATGGGAAAATGCAGAAGAGAAACAGATTTAGGGGAAGGAGGGCTTGTATTCCAACTCTCTAAACCAAACCATGGTCTTAAAAATATCCTCATTCTTAGCCTCCTTATTATTATTAAATACTTATGACCAAATACAACATTCAGTTCAGTTGCTCAGTCGTGTCCAACTCTTTGTGACCCCATGAATTGCAGCACACCAGCCTTCCCTGTCCATCACCTACTTCCGGAGTTTACTCAAACTCATGTCCATCGAGTCGGTGATGACATCCAACCATCTCATCCTCTGTCATCCCCTTCTCCTCCTGCCCCCAATCCCTCCCAGCATCAGGGTCTTTTCAAATGAGTCAACTCTTCGCATGAGGTGGCCAAAGTATTGGAGTTTCAGCTTCAGCATCAGTCCTTCCTATGAACACCCAGGATTGATCTCCTTGCAGTCCAAGGGACTCTCAAGAGTCTTCTCCAACACCACAGTTCAAAGGCATCACTTTTTCGGCGCTCAGCTTTCTTCACAGTCCAACTCTCATATCCATACATGACTACTGGAAAAACCATAGCCTTGACTAGACGGACCTTTGTTTGCAAAGTAATGTCTCTGCTTTTTAATATGCTCTCTAGGTTGGTCATAACTTTCCTTCCAAGGAGTAAGCGTCTTTTAATTTCATGGCTGCAATTACCTAAGGCATTGCTATTGACTCACTTTTTAAGAAATCTAAGATATGGAAAGTGGGAAAAAATTACAAAGCAGGTGTAATTTAAATTGCATTGGAGATTTCCTAAAAGGTAATATATAAATAAATAAATACACTAATCAAGGGACTTGTACTTTCTACTTTAGACTTTTTTATTACTTTTTATTGCAACATTTTCTTTTTTTTTTTTTCTAGAAAGAACAAGCTTCTCCTTTGATGTCAGGTTTCGTGTTTCCAAAATGCCTCTCTGAAAATGCACAGCATATTTCCTCCTGGAAGCCATAACCTATTAGGACATATGAAGGGAGCGGAGCTGGGAAGGGAAAGGACACAAGCCAAGTCAATTCGGCAGACAGCCCTACACAGGATGCCTTGAGCGCTTTCCAGCCAGCCCTCACAAGAGACCGCCACTAATGCTTTCAGATTCCAATCTGCCTTTTCTTCTTGCTTCATCAGTTCTTATTTTTGCAATGTGACACACTCACTGTGGAGGTATGTTTAAAGTCAGAGAGGAGGCATCTTTTTCTTACTTGGCTCCAAGCTGACCCCCTTTTGCTTCATCCCATCAAGATAAGCTTAGTCATCAATCACCTCCTCCAGGAAGCCTTCCATGACCATCCCAGGCTATTTACAACTTTTTTCCTGATTTCCATCATACCATAGGATATCTAGACTATACCTCTTATCCAGTTAATTTTTGAATATATATCTGTTTCCTCCATTCTATGGGGAGATTAGAGGGGACACTTTCACACTTCTTGTTTGAAGGTGAAAAAAGTGAAAGGTCTAGTCATTCAGTTGTATCTGATTCTTTGCAATCCCATGGACTGCAGCCCACCAGGCTCCTCTGTCCATGGGATTCTCCAGGCAAGAATACTGGAGTGGGTTGCCATTCCCTTCTCCAGGGGATCTTCTCAACCCAAGGATCAAATTCAGATCTCTTGCATTGCAGGCAGATTCTTTACCATCTGAGCCACAGGGAAGCCTGCTTTTTGTTTACCCAGTGTTTTTTGACATTTTTCCTATGTTGTACAGAATTTCCCATTGCATGATTTTATAAATCTTTAAGGTATAAGGAAGAAATTTGTTTTCCCAGTTTCCCTTACCAGCAATGATACAGGCACGTGACCTGGGCTCTGCCAATTGGATGTAAGAGGCAAGAAGCATTGGCTGCCTTGTGGAAGCCACTTTGGCAAATGTGGCTGCAGACATCCAACTTTCAGAGAAACCAATGGCAGAAAGTCCTAAAGCAGTGTCTTGTGCTCAATGTCAGCCATCAGCGCCCATCCATCAACAGGGGCAGAAGGGCCTCCACTGCAGCACTGCATTGCCCAGGTGGGCTGCTTTGCTTCCAAGCCAACCCTGCCTCTGCTGGAGCTTCTTTAATAAATGACTTCTCTGCCTAAATCAAGTAGAGTGGCTTCTGCTGCTTGTTAATTGATAACTGAGGTCCTCAAGGCAGGGCTGGAATAGATTCATTTCTCTATGACTCCTGTCTAGTGATGTGTTATTTATATCCCCCATCCACCTACCAGAATATTGATGTAAGCATTACTGAAGGTGCCAGATCAATTGTGCTGAATAAATGAAGAAATGGATGGAGAAGTCAGACAGCAAATGATTAGCCTCTCAAATTCCCATTCTTTCAGTGATCACTGAAGAGTATTACTCATCCTGTAAGTCTTCTGTTAATTAGAGAAGACATACAGGAATGTTGCTTTCCATAGTGATTCTCAAACTAGGCTCCTCTGGCATATTGGTGGTTTCCATTGCTAACACCAAAAAATATCAAGTTTTTCCAATTACATATAGGAAATTTATTTAGGACATGGGATTTTGTCAGTTTCAAGTTTTCACTCAGAATGTTTTCAAACTCTGGCACCTGCTACTGTTTTGTCAGCAAGTACAGTGGATGAAAAAATAATTGAGTAAGTAAGCAAACAATGCAGCAAAAACTCAACACTGCTGGTCTGCTTAGTTCAACAATTTTCCTCCCCCTCATGGCCAGTTTTTTCACTGGGACTTTAGATGGTAAGATTAACACAGCATCCTCTTTCCTGCTAATAAAGGTATTCTGAGTTTACATAATGAGTCAACACAGTATTGAATGGATTGCACTGACTCACAGTCTTGGCCACCTGAACATTTTTGAGAACTGCAGGTCGAAGAACCTGCCATGGCGCGCTCCTTCTGTTAGAGGCTGAATTGTGTCCTTCCCAAATTCATATGATGAAGCCCTAACCCCCAGTACTTCAGAATGCCACCCAATGTGGAGACAAGGCCTTTAAAGAGATGACTTAGTTAAAATGAGGCCATCAGAGTGCTTCGTGTCCTCATAAGAAGACATTTGGACACAGCAGAAAGGGAGCCACCAGAAGCATGCAGAAAAAAGACCATCTGAGGATTCAAAGAGAAGAGCGTCCTCAGGAGAGGCCAAAGCCGCCCATGTGTTGATCTTGAACTACCAACCTCCAGAAGTGTGAGCAAATACATTTCTGTCGTGGAAGCCCCCAGTCTGTGACATCTTGGTACGACAGCCCTAGTGAACAGACACAAACTGGAGTCACAGACGCCCAGTGGGAGCTGCCCGGGGCTCCAGGCCCAGCTCCTGCCTCAAAGGCTCTTTGCACCCCAACCGGGAAAGGGGAGCAAGCATCACCACCGTGCTGTGGTGTGCACACGCTGTCCCCGCGACTCACCAGACTCCTGACTCACAGCCCCATTGGAGAGCCACCCTCTCCTTATACGCAGTGTGCCCTCCTTTCTGGGCTCTTTGGCGGTGGCACAAACACCCTGGAGAGGAGTGACCTTTAAATTCCACGATCGTGACTGAGTTGCATGGTCAGTGGCATCAGGCCCCTCTGGGAGGCCCAGGGGGGACGCGGACTCAGGACCAGGAGAGATACACAAAGGGAGGTGAGAGGGGCCTGGGACAAACCGTCTACCTCAGGATTGTGTCTCTGGCATTGGGCTGGCTCCAGGCCTCTGCCAGAGACAGTGGTTTCTGGGGCAAACAGAGCATTGTAAAAGGGAGCCTCTGGGGTGAAACAGATCACCAGTCCAGGTTGGATGCATGAGACAAGTGCTCAGGGCTGGTGCACTGGGAAGACCCAGAGGGATGGGATGGGGAGGGGGCAGGGGGCAGGAGGATGGGGAACACATGTAAATCCATGGCTGATTCATGTCAATGTATGGCAAAAACCACTACAATATTGTAAAGTAATTAGCCTCCAACTAATAAAATTAAATGGAAAAAATGAATAAATAAATAAAAGGAAGCCTCTGGGCAGATAGGGCCCTGGTCGGGGAAGAGGCCCCCACCTTACCAGCCAGACCTCCCTCCTCCACCGGCTAGGCCTCTTGGAGGGCTGGGTGGAGAGCACTGGTTTTCTTTCAGTGAAGCCACACAGTGTCTCTCTTTGTAGAGACAGAGGAGAAGGGCCAGGCTGGACGATAGCTTTAGAGGAAAGAGTGGGCAGAACCTGATGGCTGGAGGGCAAAGGGATGGGGAGCTGGGGACAGGGAGGAGACGGGTCACTCGGGTTTGGCCTTAAATGGCCAGGTGACCATGAAGTCATTCTCTGGTATCAGGGACTCTAAGGAGAAGTTCTGGAGATGATGGTAACTTTTATCATGGCAAATATCATGTTATAATAAGCATGTGTCCCCTGCTCCAACCAAGCTGGATACTTCTTGAGGTTAGAGACAGCATTTCAGGCACAGAAAACTATTATGTCTACGACACTATAAAGACAGCGTTTCAGGCACTTCTCCACACTCCAGGCTGGAGTCCGGCACATCCACTCAGCATTTATGTAATAACATAAACGCATCCAGGACTGGACCAAGCACAGAGCTAGCTCCAGAACTGCCAAGGCCAGACACGCAGCTAGCACCCAATACGTGTTCATTGTCTCTTTGGGTAAATATTTTGTAGAATGGCATATTGATCATACTTTCATTTTTTCTGTATTCTTGAGGCTCTGGCATCTGGGGGCTTGATGGCTTGGGAGACACCACCCCCTCCTCCCAAAATTGGCCAGTGCCTAGAGATAGCAAACCACCTGCCTTGGAGCACACTTTTCATATGCAAACCAACCAATCTAGAACCCATATCTCCCAATTATCTGCTTTTTCAAGCTCACACATAACCCCTGCTCAAATCATCCAGGAACCTAATCACTCCAGTTGTACCAAACAACTTTGAGCATTCCCTAAAGCATAGTGCCCACTGAAATTATTCAACTTAGCCAATCCTAAGCCTACTTACACTGCCTCACACAATCCTTTCCACAAACAGCACAATAAAGGATTTACCCACACTTCCCCTTCCCTCTCCTTCTGCCTCTTGACAAACCCTGGTGCTTCCCGTTGTGGTTCCTTGAGGAGTGGACTGCCTTCTGTTTCCAGGGATCTGTGCATTTAAATTCTCACCACAACCGTCATTTCTGTGTCTGCATGTCTTACCATGTATGAGTAAAGCAAATCTCGGGTACATTTTTAAACAGATGGCTAAATGTGAATAAGCATTCAGTAACTGTAAATTAACAACCAATTCTTTCCAAGCAGGGCAAAGTACATCTTCTTCAGAAGAGAGAAAAGAGGTGTTAGTTCTATATATCACCATGTTAAAATTGTAGGGAAGTGAGAGGGGAAACTAGCTTTGGGACAGAGATGGGCCAGATCCAGGCAGTCTCCAATCGAATGTAAGGTTGGGATTTGGGACAAGAATGAAAAGCAAGGAAAGCAGAAGAATGCTTTTTCACCAAAACCTCTGCAGAGCCTTGCACAGGCTGGGAAAACACAGAGAAATCCTGTTAACACTTTCTGCATCAAACCCAAGACCCTTGCTCTCCAGGAATGACTTTATCCAAGCCATGGCAAACCAACAAAGCAAGGAGACAAAGCAAGCATCCCTTTCATGATGTTTATTTCTTAATGATGCTAGCAGAAGCTCCCATTAATCCAGGGAGATGACATGAGATCATGAGTCCATGAAACATGTGGCAGAACATCTGGTATCAAGCAAACCCTCGGCAAATTATAGCCGTCACTGCTGATGTTCCCAGCAACTAGCAAATCGAATTCTCTGGGTGGCTTTTCTGATAAACAATATTTATATGACCAGTTATCAAAAAGACAATAAAATGAAATTCATGCCACATGATGGCCGGGCTGCACATAATTTTGTCTTCCTTTGATGATTCATTTGATGATTCACAATATACTTGAAGACCTCACCCTTAACACGAACTGCCTCTGTATCTTAATAATCATAAGACCTATTCTGATTATTTGTGGTTCCTGGATGTACACAAGGTGACTCAGCAGGGATGCTGGGGACCACAGAATCACTGGACCAGGCAGAAGTGTGATTTACCCATGGGGCCTCTGCAGACCTATGACCCTTTTCAGGGATGCCAGTTGGGTGTGAGTTTATCTCCAGGGAAAGACAAACCTCATTTCAAAGAAATGGTAACAAGTCCTCTCTACTTGACCTCTCTACTTGAGACCTGAGAGGAACAGGCAGGAAACAGGTGTCTAAGAGCCCTGCTCAAAATTGGATATTGACTTTTTTTCCTCCTCACTCTACCCACCCATGGATCAACCCAGGTTCTAAAGAATTAGATAATTTATTAGAAATAAAGTAACATAAATTATGAGGTCTGCTTCTTCATTAGGGATTTTTATGTGCACAGATGAATCCAGACAGCAATACACAACTCAAAGGAATTCTGCCAAATCCACTTTCTCAGTTTTGAGCTCCAGATACAGAAGCATAAGCACCTGATAAGCACTAACCCTCCAGAGACAAGAAGGAACAAAGTCTTTTCTTGGGAGGCATGAGGGTGAAAAACAGGGAGGCTTAGCCACCCCCTTCCAGTCCCACAAGACTTCCAAAAGCTCCTCTCACCACCGCCATCACACTATCCCCTTTTCTGCAGTCTTGACACCCCACCCCACTCCCCATTCACCTACCGGAATGAGGACTTAAGCATTTTCAGACTGATAATTCAAACAGGCAACAAGAAGGACCAAGGGAGCTTAGATACACAGGGAAGCTGTGGACATGTCATCAGGAATTACTTGTGCAGAAGCACAGCTGCCCAACAATCTCAGCCCGAACCGGCACCTGGGGGCATGTGACCGACAGCTGTGCTCTGGCCACCGCTAAACACCCTTGTTTCCAAGCCAGACAGACTCTCCTGGCAAAACCCAGAGCTGAGCCTGCGGGCATTAACCCATTTCCACCACTGAAAGGCTGTTCACAAGGAAATATAGACGCAATATATTCAAATTATCTCCTGACGCTCATCTTTAGTCACTACCATCAGGAGAAATGCCAGCTTACTTCTTGGGAGCTATAAGAAAGGATACCAAGGCATAGAAGAACCAGACCTCGACTTCAGTCATCTAATAGCCTAATTAGGAATCATTAGTATGCAGATGAAAAAGTAATTAACAACACACGGTGGGATCCAATGGTACTGCAAGGTCAGCCTAAGTTTATAGAAATCTAGGAACTAAGGAGGACCAGCAAAGCTTAGAAGAGGCAGGCCTTTTAGGCCAAGAAAGTTGCAGGCAGCCACTGAGAAGGAGGTCCTTCACAGTGTGTGTGTGTTAAAGAATACACCTGCCAATGCACAAGATATGGGAGACACAGTTTGCTCCCTGGGTCAGGAAGACCCCCTGGAGGAGGGCATGGCAACCCACTCCAGTATTCTTGCCTGGAGGATCCCATGGACAGAGGAGCCTGGAGGGCGATAGTCCAATGGGTGGCAAAGACTAGGACAGGACTAGCTACTGAGCACGCACACACGGAGGAGACGAGCCCTGCAGATGTGGGGCATGTGGGAGAGCACGTGGCAAGGTCAGAGGCCAGTTCAGACTCCCGTCTCCTTGCGGCAAGGGCATAGCGCAGCCAGACCCACGGAGAGAGTAAATCTCCATGGCACAAGCGACGCCCTCCTCCGTCCACACCCAAGGCAGACGTGACCAATGCATCACAGCACTGAGCCTTCACTGGTCTCAGAGCCCCTGTCGACCCTGTGTTCCAAGAAGCACCAGTAGTCAATCAGAGCTGGCACTCCTGATAAGAACCGTTTCTCCCTCCCTGAGAGGGAGTGGGGTAAACTCTGGCTGGACATGTCCAGGTAACTGAGTCAGGATGGCCTGGAAAGAAGAGGAAAATAGCAGTCATTACCTCTCACTCCTGGAACCAGAAGGAGGTTTGATCTTGAGGGGCAGTTATGCTGACAACCAGAGGCCCTCTGGGCATCATTACCCCTGAGGTGACCCTAGGATCCAACGATTCCCAAATGTGCCCAACAGACCTTGTAGTAGTTTCTCCCCAAAGACAACCACCTTCAATTACTTCCCTTCCTGCGCACACATGTTACTTCTCTATTGACAGGCAAAGTCTACCCCTCCATCCCTTTGAATCTGAGCTGCTCTGGGACTGCTCAATGGAACACGGCAGAAATGGCACTGTGCCAGCTCTTTTTTTTTTTTTGGAAAGGAAGACATAAATGTATATATAAATGTAAATAAATTTTTTCATAGGAAAATCCAAAATGATATATACGTATATAAAATACCCTCAGAAATAAGAAAAATTTGCAAAATTTGTTAGATATAGAATCAATATAAAAAGAAACTACATATTAACATATCAGTAATCAGTTAAAACCTTCTCCAATAATACAATTCCAATATAATAATCATATATTGATACTAACATTTAAAAATTTTAATCAGAGTATAATTGCTTTAGAATGTTGAGTTAGTTTCTGCTGTATACAGCAAAGTGAATCAGTTACGTGTATAATTATATCCAATCTTTTGAGATTTCCTTCCCATTTAGGTCACCACCACTGGGTCAGTTTTGGTCCCAATCTTTAAGAGGATTAGGAATTTTCTCTTCCCCCCATCCCAACTCTTTCTCTCTCTCAGGAGCCCAGAGCTGTCACATCAGAAACCTGGTGACCACATGGGGAGACCAGGTGGAGAGGGAGAAGCCTGGAACTGTCACGGAGGAAGAGAGAGAAGACAGCACTCCAGGGCCCCAGCTGAGCCCAACCTTGCAGCTCTGCCCTGCCAAGGTCTTGACACCAGAGGGAACCCTTCCTAGACCATCCCAGCCATGAATTGAACGTCTTACCAAAGAAGGATCCAAGTCAATGCCACGTGGAGCAGAAAACTGCCCAGCTCAATTCTGCCCAAATTCCTGGCCCAAAGAATCATAAACAATAAAGTGATTGCTCTCTTAAGCCACTAAATGTGGAGTGGATTGTACCACAACAAGAGATAACCAGGATTATGTGTGCCCGGGCCCCACTCCACAGGCAGCTGAAGCACCCAGGGCTCTGGGCTCCAGCTCTGTTCCCTGCACGTCCCCTGGGCCTGACCACATCCAAGACAAGTCAGGGCCCTGCACTCTGGAGCAAGACGCCACACTTGGGATCACCCACAGCCCCGGCCTCAGCTCCCCACCCACTTCTGCCCTTTAAGTCAACACATATGACTTCTACAGGACCCAAGTTAATCACTGACTTCAAGTCTCCAAAGTTCAACTGTTGCCAGATCATTGTTCTTTAAAAAAAAAAACAAAAACATACAACGGACAAACCTCTCCTCCTGAGCCTGCTGCCTTTGAGAGCTGCAGCTTCGGCTATGGACTGGAGAGCGTGTGAGTTCAGATCCACCAAGAAAAGCCTGCAGGTCGACTGCGGATGACTCTCACCTGCTCCAACCACAAGGAGTCACTGAGCAGCGAGGATGTACCTGACCTACTGAAGCTCAGCACCGCCCCTGGTGCCTCTGGTAGCAAATCTGCCTGCCAGTGCAGGAGACAAGGGTTCGATCCCTGAGTTGGAAAGATCCCTTGGAGGAGGAAATGTCAACCCACTCCAGTATTCTTGCCTGGAGAATCCCGTAGACAGAGGAGCCTGGCTGGCTTCAGTTCATGGGGTCACAAAGAATTGGACATGACTTAACGACTAAACAACAATGGCTGTAGATGACCTTCACCTGCTTGAGCCACGGGGTCATCACGCAGTAAGGAATCACCTGACCTGAGAAGCCTCCATGCTGCCCGAAAGCTCACAGGGTCCAACCAGCTCCCTGGGCAGAAGGCCTCTCCTAAAGAGGAAACGTGGCTTTTTCCGGGTCAAAGATGAAGTCAGCATAGGCAGCCAGACACCAGGTCTGGTCAGTCAGTCCAGGGGTGACCCATGACCTCTCTGTACAGATAGCCTTGGGGAAGAGGACTTCAGCCTCAGGAAAACACTTCCTTTGCACACCCTCTAGTTTATGGTGGCCTTTGCACCATCCTTTAAATCACTCTTGGTTTAAGGGATGTGTGCACAGTCAAGGACAGGCTTGTTTCCACTTCGGGGCCTGTCTCTAAGAGTTCTAGGAAAATTGTACCAGAGGTACGGACACAAAGATCCTCTTTTCTATATCTAACTCTTTTTCCCATCCCCTGACACACACACATGGGTTATCTCAGGTACAGTGCATTTTCTGGTTTACTAGTGTTGCATGGACTCTCTGCCTTTCAACTAGGTTGAACTGCATACTCTCGCAAAGCTACAAGGGTTGGCCCCTGCTAGTTCCTGTTCTAACATCAAGGGAGGTAAATCTAGATCCCTCTAACCATAGCCATCTACTGATGAGCATCCTGCAGGAATCCTGAACCTGAAAATGACCTTGGCTGTTCTGACCCCAACTCGAATACTAAGTCTTGGAGGCCTCCCTGAGAGACTCAGCAGGTCGGAAGGGCTCCTTAAGCAATAACTATTTTCACAAGGCATCGCTGGAAAGGGTTGCTTTGATGACCAGTGATGATGCCCTGCATGCCAGATGCTCTCTTCTGTGCTCTACAAATGAGTTATCTCCTTTAATCCCCACAACAATCTGATGAGGGAAGCGCTGCTATCTCTATTCTTTATAGATGATGAAACTGGCACTCAAAGGTGTTTAGAAACAGGCTCAACTGGAAAGTCAGCTACAGAGCTGGAATTTGGACAGAAGTTCAGCCAGCTCAAAGGTTCATGTTCTGAACCACCTTATTGCATGGCTTTATATGTATATAAATGTATCTCCATACGGTTCATTAGTGTAATTCATTTCAGACATATGAAACCATCACCCCTATGACAGTCTCAGAGTGATATCGGGACCACAGAAATACAGTCCTGCAACCAAAGGGGAAGCCCAAATAGTTTGCATCCTTTTTTCAAAAAAAACTAAGATATCATTGATATATAACATTATGTTAGCTTCGGGTATACAACACAATGACTTGGTATTTGCATATACTATGAAATGTACTTCATGATCTTTACGTGCATTTTTTTCAAACATTAGGGAGGAATTGCCTAGATCATCACTATGTTCCCTAGAATCTCCTTCTTACCTCTAAGCCATTTTCTTCATATGCTGTTCCTGTACTTCTCCAAGATTTCCCCCCAAATCTCCTTCCCCAGATACAAAGAGAACTCAAAGAGAGCAGCCGTTACTTTGTGCAGACTCTTCCCAAAGTGGCTCATGTTTAACCAGCTTTTAAGGAAATGATGTGATGTAGTTAAAAGAGTTAAATTTTCCTAGGTCTTATTACTGCCTAAAATGTCATGAATTTAGAAGATGGAATCAAATTAGTACAATTATTCCTATGGCTTCGTGGAAAACACCATGGAATCCCTCATATCTTATTGCCATAATCATTTTAAAATAATTGGTGAAAACTGCCCAGGCCATCAGGACCCAGATTAGAAAACGAAGGTTGAAAGGAGAAGATCCAGGCTGAGGGCTTTCCTTAATGTCTCATCAAGGAAGCACGAGGTTAGGCCTCAGCTGTAGGTGACCCTGATGTGACCTTGGCCTGATGCCCAAGTGAAAGCCCAGACTCAGGCCCACCATGGGGCACAATTCTAGGGAAAGGACTCTCACTCTTCAGAGTTGATCAGTGCACACACTGTACACGGCAGCACAGCTTCACAAATAAATAATGATTTTTGGAGACACCTTTTCCTCTTATGACAAAACAGAGCCATCAATTTCACTGTAAAAATAGATTCGGGGGCTACAGAAGTTAGTTGAGAAACAGTAAACATAATCCAAGCCCAGAAGAGCCAGAGAAAAACATATACCCAGGCTCCCGCCATGTGGCCCCTCCCCCAGGACACCAGTTCCCCATGGCCATTTATGGTTGGGACCAGATGCTGCAAATGAGGGGTATGCAATGATTCCTGCTGTCCCCCACCATCTACCCCACGATGTACAATTTTAATTTATAATTGTGGGTGAGTTATATTTGTGCTCAGAGTGAAGCAGGAAGGGGCCATAGTTGGGGGTGGTGGTGAGCGGGGTGAAGGGACTTAGATAAATAGTTTGCAAAAGATATGGTGAAAAATGCCAGACCAAAATTGAAGAGACTGAACTGTAGGGGCACGCCCTTCCCTGCCACCCAGCCCACATGGTCACATCCCCCTGAGGATGAGGGCCGCTGTGGGCCACTGTTGCTTCCACAGAGGAGGTGGGACAGCTCTCGGATATGCGCGGACACACTGACAATATTTCAATTCTCTTCTGAAAATGAAAAACTCCAGGATAGTTTAGGTTTCTCGGAACTAAAACTCGCAGCAGTCACCTTTTCCAGGTTGCTGTGAGTTGATCTTTCTATAGCGGACATATTAACTAGTCTGCTCCAGCTACCATAACAAAGTAACAGACTGGGTGGCTTGAACAACAGACGTGTTTTCTCACAGTTTCGGAGGTTAGAAGCCTTGTACTCAGCTGTCCTCTCACTGTGTCTTCACGTCGTGGTCTTTTCTTCCTGCATTCTCAGAGGTGAGAGGGAGCTCCCAAATGTCTCTTTTCTCTTGTAAAGCCTTCACCCCATGACCTCTTTTAAACTTAATTACCTCCCTAAAGACCCTAGCTCCAGGGATTTCCCTGGCTGAGACTCCGAGCTCCCAATGCAGGGGGCCCGGTTTCCATCGCTGGTCAGGTGAATAAAGATTCTGACTACGGCAACTAAGACCCAGTGCAGCCAAATACATAAAAACACATTAAAAAAACAAACAAACAAAAAAAACCCCGATCTCCAAATAGTCACATTAAGGGTGAGGGCTTCAACATACAAACTTCGTAAGGACATTATTCAGTCCATAAGAGTGGGTTTAGGTATGGGAAAGAGGTCGTGGGATTATTTTGCTTTTAGGTAAATCTGCCTTCTGCCCAGGCTCTCTCTCACAATGCTCTCTGCCAAAGTCAGGAGGTTCCTCTTCACTCACCCCATGTCTACATGTCAAATATGCTTCTCCCACTCACCAGCCATCCCTCTAAACCGCTGCCCAGGGCTGTCCTGCTCCTTGGAACAGAGACCCCACCTTCCCCAGACATAACCTGGTCAAAATCTGTCCCCACCACTTGCTAATCCTGTTCTTTATTTATCAATTGAAGTCATTTCTGAACACATTACCTACCCTAAGTGTTTCGGCAGCAAGGAAGTTCAGAGTCAAAACTACATCTGATCACTGGAAACGTACACAGGGCAAACATCTTAGCCCACCCTTTCATTCATTCCTTAAGTCAACAAATATTTAGTGAACAACTACTACATACAGTCATTCATCCAGTCCTGTGGGATCCATCAGCAAACAAAACAGGCAAAGAATCCTTCCTTCACAGAACTTACATTCTTCCTGTCCATTTTTTCCCCTTTGCCCTGATTGCATCTGTTTTTGAAATATTTATTGTTCTGTGTCTATGTCAATCATATTCTATTTGCAAATATTCTCAACCTCATACTGTATAAATCTATACTCTTATAATACAGTATATTTTTTGCTCAAATTGCTTTTCAGAGTAAATAGGTAGGGCCATTGTAAGGAATAAATTAGATGGTATAGGAAAAGTCTCAAGCACTTGTAGAGGTTCAATACAAGGTAGCTTTCTATCTTTTAAAATCCCAGATATACTTAAGACCAACCTCAAATCTCTTCTCTCTCCAGGAGTCATTAATGACACCAGAAAATGTGAGGATTTTCCCTTCTTTTACTAATTTCCCTTAGTACATAGTCATTTATTGCATAGTTTGACACCTTGTTATACTCTGTCATAGATTATTTTCTCATTCATTCCTGTGTATAAATCAGGCTTCTTTAGGAGTAGACTGTAAACTCAATGTATGTTCTTAATCCACACAACTCAATCTAGGTTTCTGTAAGAGATGAAGTAATGAGAGAAATTCTCGCTCCCATTTTCACTCTTTATTTTACCTTTAAAATCTGGCCCTCTTTACAAAACAACACCCAGTTCCTTAATTAGGGTGAGGGGAGTTTTTCTGAATTTAAAAAGTAATTTGATTTACATTGCCACAACACATCCATCATTGAATGTGGAACAAAAGCAGTGATACTTCAAACAAAAGAAACATTTCAAGTAATTAAGAATAAAGGACAAGAATATTACTGTGTTTTCTATAGAAGGAAAAATCTGCCAGTCAAAAGAGCTGAGACAAAGAGCACTGGTTAAGTCGGTTGTGATGTATCCACTGGATGGAGTTCTACCCATTCTTTTATAAAACGCACCCGAAAGAGGCTCTTTGATGAAACGGGAAGACACACACCATGTGCTATTGGGCGGCGGAGAGTGGGGCATGGGAGCAGTATTCAAAACTGTTAGCATATAGGCTCAGTTTTAGAAATATTCTATTTATATATCTACAAAGACAGACACAAAAGATAAAAAGAAATGTCTTAGAAAATGAGCAGTATCTATGGATGGTGAAACAATTGCTGAAAATTGACTTCTTTTTTTTTTTTTTTTTTACAGATATCTCTTTTACCATCAGGGAAACAAGAACACATGTTATGTTGAAAACTGAAGTTAAAGAAGGACTTGAAGGCATCACTTTAGGGACCGGTATTGTATTGAGGGCTTCCCAAGTGGTTCAGTGGTAAACAAAACAAAACAAAACAAAAAAAACACCTGCCAATGAAGGAGACACAGTTCGATCCCTGGGTCAGGAAGATTCCCTGGAGGAGGGCATGGCAACCCACTCCAGTATTTTTGCCTGGAGAATCCTGTGGACGGAGGAGCCTGGAGGGCTGCAGTCCCAGGGGATCACAAAAGAAATGATGACTACACAACTCGCAACATGTTGTGTTGGGGAACCTGAGGCTTGCCTGTCATCCTGTGTGTGGGGTCAGGCCCTTGCCCCTGTTTCTGGCATTCAGAAAGCAATGCTGGAAGTAATAAGGGCTACATTTCTTTTGAAACACCCTGTAATTTTGGCTTTCCACAAAATCCAATGGATGTTCTTGACAATTAAAGCCAAAATTTCTCTGGAAAGTAAACACGAGTACTCCGTCCTTCCATTCAGAAAGGATGAAGCCCATTGCTATTCCACAGATGGGTGGAGCTGAGAAGGCCAGCTGGTAGCCAGTGGTCATTTCCAAAAGAGAACAAGAGGGGGAAGGGCAATCCATCTGAAATAGAGCAAAGGCAAGGGCACAGGCCGTCCTCCTGCAGACCCCCTCCCCTGGCCCAGTAGAGGAGAATTCATAGCAGTCCTTCAACATCCCGCCTCATTCCTCCAGCCAACATCCATGTCAGTATTTTTAACAAGGCATAAAACTTGTGATTCTATTAAAAACACATGTCTCTTGTTTCAAAGCATGGTTAGCAACAGCCACCGACATTCAGTAAACACACATCAACCAGGGGAACACTCATTGAACTCCAAGTCTCAGATTCTTATTATACTTTTACAAAGCAACACAGGATCTTCTGGCTGGAATAAATTTTGAGATCATCTCTTGGGCCTGCTCTCTGGCTTCTTGAGAAGACTGTTCAATCTGCTGAAAGACAATAACTATTCCCAGTTTTACTATTTCTCACAGAGAGGAGAGAAGCTGAGTAGGGCAGAATTTTGAAAACTGGGAGAGAGGGAGGGAAGAGAAGGCTGATGAAACTACAGGGTGGGCAAAAAATTGGGATGCTAAGTCAGCTTCTAGACACACACTTGTCAACAAGAAGTCCCCATTCAAGTAAGGGTTTTGCTTAGACATTGCATGGACTGGATGTTTGTGTCCCCTTGAAATCCATTTCTTGAGGCCCTCGCCCCCTAGGTAATACTTTGGAGGTGGGGCCTTTGGGAGGTAATGAGAGTTAGATTAGGTCATGAGGGTAGGGCACTCATGACAGAATTAATACCCTTATAAAAAGAGGAAGAGACATGAAGTCTCTCTTTGTCCGCTCACGCAACAAAGGTCACATGAAGACACTAAGGAGAAGATGGCCATCTGTGAACTACAAAGAGCCCTCACCAGGTTCCAAAGCTGCTGGCACCTTAGTCTTGGTCTCCCCTGCCTCCAGAGTGAAGAGTGTTAGCCACTCAGTCGTGTCCAACTCTTTACGACCCCATGAACCATAGCCTGCCGGGCTCCTCTGTCCATGGAATTCTCCAGGCAAGAACACTGGAGTGGGTTGCCATTCCCTTCTCCACCCAGCCTCCAGAATTGTTAGAAATAAACACTGTTTAACCACCCATTCTATGGTATTTTGTTATGGCAGCCCAAGCTGAGATAGATAACCTTTTAAAATACAGGAAGATTTTAATTTGCTGAACTCACTAGTGAAGAACTTGGGCCCTGACATTAGACAAACTTGGCTTTAAATGTGTTTCCCCACTTAACAATTCTAGTAACTTAACTTGTCTAAGACTTAGTTTTCTCATCTATACCACAGGGATAACAAGGATGCCTCCTTCATGGGATGGCTTGAAGAATAATATGAAACTAACAGAGGGCACGGCCATGTAATGTGTCATAACCCTCTCCAATCTCGACTCCAGAAAGGCTGCAATAAAGCCCATGAAAAAGTCAGTAAGAATGTGTAAACCAAGGCTGGGACAGAGAAAGACTGGTAATTGGCCAGCAAATAATGGAGAATTGACTCTATATGTATGAGCTGGAGTTTCTGTAAGAACACAGGCCATATATCCACTTAGCAGCCAGTTTCATGCACACAAATTACCAGGCTTTTAAATGCTTTCCCTCAAATCCTGACGCTTGGGGCGGAGGGAGAAGAAGGGAGGGAACCTCCAGATCAGATATTTTAGACTCCAGGAAAGGAAACAGGAAGCTTTGTTTATCTGGGCTCCCCAGCTTGCTAATTAACTTAGGACTGGAAACTATTCTCACATGTCAATGCCTGCACATCTTCTCATTATTAGAAAAACATGTGCTCATTATCCCCACGGTTTCCAAACAGGAGAGAGGGTGAGGGTTACCATTCTGGATGCAAATGTGTGACATCAAAGCTGCTTCAGGCACTGTTGGTCTGAGCAGAGTATGGGCTTCGGGGAGATTAGAACAGGTATCGGTTTTTCTAAATAAAGCAAGAAGAAGACTTTTATCTTGGAGGCTTCAGAGGGATTGTGAGCAGAAAGACACCTGTGTGTAGTCCTGAGATCGGCTGTTTGATTCGTCAAGAGAAAGCTCTTACCCTAAACTCTGCCTCTTTTCCGCATATAGCCCAAGCTTCAATCACTGGGCACTTATTTATAGAGGACCTACCCTGTGCTGTGTGGTGGCTCAGACAGTAAAGACTCTGCCTGCAATGCAGGAAACCCGGGTTTGATCCTTGGGTCAGGAAGATCCCCTGGAGAAGGGAATGGCTACCCACTCCAGTATTCTTACTTGGGAGCATCCCATGGACAGAGGAACCTGGTGGGCTACAGTTTGTGGGATTGCAGAGTCAGACATGACTGCGAGACTAACACCACTGTGTGCTGAGTACTGGGTCTGTACAATCAGACTGGGGGACTCAGGGCTCAGAAGGCAGGTGGCTCTGGCAGAAGAAGCACTCGAGTCTCAGAGGCCGTCTGAGTGTGGCCCGGCTACTGTGTCCCAGAGCCCTGGGAGGGGACAGGAGCTCACACCGAGAGGATGCCTAGCTCCTAACATGGCAGGAAGATCCCCTCCCTTCCTCCACCCAGCTTCAGATGATCAACCCTCCAGGTGTACCCACATCTGAAGGGCTTCCTGGGATGTGGCGCTTCCAGTGCTGGGGTGTGGGACAGTCATGGCAAACTAGGATGAGCTGGTCACCTTGCTTAAGTCCCCTGTCTCGCCCTTCTCCCCCTTGGCCAGACAATGACTTGACTCTTCCCTCACTGGGAGGCTGATACAGAACAGCTTACAAATACTGGAGGGGAGAGGGCTCACTTTCCTTATCTGTAAAATGGGGATGTTGGGGATACTGTCAGGGTCTCACAGGGCATGGAGCCACCCTGGCTTGAATAAAGCACACAGAGGCACGCGGCAGGGTCAGCTGCATCCAGGGATTGACAGCTGGAGGCTGGGTAAAAGGAAGCAGGAACACAGGAAGGGAGCGAGGAGAGGGTGACCAAAGCAAGGCCCTCAGATCCTACATGTCCAGGCTTTGGGAACTGTCTGTTTAGCTCATGCTCATCTCAAACTCATCCTCCCCCTTCTATCTCCCAAAAGGCCACACCATCCACCTGGGTCCCAGACAATCATGTTTACTTTCTTCATGTCCTTCTGTCTCTGGACCTCCTTGTGTGGAGTCTTCCTTCCAGTCTCTCTCACATCTTGTTCCTCCAACCCAATCTCCTGTCCTACTAGTATTTGGGTCAAATAGTTTCCCTGCTGCAAAGATTCCTGTGTCCAGCTTGTCCCCCACCAGCCAGCCTCCACCCCGAGGCCACAGTGTGGTCCTTCTAAAACACGGAGCTGATCCTCAGAATCCATGGGGATTGCACTCAGACTAGTCAGTGGATCACCCACCCTCCTTTTTGATCCAGCACTTCTGAGCCCCCCAGATTATGTCCTTCACCCCCCACTCTCCACTCTCAATTTTGGCCACGATGGACCCTGTGTGGTCTCCTGGATCTCATGCTGATTCACACCTTTATACCTTAGAAATTCAGCTCAAGAATGACTTCCCCTGGGCAACCACCCCCACCCCATCTTCATAAGGCCGTTTGGGGTTGAGATGCTTCTCCTTCCGGCCCCAGCCCTCCCTCCCACAGTTCCTACCACAGTAAAGGGTATTCACTTGTCTTTCTCCCCTATCAGATATAAATCCACGGAAAGCAGGCACATCCTATTATTTTTCCTTTCCACCCCTGAGGGCAGCTCAATGCTTGGGGCACACCAGTCACTTACAAATATCTGCTGAATGAGTAAATAAAAACCAGCAGCCTCATTCATGCAACATAAAACCAAAGCCCAAAACAGGCTGGTGTTCGGGAGTTCCCATCTTCTCCACTGAGAGAACAGAGAATACTCTAAGCGGAGACAGATCCTCTTTCCACCAGCCCAGCCCTGGCACAAATGCACAGTGGGGAGAGAGGCTGATGCAGCAAGCAGCTTGGGCTTGGGAGGCAGGTGACCCCGGGCTGCCTCTGCAGGGGGTCCTGTGGGGTCCTGGGCACTTGCCTGACCTCCTGAGGTTTGGGCTCCTCTTTTTTCATACGGGGATAATGATAACCCCCACGGCTTCCTAGGTGGCACTAGTGGTAAAGAACCTGTCTGCCAATGCAGGAGATGTGAGAGATGTGGGTTTGATCCCTGGGTCGGGAAGATCCCCTGGAGGAGGGCATGGCAACCTACTCCAGTATTCTTGCCTGGAGAATCCCATGGACAGAGGAGCCTGGAAGGCTATAGTCCATGGGGTCATAAGGAGTCAGACACGACTGAATCAACTTAGCACACACACATGCAATGATAACCCCCATCGCTCTGCTGTTGTGAGGAATAAATGAAATTACGTATGTACAACTGTTAGCACTTGGCAGACACTTAGATCTGGTCTCACCCAGCCCCCTTCCCGCCAACATTACCCAAGCGGAGTCAGAGCCTAACAATATCTGTGCTCCTAACACACACAGGCAGCTCCTGCTGGTGAGACTCTGTCTGCAAAAACAGGGAAGGAGGCAAAGACTTGATTCCTAGACTGAGCTTGGGAGGTGCTAGACACAACCCAGGGCACTCTGACCGAGTCCAAGGTCCTCCAGCTCCCAGATGGGACACAGAAATCACCGAGGCCTCCCCTCACTCCAGGCACCTGGCAAGGTCTTCATGTCAGCGTCCCTTTCCCCTCCTCCTGCGAGAAGAAAGAGAAACCAAAGAAAGTCTGAAAGAACACAGGATATGTCAACAGTGGTAACCACTGGGGACAAGATTCCAGGTGACTTTAAATCATCTTAATATTCTTTTCTATTTTCTAAACTGTCTATAGTGAATTTCTTCTACTGTCTGAAAACATTAACAATGTCCTGGTTATACTGAAGTTTCCTGAGTCCCAGGTGAGTTATGCCCCTGTGAGCACAATTAAGCTCTAATAGCCAGTCCTGTTCTGGAATCTCCGACAGAGGAATCCAGCATGACTGTGTGGCCTGGGGACGAAGGATGCTACTTTAGAACCTTGGGACTAGAAAGCAGAATCGCTGTAGCCTTTGAGAGGTACCTGAATAAAACCTCCCCCAGTGTAGGCCAAGGCTCATTTAGGGAACCACAGTTGTCTCTATGGCTGGTGCTCCTGGCTAAGAGGATCCCAGGGCAGAGACATGTAATGAAGAAGAGAGAAGGTGATGCTAAGACACTTCATAGAACAGATTTCCAGGGAAATTCACCTTTGTTAAAAGAAAGCAGTGAGACAACCATTGTTGTCTCAGATGCTAAGTCGTGTCTGACTATTTTGTGACCCTATGGACTGGAGCCCACCAGGCTCCTCTGCATTTCCCAGACAAGAATACTGGAGTGGGTTGCCATTTCCTTCTCCAGGGGACCTTCCCGACCTTGGGATCAAGCTCTCATTTCCTGCATTGGCAGGCGGATTCTTTATCACTGAGACACCTGGGAACCACTGTAACTTGCCAAATCTCATAACGGGTCTTTGGGGCTTAATTAAGAAGCAGTGTGGAAGAACTCTTCCCCTGGTTAAAAACCCCTTTATTGCACCTGGGGTTTGTTCATTCCTTAACTAACTCACATATTCATTAATTCACTCATTCATTCATTCACTCACTCATTCATTCATCAGTCACTCATTGAGTTCTTCCGGGTGCCAGGCACTGTGTCTGTGGGGCAGTATGATTAATAAGACCATCTTCCCAACGTTCTCATCATCACCGCCACTCAAGAAGAAATTTTAAGGAATAATAGTGGTTGGGCATTAGTTTTGCTCAGGAATATGGAAATGAAGAGAAGGACAAGCAGAGACAAGACAGCTGGCAGGAGAGAAGAACTCTGAAGAAGAGAATCAAAAGATGTCTAAGCAGGATTTTGAAGACATTACGCCCCTCTGTCTTCCCCAGAGGGAAGGATTTTCTTTACTGAAAATCCTCAGTAAAATTCATACCCTTCACCAAATGCTTTCAGAGTGGGACTGGGCAGGATCTCAGCTGAAAGTAAAGACAGACCAAGGAGGCCCAATCAGGTCTTTCTCTTATACCCAAATAAAAAATGCTGTCCCTGCCCTCGGCGAGCCTGCAGTGGGAGGGACCCTGCAAAGACATGAGCCCCTTAGGTGTTGGGTGCTAAGAAGGAAATTGCCAGGGCAAACAGGTACAAAATTTAAGGGGCTTAAAAAAACTCAGTAATCAAGACACAACCAATGCAGTAGTTTGCAAAATCAAAATTAGTGCAAAAATGCCTGATGAGCAAAATGTCACAATTTTAAATAAAGACAGATCCATGGAAAGGGATGGGATTAGGGAGAAACCAAGGAGACTGAGTCGTACAAGGCAGGGTCAGATTCTTCCAAATGCTGACATTTGGTTCAAGGTAGACTTTTTTTGCATTACATTTATTTTGTTAAAAACAGTGATTAAGATATCATTCATCTTGATGACTGTGTTCTTTGGTGCTCTTATATCTCACCCTGGCCAGGCCCTAAGAGAACACCTGGGGAGGAGGGAACAATGGCCTGAGAGTCCAGAAAATGCTTGCTTTTCTGAGGACCCAGCATTCGAGGTGGATTCTGAAGAATAAATGGAGTCTAACGTTTGCAAAAAAAATTAAAATATAGGCAATCTAGCCTAAGAGCACAGCCCATGGGAGAGTGTGTGTGCTTGAGGAAAGGACCGCCAGCAGCATATACCTGGAGTTCCCTGTCCCGTTTTATCTCTGGGCCTTGTACTCCTCACAGGTGAAGCTGCAGGTTGAACCAAGTGACCACTGGGTCTGTCGGTTAGCATATATGGAGCAACTCCTACAAGCAGGGTGGCCAAGATTTGAAAATATAGAAAAACACAGAAGATGTGACCCTGTCCCCTGAGAGTTCACATCCAGCCAAGACACTCAATGTCATTTCTGGCTCTTCACAGTCTACGGGTGCTGTTTTTGCTTTTGACATCTGAAAATGTAACCATCGTTACAAAGGCATTATTTAGGAATTGCCCACATGATATTAAAAAATAAATATTCAATTCGATGCAGTGACACAGTGATGACCTACTTCCAAAAGGGCTTTCACAGGTGAGATCTCCTTTGCTCCCTTCATTTACCTACAGACTGAAGCGCTCTTATCTCTTACCTTCCAAGAATCAGACGCTCAAAGTGTTTAGTGGCTTCCTCAAAGTTTTCAACTGTAAGAGCAGAAGTGGGGCTAGAACTCAGGCTCCTAACTCCCGTCCCTTCACTGATCTGTGTAGGGGGAATGAGTGAGCAGAGTGGAGAGCAGCTTTCCCCCAATTCCACAGAAACTTTGCTGAGAGTTTCAAGCTGAATCCTGGCTGCCCTAACCACATACACGGGCCACTCCGGTTCATTCTGAGCTCTCTGCTGAGGGTGAAATCGACAAGCCCCAAAGCTTCATCAGCGAAGGAGACAGAAAAGAATGTTTTCCTCACTCTTCACCGCCCCCTCCAGCACCCACCTACAGATTCAGCCCCCGGGGGGAACCAGAGGGCCTGGAAACCTCACGTCCAACCACATTAACTGCACAGCAGGCCCCTATCAGGCTCATCCTCTCCACCCGGGATTTTACTCTGCCCAGCGAGGTTCCTGCCAGATCTGAAAGCTGCCTCTTCCCATCCTGAAATTAAAAAACAACACGCCACCAAACCTAAGCCAAGCAGGGCCCTGAGGACGGCAGCAGCCTGGCTGGGAAGAGTGCCATCCCATGCGGAGGATGGAGGTGACGGGGGGTGAAGTGGAGGAGACGCCGCCTTCCCCAGCCTGGACCTGGGCAGTGGGTGTCGCCATCGTCCATCCTGCACGGCTGCTCTCAGCAGATCAGGGCCCTGGCCAGGTCGGGATGCGGAAGATGAGGTGGGCAACCGGCCTGAGGAACGAAAGGCACAAGGCCTCTGCGTCCCGGCTCACAGGAGCTGGCCCAGGAGCCCAGCAAAGCTGGGGCAGAAGGACACAAGGGTGTCAGAGCTCCGCATAGAGACCAGTCTAGGATGCAGTGACCAGGTCAAGCCAGAGCCCAGGCCCCTTGGGCGCCACCCTTGACCACCCCTCTCAGGTCACCTAGACTTGTCAGCTCCTCTTTACTGCTCTGTCTTGTCACTGTCTCCATCACCATCATCACCACCCCAAGTACGGAGTGTGGTGGGCTCCTCACAGTGCTGCCCAAAATGCTACATCCACATCCCAGTCCTGGGAGCCTGTGCTGCTGCTGCTAAGTCGCTTCAGTTGTTATGTGACCCCATAGACGCAGCCCACCAGGCTCCCCTGTCCCTGGGATTCTCCAGGCAAGAACACTGGAGTGGGTTGCCATTTCCTTCTCCAGTGCATGAAAGTGAAAAGTGAAAGTGAAATCGCTCAGTTGTGTCCGACTCTTCGCGACCCCATAGACTGCAGCCCACCAGGCTCCTCTGCCCATGGGATGTTCCAGGCAAGAGTACTGGAGTGGGTTGCCATTGCCGTCTCCGGGGAACCTGTGAGTGTTACCTTATTTGGAAGAAAAATTTGTGTTTTCACAGGTGATTTAGTTAGGGATCTTGAGAGGAAGCTCTTAACCCCGACCAACTGAGTGGGCCCTAAATGCAAACCACATGTGTCCTTACAGTTGCGAGGCAGAGGGAGATGAGACAGAGACCCACAGAGAAGACACGGAGGAGAGGAGGAGGCTGGGTGACCGCGGAGGCTGAGGCTGGAGCCACGGGGCCACAGCTGAGGAACGGGGGCAGGCACCAGAGCTGCAAGGGGCGAGGGAGGACCCTCCCCCAGGACCTTCCGAGGTGGCAGGGCCCAGCCCACACTTTGATTTTGGACATCTGGCCTCCAGAACCGGGAGAAAACAAGTGTTTGTGGTTTGAAGTCGCCCAGCATATGGTCCTTTGTAACGACGGTTCCAGGAAACAAGGATGCCAACACCACGCCATCCCCACCGCCTCAGCGCCTCCTGAACACATCCCGGGCACAGGCTGGCCGCGGCTCCGTGAGTTATTTCCATTTAGCAGATGAGCAAACTGAAGCGTCATGATACTAAGGATCGTGCCAGGGTCGTCTGGGGCCCAGCTGAAACACGGCCCCACCGCCTGCTCTTTCCAGCTAGGAGACCACAACTGCTCTGACAAGCGCCTTCCTTGCAGCCGCCTCAGAAGCTGCACAAAGGAGCTGAACACATTTTCAATCCCCAATGATATTTTTACCAGAGTTATCTCTGGGGCTTGGCCCGTTCCAGGAGCTGGGGGATGACTAGCTCTGGGGCGGGAAGACATCGTTTCAAATGACCTGAGTGTCATCCCACTGAGTTTGCCAGCACCAACATAGCTCCGAGGGGCCTGTGGGAATTCCCTGTTCTCCCTCCTAAGGAAGGAGTTGGAAAGCAAGACCCCACCAAGAGACGCCTCGGCCTCGACTGTCAGAGCAGAGAAACAGCTCAGGACTCCTGCCCTCCTTGGGGACAGAGATGAAGGCACAGAAGGAGAACGTCCTAACCTGCCAGCAGTCTCCCTGCCCCAGAGAGCAGAGCCTCAGAGGAAACTCCTGAGTCTCTTCTCTTGGAACAGAGAGGAGAACCTCAGAGGTCAGGGTGAACTCCCTTTCAGGAAGCTAAGGATGCAATCAGCCGCGACAGGCTCGCAGAATCCAGTCTGAAGGGCGGGAGTTGAGGGCCCAATTTCACACCAAAACCTTTAGCTTGTCTCCACAGACTCACCACATACATGGGAAGGGCTGGCCGGCGTGACCCATGGTTTTGCTTGAACAGCAGTAAACCTTTCGGCTGGATCTGGTTCCACCTGGAAATGGGTCCGGACAAGCCCATCCTGCAGCCTAGACGCCAGGCCATCTGGTTCTGAGGCCGTGCACAGAGCAGCGGCCCCCCAAGGCTTCCAGTGCTGCTGCCCGGGGAACCAGAAATGCTAATTACCACAGGCAGGCCCAGAAACTCAAAGAAACTGCTGTCAGAGAGCTCTGACTGGCTGAGACCTGGCTCCCTACTCCCAGCTTGCTCAGAGGAAACCCCACTTCCTCAAGAAGAGCAAATATGAAGTCGGTTGACGGTACATCTATTCAACCTTCACGGAGGTGAAAAGAAAAGGGGTGGAGGTGGCTGGAGGTAATTTCCACCTTAGAGTGCTTCTCAGCTTCAAGGAGTAAGAAGACCACCTTCTGGTCCATCCCTTGGTGCCCCAGCACCCACCCTAAGCTGCCTGGTAGAGAAAGTGCACCTGTGGCTCAAGACACAATCCCTTGGGTTTTGCCACAGTGTATGTGGTGGGGGGCGAGGGGTGGAGGGGGAGGTCATAGGAAACTCCATAGGTCATGGAACTGTAAGAAGCACGGATCATCAGCAAGTCCAAGGTTCTGGCATGTTCTATGTGTAACTGGAGAGTCTCAGAGCATGGGACCTTGGAGGTCAACTAATTCAATGGCAGTCAATCCAGTGGGAAAGAAAGGCCAGCCCTGCACATCCCTTCATTGCCTCCCCAGAGGACTTGTTTAGTCTCTCCAGGGCCTTCGCCCTCCAGGCGCACAGCTCCTGTTTGCAGCTCCCAACCCCAAAGAGCTTTGAGTTTTTCTAAGGCTTTTGGCAGAGAAATGTTGCCTGATCTGAACTGTCTTGAGCCCATTTAGAGTCTTTCTCTATCCTCCTCTTGTAATAGTCGATGTTTTCCTGCCAAAATATCAATTCATTTGATTACGAGTGGGGTCTGATTACTCCAGAAGTATGTAACACTTCATGTGCATCACTTGACTTTTCTAAAGATCAAAACAAACAAACAAAAAAGCTGAGTTCTGAATAACACCTGGCCCTGAGGATTCCCTAAGGAACTGTGGATGTGCAGTTCCTAGGTTGGATGTGTCCATGAGCTTCCCTGCTAGACCCAGTCCATATCTCCTGTACCCCATCCTGCTGTGAGCTTACCTGTACTCAGAAGCCTTTCTTCCTTTCTGCATTAGATCTTAGTCGTGGCATGCGAGATCTTTAGTTGCAGCATGTGAACTCTTAGTTGCAGCATGTGGGATCTAGTTCCCCGACCAGGGATCAAACCTGGGCCCCCTGCATCATGAGCACAGGGTCTTAGCCACTGACCATCAGGGAGGTCCCCACAAGCCTTTCTTGAAACTTGGTGACTTTGTTTAGACTTACTGATGCACTTCTTGTGCATGTGTGAGTGTACCATTTTGTCTATTTTTATGTCTCAAATGAATTCCCAAATGGATTAAATTTCCCCTGGGATCTAATACCTGGTTTGGGTCCTCATTAGCCTCATTGCACCAACTCCTCAACCCTGTGCATGGTAAATGGGCGAAGATCCTTAGTGTGTGTACCCTTGCCACACTGATTCCTCAATCCTAGACCCCTGCAACGGCAGGCATGAGAAGACTAGAAAAGTCTAGAAACAGTAAGAAAATCCAATAAGGTATCAGATTACAAAATTAATATATGAAAATTGTTAGTGTTAGCATATACAAAAATAATAGTTTGAAAGATGCAGTGGAAACCAATACCTCCATTAAAATTTTTTTTTAAATTTTATATTAGAGCATAGTTGTTTAACAACATTGTGTTAGTTTCAGATATCCAGTATCTTTGCTTTTAATAGAAACTAAAAACAATTTTTTTAAGGCCTTCCCTGGTGGTACAGGCGCTTTCCTTGTGGCTCAGCTGGTAAAGAATCGCTTGCAATGCAGGAGGCCTGGGTTCAATCCCTGGGTTGGGAAGATCTCCTGGAGAAGGGAACGGCTACCCACTTCAGTATTCTGGCCTGGAGAATTCCATGGATTGTATAGTCCACGGGGTTGCAAAGAGTCAGACATGATTGAGTGACTTTCACTTTCACTTTTACCCGTGGTCCAGTGGTTAAGAATCCGCCCTTCAAGGCAGGGGACGAGGATTCCACCCCCTGTCAGGGAATTAAGATCCCAGATGCCACAGAGCAACTAAGTCTGTGTGCTACAACTACTGAGCCTACACACTGTAGACCCCATGGGTCACAAGGAAGCGCCTGCAAGCTGCAACGAAAGATTCTGAATTTGGAGACTAAGACCTGATACAGTCAAATAAATAAAATTTTTAAAAGATTAAAAAATTTTTTTGATATATTGATATTTGATAGCATATACAGATATAGATAAATATATATGTATTCAACGGGCTTCTTAAGTAGTACTAGTGGTAAAGAGCCTGCCTGCCATTGCAGGAGACACAAGAGACTAGGGTTCTCTCTCTGGGTTGGAGAGATCCCCTGGAGGAGGGCATGGCAACCCACTTCAGTATTCTTCCCTGGAGAATCCCGTGGACAGAGGAGCCTGGCAGGCTGCAGTCCCTGGGGTCGCAGAGTCAGACACAACTGAAGTGACTTAGCATAGGTATTCAATAAGAAACATGCCTGACCTATTGGAAGACAACTTTTAAACTATTGTTAGTTTTTTAGTATAATAATGGTATTGTGGCTATATTTTAAAATAGCATCTTTGTCTTTTAGAAATACACATTGAAACATTTATAGACGATAATGATGTCACTGATTTGTTTGAAAATAAGACAGGGGAGGAGTGGGAGCGGAGAGGAGACATGGCCACAGGTTGAGTGAGACAGAGATTGTTTGATGGGTACAGGAAGGCTCATTTCACTGTTCTCACTACTTCTGTGTATGATTTAAATTCTGCATATGAAAAAATTTAAAAAATCTATTGAAGGACTGGAAGAAATTTTTAAGTTTATAAAAAAGGCTTGCTTACTTTTAGATGAAAAGGTTTGATGATTTTTTTTCTCAATCTACAAATTCAATGTGAATCCAATTAAAATAGCAACAAGGAACACTTTTAGAAAATACATATATAATAGCTAGGCAAGTTATGAAAGATAAGGGGGGCTGAGGGGTTAGGGCAGAGCAAGCCTGGTCTTGCATACGTGTTTGCTCAGTCGCTTCAGTTGTGTCCGACTTTTCGACGCTATGGACTGTAGCCCGCCAGGCTCCTCTGTCCATGGGATTCTCCAGGCAAGAATACTGGAGTGGGTTGCCATGCCCTTCTCCAGGGGATCTTACTGACCCAGAAATCGAACCTGCGTCTCCTGCATTGCAGGCAGATTCTTTACCCACTGAGCCACCTGGGAAGCCCAAGTCTGGTCTTAGAAGCGCTCAAACTTCTTATGAAGTTGCGATAATGAAAGCAGTTGAGCAATGGAGCACATACAGACAGGACAATGGTGCAAAATAAGACTCCAGAAATTGGCTCAGGTGCCCGCCTGCCGGGCACTATTCAAGATGCTGAATAACTACAGAACAGACAAAAATTCTAAACTAAATTCTTTGAGACAACAAATAAGAAAATTCACATAGTGATAGTGCTGCAGAGAAAATAAAGCAAGACAATGAGGTGCAGAGCTGTGAGGGAGATACTTGTGTTAAGATCTAAGGAATCGACCATGACAAAGATGCTTGAGAAAAGCCCATTCAAGGCAAAGAGGAGAGCGAAAGCATACACTGTAAGGTGGAAATGAGTTTCAAGTGTTCAAGAGACAGAAAAAAGATCACAGATGACAGGAAAAGAGGCCAGAAAGACAAGCAGGGGCCAGATCCCATAAATCTTGCAGGGGCTGGTGAGGAGGCTGGATTTTAGTCTAATTGAGATGCAAAACCATTAGAGGGTTTTAGTCTGCAGATATGATCTGATTAGCAATTAAAAAAAAATTACTCTGGCCACTGTGTAGAGCAGACTCTCTAAAGATAAGAATGGAAATGGAAATGCGATTTCAGTTTTCCCCAGCAATGATCTACCCAAGAGGCGATGTTGGCATAAACTAAATCAAAGTGGTGGACATGTTAACAAGAGGTCTGATTTGGGACATGATATTTACCTAGTGCCAGTCTGCAGATGGGCTAGAAGTGAAGGAGGAGAAAAAGGAAAGGAACCTTAATCCGTACGAGGATTATGTACGCTGGTTCTCTGGTCTGAGTCACCAGGTGGAGGATGTTGCCACTACTGAAAAAGAGCAGATGAGCAGGAGCAGGTTTGGCAGTGATGGCAGTAAATCACAGACTCTATTATCATCTCTCTCCCTTGACACACCTATCAGACATCCAACAAGAGCTGGCAGCAGGCCGGTGGCTGATACACAAGGAAGGAGTTTAATGGTGGAGATGTATATTTGCACATAATCAGCATAAGACACAGTGAGCACAGCATTTCAGATCTATGGGGGACACACAGTGTTTGATAACTAGTGTTACTGACCTTGCATTTGGGGAAGAAAAACCCAAATGAATTTCAAATTCAAGCTCAGGACAAAACAATTTCCAAATGGGTGAAAAAAAATTTTTTTTAAACATTGATGAGCCTACATGGAAAGTGGCCCTGCTGTACTGTTGTTGGGAGGGTAAATTTGTGCAACCTTTCTTAGGGACAATAAGGCACTATATTACCAAATTCAAAATGCATGTTTTCAGACTTCCCTGGTGGTCCAGAGGTTAAGAATCCACCTGCCAATGCAGGGGACACAGGTTCAATCCCTGCTCCAGCTCCGGGAAGATTCCACATGCCAGCGGTCAACTGAGCTGGTGTGTCCCAACTACTGAAGCCTGCACCCCTAGAACCCAGGCTCCACAACAAGAAAAGCCACAACAATGAGAAGCCCACACAACGCAACTAGAGAGTAGCCCCAGCTCATGGCAACTAGAGGAAGCCTGTGTGCAGCAAGGAAGGCCTAGAGCAACCAAAAATAAATAGATCATTTTTTTAAAAAAAAGAAGTTGAGGATCCAAAAACCTCTCTTCATTAAAAAAAAAAAAAAGTGCATGTTTTCTTTGTTCCAGTAATCCTATCTTTATTAATCTATCCAACAGATACACATAGAAGAAATTGTGTGTATAAGGATTCTTCATTGCAGTAAAAAAATTAAAAACAAGCTGAGTGTCTCAACAAAGGACTGGTTAAATAAAAGATTATAAGTCTATACAATGAACTACTTTGCAGATGATACAAAAGGTGAAGGAAACCTTTGTGTGCTGACCTCGAACCATCTCTGAGACACATTCAACCAAGTACAGAACCTCTGTGTTTTATTACCCTTCTGTGTAAATATGTGTATGTTTAAGTATAAAGGCTTTCAGTTTCAGTTTTTTATCATTCTGCACTGTTTGAATTTTAAGCATGTACAGTTTTCCATTAAAAAACCACCAAAAGAGATGATCTGAACAGGGAAATTATCAGTCACCTTTTTGTTTTCTTTATCCTTCTGTGTATACTTTTTAAAAAGCAACCTAAAAAAATAAATAAATAAAAAGCAACCTAACAAGTATAATTAGAAAAAAAACAAAAACTTCAAAGAATATGGTTCCACAGACTACCCTCTAAAACTGTAGACAAATCTATTTACATCTCCATGAAAATCTTATGACCTTCTTTTCCAAGTTTTTTTTTTTTTTTTTTTAGCATTCTGATCTAACAAGTTTTGTACCTTCAGGCTCTGTTGGAAGCAGCCTGTACCCAACGCCAAGCTGTAAAAGTTGCAGGGGAGCCACAGAGCTGCCAAAGAGGGTGTTTAATGAGCAAAACTTAAGAGTTGATGCAAATTGCTGGCAAACACCAGATGGCAGGGGTCAGGCGGGAGATCACCTCCAAGATACAGTCAGAGCATAGGTCAGGTCCAAAGGAAGATAAAGGACTCCCATCTGATTAGAGAATGGGAGAATATCACGGGACTCCCACAGCAAGCTGCACACTCACGCAAAATCAGGACAAGGGGTCTCTCTCTTTCAGTTCACGGACGAGGGATGGGAGGTGGGGAAAGGCAGGAGCAGAGGATGCAAAGGAATCAGGCAGCTTGTGGTGGATATGGAGTGTCTTGGCCTGTGTGAAATTTACCTGCGGTGCCTCTGAGGCTTAGCTGCTCTGAAATCCCAAAATATCTGAGCTGTGTACACACTGGGCCGTAAAATTAAGATTGTGCTAGTTCTATTTAACCATGGAAAAGAGAGGAAAAAAAAAACAACAAACAATCCAATTAAATGGTTATTGAGAATTTTGAAGGGAAAAGGAAGGCACCCAAATTAGTCCTTATTTTTACATTTCGTTACCATTACACACCTTATTTAAATACAAAGTTAGTAGTGTTAGTTAGTACTAGGCTTATTTGTTGAAACAAAGCCTTGCTTTCAACAGGAAGTGATAGCGTAGCATTACACCTCTCCCAAGTGAACACCTTTATAGGAAACTAAGATCACGGCATCTGGTCCCATCAGTTCATGTCAAATAGATGGGGAAACAATGGAAACAGTGAGAGACTTTATATTTCGGGGCTCCAAAATCACTGCAGATGGTAACTGTAGCCATGAAATTAAAAGACGCTTGCCTCTTGGAAGAAAAGCTATGACCAACCTAGACAGCATATAAAAAGCAGAGACATTACTTTGCCAACAAAGGTCTGTCTAGTCAAAGCTATGGTTTTTCCAGTAGTCAGGTATGGATGTGAGAGTTGGACTATGAAGAAAGCTGAGTGCTGAAGAATGGATGTTTTTGAACGGTGGTGTTGGAGAAGACTCTTGAGAGTCTCTTGGACTGCAAGGAGATCCAACCAGTCCATGCTAAAGGAGATCAGTCCTGAGTGTTCATTGGGAGGACTGATGCTGAAGCTGAAACTCCAATACTTTGGCCACCTAATGAGAAGAACTGACTCATTGGAAAAGACCCTGATGCTGGGAAAGATTGAAGGCGGGAGGAGAAGGGGATAACAGAGAATGAGATGGTTGGATGTCATCACCGACTTGACGGACATGAGTTTGAGTAAGCTCCGGGAGTTGGTGATGAACAGGGAAGTCTGGTGTGGTGCAGTCTATGCGGTCACAGAGAGTTGGACACGACCAAGCGACCAAACTGAAATTTCAGAATTGAACTGATAGGAATTGGGGCTGCAGGAAAGCCAAGGCTGTCACTAAGGCACTGAGACCTCCCAGGGCCCTGCCTATGAATATAGTACTTTGGCAGAAATAAATTTATTTGCATTGGCCTTAAATACTCAAACTTAAGTGACCACAGTCATTAGAATATCCCATTCAAGCACTGACCCCTGTCTTTGCCAAAGCTAACCTTCACTCTCTGGCTAAGCCTGGCTAGCTCTCCCCGCCCTCCTCCTCCTCGGTCATACAGGTCCTCGGTCATACAGGAAATGTGGAACAGCTGCTTTAGTCCATCACTCCTACCTCTGACTCTTCCCTCCTCTGGTTTAACCAGTCCCGGTTCCTTTCAACTTCCCTCTTGGGTCTAATTTTCCAATCATATAATTATCTCTGTGGGTCTTAGGGAGGAGAAGACATGTGGTGTTCCAAAAAGATTACATCCTTCTTTTAGTCCTATACTCTGCACTTTCTGCCCCTGGTGAAACAATCTAAACTATGTCACTCCAATAGATTTAGTTGGAGTAAGCATCTCTCTAGCATTCTTTCTTGTAAATGTACCATTGCCTTCTTGGGACCTGAACTGCAGCTCAGGGGAGCTGGGTTTGTGAAATGGAGTTTCTATATTCATCAAAAACATCGTATGCCTTGAGAGCAACAGGGAACAGCCACAAGCTGACGTGATAGGAAGAGAGAGTTTTCCAAACACTAAATTACTCAAGCTTGGCCACACTATTCCACAGTCAGAAACAAGGATTCAAAGTTTAATGAGGTCAAAATCATCCAGAAAGGAGAACTGAAAAAAAATATACACTCCTTGATTCAAACAGTTGTTTAAAAATTAGCTTCTAAATATTTCAAAAATAATTTCTAATCAAACATTTCTTAAGGTGAACTTTTTATTATAAGGACTAACTTTTGAAAAGAGTTTTACAGTTTTGAAAACTTCCCACATAGCATTTTGTAATACGATATGGTAGGAAACCAGTCAATGCTAAAGGAGATCAGTCCTGGGTGTTCATTGGAAAGACTGATGTTGAAGCTGAAACTCCAATACCTTGGCCGCCTGATGCAAAGAGCCAACTCACTGGAAAAGACCCTGATGCTGGGAAATTGAGGGCAGGAGGAGAAGGGGATGACAGAGGATGAGATGGTTGGATGGCATCACTGACTCAGTGGACATGAG
Source organism: Cervus canadensis (assembly GCF_019320065.1). NCBI lineage: Eukaryota > Metazoa > Chordata > Mammalia > Artiodactyla > Cervidae > Cervus > Cervus canadensis. The sequence continues at coordinate 39,868,960 of NC_057401.1, forward strand.
TCTGAGCAAACTCTGAAAGATAATGAAGGACATGGAAGCCTGGCATGCTGCAGTCTATGGGGTTGCGGAGTCAGATGTGACTTAGCTACTGAAGAATGCTGGGCAAATTCTACTATTCCACACTATGGTGGCAAACAAAGGCACAGTCATCACCTTGATGGCTGTGACTGAGCAACTGAAGAACAACAACATATATTATATATGCGTATAAAATATATGCATAATATATATATATGATATGAGGAACACAAAGTTCAGTTTTAGTTTCTTGAGGTCATAAAACTAATAAAGTGAGGTACCTGGATACAAATCCAAGCAGAACCATGAGTCCTATGGGAAACCTGTGATCACTACGATCTGAAATAAGTTGATACCATCTGCTGTTCACAACTAAAGATGATACATGACAGCCAAGTTTTAGTTGTGATTAGAAAGGAACCCTATATTTCCTATAAGAGAACCTCATAATCAATGCAATTCACTCTGTTTTGCCTTTTTAATGCCCTGACATACTGTGATGTTAAAGGTGTTACTAAACGTACTGGATAGGCTCCTGGAACAGATAAAGGACATTAGTGAAATGTGAATCAAGTGTGAGGTTTAGTTAACAGAAACGTGCCATGTCAGCTTCTTGGTTCTGACTAATGGCCCACGGTCATGTAAGGTGTTAATAATGCGGGAACCAGGATGAAGGGTATACAGGAACCCTTACTATCTTGGCAATGTTTCTGTTTGTCTAAAATTATTCCAGAATAAAAAGCCCATTAAAAATAAACAGATGTTATAGGTATCAATAAACCCAGTCTTAAACCTTTAATGTTTATCACATGTTAAAGGAAGGAAACAAGTAATTTTCCAGGCAAGTGCTCCATATTCAGAAGCATTTAGTGATAATGTGGCAATGAGCTCCATTCATGGAAAAAGCAAAACCATTTACTTGTAGAGTGGTAATTATCTTGCAGGTGTTGACCTTGAGGGCAAGAAGACTGGGGAAATCCCGGGTAGGAGCTCAGAGGTGGCCAGTGCCCCCAGCTGACATCAACTATAGCCAGAGAAGCCAAGGCTGGCTACAGAAGCGCAGGCCAGTCGCTGCGGTGCATCTCTGTGAACTGCAGGAGCAGGCTGCCTGCACCCACAACAGGAGGTATTTACAAACCAGCCGGGCCTGGCGTCTAGTCAGGGATTTCAAGGACAAGCCCACAGCGTTTCCAAAGAGCAGCCGAGACATTAAGCTCGCAGGTCCAGAAGAGAAGCCTGACAGCCTCAGGCTGCAGGCTGTGTATTCACACCAGGGTCTGGTCACAGAAACGGGACCAGCAGGGAGGTCAGTTCCCGGCAGGATGGGAAGATGTGTCTTCCTGAGGCTGACACAAATGGGGAATAGTTTAAAAATATACATATTGGTTTTCAAGTACACAGTTCCTCCCAATCCTCAGGAGGCCGAGGTCACAGCTAGCCCACTCTACCACCCACTTGCAGTCAGCCTCAGAGTTTGTATTTGGACCCAGCACTCTTCTGTTTAACTTCCCCAGGAGATGGATGGATGGAAGACTTTCTGTGGCATTGTCTGCAAAGCCAAAGTTTGCCCATTTTCAACACCTGCTCTACTGCTTCCATCTGACAAGAGCCTTTGCTGTGAAGGGAAGCTAGAGTTACCATCAGACTTGTACCCAGGATCCAGGCAAATGCTGATGTCAGGCAACCAGTGAAGGGTCTTTTCCTCTCCAGACGCATCCTCTGTTGAGTTCTTCCCCAATGCCACAGGTGCAGGCCTTCCACCAAAACCACACAAGCAGAGCCCAGAACCAAGGAGACCTCTGAAGCTAATGGAGCTCCTTTGTAACCAAAAAGCCCCTGATTTTGTTGACAAATGCCCCTGATCATCACTAACAAGCTTCCTGACTCTAAATCAGGCAAAGATGCCCACTTCAGTAAACACTGTAAAGCACCTTAACCAATCACCTAACGCTAACCTTCCAGCAGGAATTTTCTTTCTCTTGAGGCTGTAGCAATTGGCTATTAACCCACAAAGACCGTCAGCTTTCCCTGGCCTGTCAGAAGCTGTTGGCCCGTTGCACTCGCAGTGCCCACGTTATCTCTGTTCTTTGTTCTTAATAAGTTCATTCCCTTCTGAAATGCCCTGTGTCTGGAAATTCTTTTCCAACTTGAGTTGGGACTGCCTCAACACCCTCCACTTGGCTTTTCCATGACATCTACTTCAACAGTGAATGAATGAAAGAATGAATGAATGGGGATTGGCAAGTTTTCTCAATCATTTTGCGAATACAAAGCATGTCATAAATGTAAAGCACTCCCTGTCTGACATCTAAGCAAAATGCTATGGAAGACACATTTTTTTATTTTTGGAAGACACATTTAAAACCTGTAGAGCTGAACATTTGGGGGATGCTAATATTTGAGGATTTGATCAAATTCTACATATCTTGTGCTTTTATGTAAATTTAGGTATTCCACAGAGCTCTTGAAGGTGGACTGACAATCCATGGTTGGTACAGTCTCAGTACTATGAGATCTGAGAGACTTAATAAAAAGAAGAAACTTCAAAAATCTAATATCTGTTCCTGAAAGGAAGTAGATTAAAAATAGATTGGGTGTGTGCTAAGTTGCTTCAGTCATGTCCGACTCTCTGAGACCCTATGAACTGTAGCCTGCCAGGCTCCTCTGTCCAGGGAGTCTCCATGTGAGAATACTGGTTGCCATGCTCTCCTCCAGGGGATCTTCCTGATCCAGGGATCGAGCCCACATCTCTTAAGTCTCCTGCATTGGCAGGCAAATTCTTTACCAGTAGTGCCACCTGGGAAGCCCTAAAAATGGATTAAGCAGCCATAAATACACAAAATTTCCAAAGTTTCAGCCCATTAGTTGGAGGTCAGAAATAACTGCTTTCTCATGTGCTGTTGTCATTTAGCCACTAAGATATGTCCGATTCTTTTGCCATAGCCCACCAGGCTTCTATGCCCATGGGACTTCCTAGGCAGGAATATTGGAGTGGGTTGCCAGTTCCTTCTCCAGGGGATCTTCCCAACCCAGGGACTGAACCTACGTCTCCTGCATTGGCAGGTAGGTTCTTTACCTACGAGCCATCTGTGAAGCCTCTTTCTCAACTATAGAAAGATTCTGTTTCATAGGGATTTCTTTTTCATGCATGTGTGCTCAGTTGTGTTCGACTTGTTGCAACCCCATGGATTGTAATTCACACCAGGCTCCTCTGTCCATGGGATTTTTCAGGCAAGAATGCTGGAGTGAGTTGCCATTTCCTCCTCCAAGGGATCTTCCTGACCCAGAGATCAAACCCTAGTCTCGTGTCTCCTGCATTGGCAGACAGGTTCTTTACCACTGAAACACCTGGGAAGCCCTATTTTATAGGGATGCCACAGAGTAAATTAAATAAGCTTGTATTTACAAAGCATGGGGACAATGCTTGGCACACAGTAGGCACTGCCTAAGCACTAGCTACAAAAAATACCATCCAATCCAACACAATGCCCTACCACGTGATACAGTGATGAGTATCTTATCAGATCACAGTACCCACCAAGGCACATGTGACGAATCTCAGTGTCCTTCTCAGAGACAGCATCTCTCAAGATGAAAGAGCAGCTGCCTAAAACCTACTTGTGAAAATCCTCTGCTTTTGAGAGGGAGACTTTTGAAAGCATAAGCTACTGGAAATGTCTTTAAGTATAAGCTGCTTTGCAAAAAATGATGTTTTGCTTTCCACAAGAAAACTTGGGAATCTGTGCCAATCCGGCATGGATAGTTCATTCAAGGGCAAGGGAAGTAAGAAGCACCTGTAAAGTCTTCTTAATAGGAAGACAACTTGGGTCATTATGACTCCCACACAAGACAGGAGAGCCCTTCTTGGTTAGTTTGATAGAGGGGGCTTTATAGCCAGAGACCACCATCTCGCCCATTTCTCTGACTCTCAAACAGTCTGGCAGGACTAAACATGAACACCATCAATGTCTTTAAAAAAAAACAACAAGAAGAGTTACCTAATTAGGCAGGACCCTCCAGCTAATTCTCCCTTTGACATAATTGAAAAGCAAAACCAAGATTAAGGCTCCCAGACTATAGGGAGTGCTGTGATGCAGGGTTGAAGCTCCAGCGGTGGGGTGTTGGGGGGGTGCGGTGTTGCCAGCACACGGCCCTTGGCTCTCAGGGACTTGCCCGCAGCAGCTGCTTCCAGTGTGGAGCATCCGGGCCTGGCTCCTTGATCACAGCTCAGAACAACTTCTAAGGGCCCTGCTTGTCCAGAGCTCATGGGAACTGCCCACATCCTTGGTTGAACCTGCATAGCAGCCCAGCTTCTCCTTCCGTCAGACACACTTCTACCCCGCCATCAGAGTGTCCCATCATGCGAGATCCCCCGCAGGAAATTCCTCTGTGCTGTTACCCTCCCAGGGAATCCAACCCTCAGACCAATACACTCGGGCTCAGGGTGAATGCCTGTTCACCATCTTTCCCACGTGTTTTTATAAAGAGTTTCAAGGTATAACTGATACACAACAAACGACACGTACTTAAAGCATATGATTTTTTAATGATTACTTTTAACTTACTCCAGGACCCTTGCCTGGAGAATCCCATGGACAGAGGGGTCTGGCAGGCTACAGTCCACGGGGTCGCAAGAGTTGGACACGACTTAGTGACTAAAACCAACTACCATATATCCATGAAATCATCATCACAAGTAAGGAGAGTCTCACTGATGGGCCTCACACAAATGGAGGGTCTCACAGACAGTGGTACAGCACAGAACAGTGATTTGGTACCTTCTTGGGCTTTAGACTCCCGAAGTCCCAACTTTGAATCCTCCACACCTCTCAGCTCTGACAAGAAGGGAGTGTCACTTGACCTCTCTCTCCACCCTCCTTCGTCATACCGAGGCCACAACGGCACCAACCTCAAAGGACTGCTAAATTGATTAAGTGAAATAATGGAAACAAAGCTCACAGGATGCGCCCTCAACAAATCATAGTCATTAATGTTTTATGATGATGATTCCTCAATGTTTCATCCATCACCAGACTCATTCCCTCTCCAACGTCCATATTCCTTTAAAAGGTCCCATCATCACCTTCTAAGTTGTCCTCATTTAATGTATCCAGCCAGTCACAAAGTTCTTTGCATTCTTCCTCCATTCCCTCCCCCTCCCATAGTCACCACCCTCGTCCAGACTGCTATCATCTCTTCCCTTTGCTTGTATAACTGCCTGATCCAGTGGCTTATAGACATCTGGATTTCACAGGCCAATAAAAATTTTACAAATTATTTTTGGAACTAAAGTATTTCTAACTTCTTTTGGCCAACAAAGAAACTAAATATCATTGAGGAATAGCATAATTTAATTCATAGCAAGACAGTTTAACCTCTTCTAAAGTAAATAGAACCTGGGTATAAAATAGAATCTTATACCCAGGTGGCACTAGTGGTAAAGAACCCACCTGCCAACGCAGGAAACGTTAAGAGACACAGGCTCAATCCCTGGGTTGGGGAGATCCCCTGGAGAAAGGAATGACAACCAACTCCAGTATTCTTGCCTGGAGCATTCCATGGACAGAGGAGCTTGGTGGGCTACAGTCCACAGGGTCACAAAGAGTCAGACATGACTGATGCAACTTAGCACACACACAAAGTAAACAGAAGAGCATAGAGCTCTCTTTTTAAAATGAAGAGGTTTAGCTTTTAAAAAAAACTCACTGTCTGGATCTGTTTTTCTCATTTCTCACTAGACTGACAGAGGCTCCCACACCGAGCAGCACCTGTCATTTCACAGAGAGAAACAGAAAGCCTGTAGGTCTAAGTCATCTTCTTGACTGTTTTAGTCATCTTGGGCTGCTAGAGCAGAACATCACAGACTGGGTGGTTTCAACAACAGAAATGTATTCTCACAGTTCTGGAGGCTGGGAATTTCAAGGTCAAGAGGCCAGCCCATTTGGGTCCTGGTGAGGATTCTCTTCCTGGTTACGTTTCCACGTAGTGGCAGGGGGAAGAGAGCAAGCCAGCTCTCTCATATCTTTTAAGGGCACTAATCCCATCCCGAGGGCTGCACCCTCATGACCTAGATACCTTCCCAAGGCCCCATCTTGAATACCATCACAATATGGACTAGAGCCTCAGTCCATAACACTAACTAATCTCCCTTCTCTCTATCCCACACAAGTCCTTCCACAATAAGCCTGATGCACATAGCCTTCCTGCTGGAAAACCAAGCATCACATCCTACTGTCTGGTTAAGGATCATCTAACACAGGGCTCCTCCAGTGGCTCATTGGTAAAGAATCCGCTGTAGAACAGGAGACCGCCTGTAATGCAGGAGACCCAGGTTCAATCCCCGGGTTCAGTCCCTGTCTCGGGAAGATTGCCTGGAGAAGGAAATGGCAGCCCACTCCAGGATTCTTGCCTGGGAAATCCCATGGACAGAGGAGATCACCGGGCTACAGTCTATGGACTTGCAAGAGTCAGACACAACTGAGTGACTAAACCAACCCTAATGTCTGATACAACATGCCAAGCTCAGCTGCAAGGAGTCCCCAGTGTAGCAACTTACACTTTTTAAAGCTTGGGATGCATTCTCCCATAGAAATGTGGACACATGTGTGGAGAGAACCCTCACTCCCAACCCCAAAACAGTCTGTACTGAAGGGAACACAGTCCTGTCCTCACAGAACCAGCCGTCACAGGTAAGGAAGCTGCTCTGGACACTTGAGATGTCCCCGTGGGGATCTCAGTCACCCCTATTTGGAGACCAGCATGGCAGTTCCCAGCTGCCCTTCTCCTTCTTCCACCCTTGGGTGGCTTTTTTGGGTGACTTTGGGTGACTTTCCCGGTGCAACAGCCACTTTCATTTCCCCATACTATCTCAAACTTTCTCAGTGAAGTGTGGAGAAAAGGTCTCCTAAGAATTCTTACTGCTACCAACAATAAGAAATAGACAATGGCTAAAAATAACAACGGGCAAGGTGACAGCATTTCTCGACATCTACAAAGGGATCATCGCCAGAGTAATTTCTAGGTTTCAGTGCTATGTGAAGGGGCAGCGCCCCCCTCCTCCCAGCACCAACCGCCTTAGGCCTTCCCTGCTCCATGATTGCAGCTTCTTCTTTGGCTGAGAACCATGCTTTAAACCCCAGTCCCCAGACACTATCTCCTCTCAACCTCCTAAAATTGCAAGCTGGCACACCAGGGCTTCTTACCTTCCATAAAGCAGGCTCCCTCTGAAACTCAAGTTAAAAAATAAATAAATAAAAGACCGGGGACTTCCCCAGTGGTCCAACGGTTAAGAATCCACCTTCCAATGCAGGGGGTGTGGGTTTGTTCCCTGGTCAGGGAACTAAGATCCCATATTCTGTGGGGCAATTAAGCCTATGCATTGTAATGAAGACCCTGCAAAGCCAAAAAAAACTCAAAAGGGCGAAGTGGGCCCTTTGAGGACTGAGAGGACCTTAGTGAGACCCATGTACCCAACAAAGGCAAACTCAGATCTGCTATCACTCCAAGAGGAAGGCTAACTCCTCCCAGACAAGGACAAGAGACCCCTGGGCTGGAGGAGGGATTGGTGGGGGAGGGGAAGGCAGCAGCCACAGCATTCATCAACCTGGGGAAGTAAGAGGGGCTGAGAGAGACTGGCCAATCACAAGCAATTGCAGCAATACCTTTGAGTCCAACCAAAGCTCTTCCCTCACTGGAGTGTGGACTGCTGCTACTCAAAGCATGGTCCCCAACTGGAAGTAACAGCATTACCCAGGAGCTCAGCAGAAATCCTCTCAGGCTTCTCCCCAGATCTACTGAATTAGAATCTGCATTTTAATAAGATCCATTAATTCATATGTACAGTGAATTGAGAGGCAGTGTTTAAGAGCATTTTCATCAGTGGTTCTCTAGCTGGGGAGATTTTTGCCTCCAGGGGTCATTTGGTAATGTGTGAAGACATTTCTGGTTGTTACTACTGAGAAATGCTGGGCTTCCATGGTGGCTCAGATGGTAAAGAATCCTCCTGCAATGCAGGAGACCTGGGTTTGATCCCTGGGGGGGAAGATCCCTTGGAGGAGTAAGTAGCAACCCACCCCAGTATTCTTACCTGGAGAATTCCATGGACAAAGAAGCCTGGTAGGCTACAGTCCATGGGGTTGCAAAGGATCAGACATGACTGAGCAACTAACACTCACTGAGAAATGCTGCTGGTATCCAGTGGCTAGAGACCAGGGATGCTGCTAAACATCCTACAGTGCACAAGGCCGCCCCCACAACAAAGAATTATCTGGTCCTAAATGTCAAAGAAGAGTGCTGGCACTGAGAAACCCTGATCTAGGTGAAACAGGCCAAGAGGAAGTTGGATGAGAGGTCGTAGAACTTGGCTACTCCAAGTATGGACTGCAGACTAGCAGCATCAGCAGAGGAGGAGGCTGTCAAATGTAAAATCTCTAACCTGACCCTGTAACTGTGGAATCAGAGCCTCCAGGGGTGGGGCCCAGGTATCTATATTTTAACAAGTGCTCCACGTGAACTGTATGCAAGCTTTTCCTACTCAAACTCTGCACTGAGAAGTATTAGTGAAGGCCATGGATTCATGCCTTCTGGATGGCTACCAGGAAAGGTAGGTTCAGCCAGGGTGGCGACTCGTCCAAGATTTCCCACCAGTAACAACTGCAAGGAAGGGCAGCTCTAATGGATGTGGAGAGCGGCAGGACTGGCCTCAGCTTCTTTGCTACACAACTTCAAGACAATGACTTATAGGCTCTAGCCACTGCTGGGCCAGGCCCACGGTCCTGATGCTGACCACAAGAGTCTCCTGGAATGACAGGGTGCAGAAAGAAGGAGAATTCAACAACAAAGGCCAGGCAACACTCAACATGGCGTTTCCGTGTTATGCCAGAGCTATGAGAATAAGGAAGATGCTGGTGATGGGGATCTATATTTAATATGCTCTCAGCCCTTCAATGTCACCTCCTCTGGGAAGCCTTCCCTGATTTCCCACAATGGAGTCATCATCTCTTTTTTGCCGTCCTCCATTCATTGTGTTCATCTTCCCACTGTCCTGTTGTTCGGTGAATTCTAACTCCCCAACCAAGAGCAGGGTGAGTTCCTGAGGACAGGAATTATACTGGAGCAGATGTGGTCACAGCCCCTGGCCCACCCTCCCTGGAGATCATCTGAAAGTGAAAGGGTTAGTCACTCCACCATGTCTGACTCTTTGTGACCCTATGGACTACAGCCCGCCAGGCTCCTCTGTCCATGGGATTTTCCTGGCAAGAATACTGGGGTGAGTAGCCATTCTCTTCTCCAGGGGATCTTCCAGACCCAGGGATCAAACCCGGGTCTCCTGAATCACAGGTAGATTCTTTACCATCTGAACCAACACGGGTGCCACCCACACAGTCCCATACTTGCCCTGCAGTTCTTCTGGATCCCTGCCTGAGGGAAGTGCCAGGGTGTTTATGAAGGAATGAGTGGAGTGGAAGTCAGTGAGTAAAGAACCCAGCATTCACTTGGCCATTTTGCAGGGTGTTCTGCTCAGTCTCTTATTAGAGACCCACAGAGGGTCTGAAGTCCTGTTGTCATGGCAATAACCACCTTGCAAACCCTTTGTCAGCTCTCCTTCCTTCCTCTCGCACCTCCCCTCTCCCCATCACAATTTCTGCACCCAAATAAACTTCCTGAACCCAAATCCTTGTCTCAGGGTTGGCTTTGGGGGGAACCCAAGCTAAGACAAGTATTTTGCTCACTGAATCCCCACTATTTAGCCACCTCCCTAACAAAGAGAATGCTCACAAAAATAAGTATTGATGGAAGTTAAATGGAAGTACCCATATGCCTGGAAAATCCAAAGACAACAGCAAGCAAGGAATGAGCAACACCGCCACTGATGGCCTGGGTGATATAATCCAGAAGAATGTATCTACATTTCTTCTCCTAAAGTTTTGGTTAAAACTCTTAAAACAGTAGTTTAAAACAATAGTCTTCTGACTATGCATACGTGCTATGTCGCTTCAGTTGTGTCCGACTCTGCGATCCTATGGATTGTGGCCCTCCAGGCTCCTCTGTCCATGGGATTCTCCAGGAGAGAATACTGGAGTGGCCTGCCATGCTTTCCTCCAGGAGATATTCCTGATCCAGGGTTTGAACCTGCATCTCCTGCATTGCAGGTGGATTCTTTACCGCTGAGCCACTGGTAAGCGGAGGGAAGCCCTCCTGACTATAGTAACAACTTAATCTTTCATCACCATGTACAAAAAGAGGAGAGCTCAGAGGCTTGGAGTTCTAGCTCTGGAGTTCAATAGAACTAGGCTCAAATTCCTGGCCCTAAAACCTTCTAAGTGACCCCGGTCTTAGTTCATCACCTATGAAAGGGGGATAGTAATAGTACCTGCCTGCAGAGTTGTGTGGGGAATTTAATGAGATAAAAAAATCTATTGAAGGATTTAGTATAGTCCTTGCCCAGCATAAACCCTCCAAACACTATAATCCTCTCATCAGGGTTGCATTGCCCATTTTAGGCAGGCTTCCTGTCACTCAGGTGACAGATGGTTGCAGAGTGCCAGGAACATAGCAGACACTCAGCAAACAGTTACTGTAAGAATGAGAAAAGTGCTGATCCAAGAGAAGAATATTAAAAACCTGTAAAAACTCCTTCTGCAAAAACTCCTGGAGGAGGAACGGGAATTTTTCCTGTTCATTAATCCCACCTCTGTTACAAATTGTGTGAACTTAGGAAAGTCACTCAATCTGTCTGAAGTCCTCCAGGCACTACCTGTGAAGCTTAGATTCATATTAGATCATTTCTAAGCCCCTTCCAGGCCTTCACTGGGAGACAAAGTAACTCCCAGGAAAGGGTGGCAGAGCCACTTCACAGCTGGGGGTTGGACAGGGAGCTGCAGGCAGAAAGATGTGTGCTCAGTCTCAGCATCTGGACACATGAGCAGGATAATCCTCCTTTGTGGGGCTGTCCTGGGCATCGTCGGATATTTAGCAGCATCTCTGGTGGCTCAGACAGTAAAGAATCTGCCTGCAGTGTTGGAGGCCCAGGTTCGATCCCTGGGTTGGGAAGATCCCCTGGAGAAGGGAACGGCTACCCACTCCAGTATTGTTTCCTGGAGAATCCCATGGACAGAGGAGTCTGGCAGGCTACAGTCCATGGGGTCACAAAGTGTCAGACACGACTGAGTGACTAGCAACACACATACTGTCAGTTACTCACTAGGTGCCTCCAGCACCACCAGGGACAACCAGAAATGTGTCCACACATTGCCAAGTGTCCACTGGGGCAAAATCTCCACTGAGGGAGAACCCCTGTGGTACAGGTTTGCTTTCCTCCATGAACTATGGAGCTGCAAGGCCCTGCGATTCAGCCCCAGCCCCACAAGGAGGAGGTGGGCCTCTAACATGGCTCCCTTGCCTCAGATAACCTGTGTTTATTTTTATTTTTGAAAAGCCTCCTTAACCCCCAAGAAACTCCTGAAATGCTGTGACTACTTCTCCCCACTTGTCCTTCATTCTCTACTGCACTTCATTAAAAAGCAGGCCCTTTGGAAATAACCAAGCACTCACTGCAGATTTTGAATTATTTTGTTTTCCCCAGCCTGTCATTAGCCATATTTGCCCGCAAATAAGATGGATGTTTTTAAAGCTCATCTACTTGCAACTCTGGAACATAATCCCCTCCCGGGTTATTACCATCCGTTTATGACATTAGGAACAGCAGGAGACCGAAACTCCGAAACCCAAATGATCTTGACATGCAAATGCGTCATGAAAACCCAACCACAGCAGAAGATTTCAAAGGATTTATTAGCACTGGAGCCACCATTAACTAGACAGAGCCGAGGGATTTTCCAGGCGATGGTCGGAGGGGCCGTACAATAGGCCAATTAGACCCAAAGTCCTCTGTTACCTCAGGGCAAGCGCCTGCCGGGCGGTGGGCAGCACCAGGGTCCTGAGGACAGAAAGGAGTGGTTTTATGTTCCAGCAGCGTCCAAATGGCTTTCTCCAAACAAGGTTGTCCGAGTTCAGTTCCTTCCTTTGCACCAGAAAGCAAATTCCTGTAAAGACTGGAAGCCACACCTAGGCATCTGCCTGTATTTAGATCGCAGCAATCAAAAGGACCCTGATGCTGGGAAAGATCGAGGGCAGGAGGAGAAGGGGATGAAAGAGGATGAGACGGTTGGATGTCATCACCGACTCAATGGACACGAGTTGGAGCGAACTCCGAGATAGTGAAGGACAGGGAAACCTGGTGTGCTGCAGTCCATGGGGTTGCAGAGTTGGACACGACTTAGCGACTGAACAACAACCAAAAAAAAGGTAATTCATTGGAGAACTCTGCTCTCCCAACACACTTCCCTTACCTTCCTGGGCAGAGAGGTGAAAGTCTCCTCTAGTAGCATCACCCCCACTGTCTCCTGCCTGCTGGTGATCTGCAGTGGCCCATCCCGGCTACGATCCCACTGCCACCAGCCCTCTTGGTCTTCCTCCTTCAGGGTCCATAGATGTCCCTGCCCTCGGATCAGGACCTGACTCTATTCCTCATTTCTCAGGCCTCTACTCAAACATCACTCTCAGAGCAGCCTTCCCCACCCACATGATCTAACCAAGTTCCCTCCATCACTCTCCAGCAGCTTAACCGGCTCTATTTGTCTTCAAGAAGCATATAGTCCCTGAAGTTATACTGCATATCCATTCATTTACTGGTTTTATGCCTGGCCTCCCCCCTCCTAAAATGTGAGCGCTCTGTGGGGCAGAGGTTTTGAAGGCCTTGCTCATCTCTGCATCCCTGGTGCCAAGAAGAGTGCCAAGCAGGTGCTTCTGTTAAGTATTCTGGGAACGAATGCAGGTCTGTACTCGGTTGACAAATCACAAGAAACAGAATGGACCACGTGGGAGGTGGAGAGCCTCAGGGTTGCTAGACAGCTGCTAGTCACGCTCTGCTCCATCCCAACTCAAAGATTTGATCCAGACTACGGATTCTTTGCCTTTGGTTTCTGTACCTAGGATTATTCTCCCATAATATATTGATCCAGCCCTGGGCTTCACAAAAGTGAGCCTTCTGACTGGAGTGGGGAAGTCCAGAGAAACAAACAGCATTCTGGAAAAAAAAAAAACAAAACCCATGGAGTTAACACAGTCTCCTTCCTAAACCATCCTGCCAAGATTTTTTCCTAAGCACCCAGCTCTCAGGTCTGTTTTAGGTCACTCTGATGGTAACCTCAACAATAAAAACAGCCTCATAAATGCAGGATCAGGAGGCCCCTTGCATGTATGAACCTGTCAAGTTAATCACAAGAGGCACTTTTCCTTGAGATCATTACAAATAATTAGGATGAAAATATTTTTTGAACAAGGAGATAAGTCCAGCTGCAGGACAAACATGTTCATTTCTTACATCCAAAAATTAAAACCCCATGTTCCTTTGTAAGATCCGGGGCCTGTTGGAACAGGAAGATGCATTCCATCATTGCTTCAATCCAGGAAGGTTCTCCACTCCCTCCGGCCTCTGCTCAGAGACTCAGGCTGGCGGCGTAACCATCTCTTTGTGCTGCTACAAGGATGCTCCCCCAGGGAGGGCCTCTACACTGACTTGGGTGTCCCACCTCTTAACCAGCATTTGGGAAAATTTCTCACCTATTCTCTAGAAATCAGGCCTGAGAAACAACTCCTGAAACCTACCAGCAGCAATGTAGTTTCCTGAACAGAGGTGGCCTGGAAGCCCCCTGCTGTCTCTCCACCTGCGAAGAGCCGGAGCTCTCAGATCCAAGTGATGGGAAGGGTGTGAAGGTCCCTGCCTCCCTCCCCACTCATCTTATGGTCCCCTTACCTCCCTTTCCCCCTCAATGCTCCTTGATCCCCTGAAGTTTATACCACATAAAACAGCCAATTGATTAGGCGGAATGCCTTCCTGGGGGCTCTCAAATCCCAATAAATAAAAATCTCCCAGCTTTGCCTTCACACAGAGCTTGATTTGGTGGTCCAGGAAAGGCTTCTTGGGAGAAACACCTTGCAAATCTGATGGAATATTAAGTTAGTAAGGGAAAGGGGCAAGGTGAGGTGGGAGAAAAGTTCTAGAGAGAGGAAAGATTGTCACAGCGGCTAACATCACCCTAATACACATGTGCAGGGGTGTGAGAGATACAGACAGTGGCACATTGAGAACTGAAGCCAGGCTCAGAAGGAAGAGAAGAGACAGAAAGAATAAGCGATGGCTCCTTCCCGTACCCTGATCCCAGGTCAGGTGCTTCTCTTCTGTGTTGGAGTAGTAATCCTAAACACCGCCCTCCACTAGAGTACTTATCAGACAGTAGCAGAGGTACCACCTAAACCCTGAAATCCCACAGAGTCCCCTTCCACCGTATAGACTCATCATGGCCACCTATTCCAGCCCCCTTTGCATCCACACAGGCCCTGTGGTTAGTTCTCACCCACGGGATGTACCACTTTCAAACCAAGACATTTCAGAGGAATGGACCTTCTGCCCCTTTCTCCTCCCCCTAGTGAGGGGCAGAGTGTACACTTTAGCTCCAGGAAACTGCAGGACACCAGATGGAAAGCACACGGAGGCCTGACTCATCATGTAAAGGAGAGCTGCCTGCTGACCAAGAAGTCTTGCATGAGGCTGTTACGTGACAGAGAAATAATTCTGTGTTATGTTTTAAACACTAAAGCTTGGGGGTTCAATTGTCACAGCAGCTAACATCACCCTAATACACAGATTAGGTAGCATTTACTTGTTTAATTGTATGTAATCAAGAGTCAGACATGACTGAGAAACTGAACTGAATCTCTTTTTGGTGATCAGTCAGTTCTGTCACTCAGTTGTGTCCAACTCTCTGAGACCCCATGGACTGCAGCACACCAGGCTTCCCTGTCCATCACCAACTCCCGGAGCTTGCTCAAACTCATGTCCATCAAGTTGGTGATGTCATCCAACCATCTCATCCTCTGTCACCCACTTCTCCTTCTGTCTTCAATCTTTCTCAGCATCAGGGTCTTTTCCAGTGAGTCAGCTCTTCGAATCAGGTGGCCAAAGTATTGGAGCTTCAGCTTTAGCATCAGTCCTTCCAATGAATATTCAGGACTGATTTCCTTTAGGATTGACTGGCTGGATCTTCTTGCAGTCCAAGGGACTCTCAAGAGTCTTCTCCAACACCACAGTTCAAAAGCATCAATCACCTCTTGGTGATAGGAGCCCCTGTTATCAGCACCCAGCAAAAGGTGGATATTAAACAAACGTTCTTTCAGTGAAAAATGTTTATTTAATCGTTCACTTGATTAGAAGGAGGGCCTTCCCAGAATCCCTCAAATCCCTGAAGACAGAAAACATCTTACTTTGCCATAGGGCCAGCACACACTCGGGTACTTACTCACACATACACATACCTGCACGCACACACCCCTAAACATCCACACCAAAGCCACAGACAGTTCATGGCCAAACCTGCCCCAGCTGTCTTGTGATTCATATGACAGCAAAGACCATCCTAGGAACAACCTTCCCGAGATTCTGTTCCCCACCGTGGGTATCATACACAGCCAAATACCGCAAAAGAAAATTAGACTAGGAAAGAAAAAGTCATCATGAAAAATAGTCCAGATTTCTCATGATCTCACCCGTGAGTCAGATTTGCATTTGGGATAACAACTAACCAAATAGACCAGAACAGTCTGTCTGCACGATGTCAGCCTGCCAATTTCAACAGAGCAGAGAGGGCACACTCCTTCAGTTGGCTTAAAAGGACAAATCTAGTGCACTTGTTTATTATTTTTTTTTCTTTCAAAATTCCAAGGTGGAACAGCCTCCTGTTTAAAAATAACTCTCTTGGAAATCAAACTATAATTTTCTTTTAACTGCTGATTGCCAAGTACCTGCATCTTTCCATTTTGAGCAGTAGGGAGAAATGTCCTACAGGAGGGTCTTTGCTGTGTGACACTCAGAAAGCCGCCTAACCTCTCTGGGCCTAGATTTGTCCATTTATAAAATCTCAGATTAAAACAGATAATCTCTAACAGTTCATGGAAGAAATAATTGTCAGTAGAAGGGAAACTGAATTTTTCATGCCTTGGAAGCTTTTTAATATTCGCGGAAATTATTCCTGACAGAAGAGGGTATTTTTGATGGGTAGCTTGATTTAGAGGAGTTTATTCATTTAGGACAGAATGTGAGCTCCAAGGCACTACAGACATGAGTGGGTCTTTAGCGATGAGAGACAGGAATGGATGATTGTTCTCAAGTAATAGGCAACATGTGGAGTACTGAGCTATGACTGTGTGTCAGGACATTTTCTTCTTTAAGAGATAAAAGGGACTTTAAGAATCATTAGACGCAATTGCTTCATTCCAAGTGTGAAGAATCTAGGATCTGGAACTAGACAGCAGCAGTATCTGAACTAGAGCGGAGTGTTGGCTGCTGGTCAATTACTCTTTTCACTCAACCTTCCCCATCCTGCTTTGCACCTTTCACAATGACAGCAGCTATGATTTTGTCACTTGAAAAATCTCTCTGGAAAAAAAAAAAGCATTGAGAGAGACGTTGGTTATTCTATTGTTGCTGGATTTTATTTCCTCAATCCTTGCCTAACCCTCCAGCTTACAGATGAAGAACTCTGAGTACTCAAACAATAAGGTTGGGATCAGGTGAAAGATGAAGAAGTAATCATATACCTTAGAGCGTGTAAGAGGATAAGTGCTCCTCAGAGCTCTGGGGAGGGCAGCTAGCAAGGCCCACAAAAATATCCACTCACAGGTTATCTGCAAGGCGAGTCTCTATAGCCTGGATTTTAGATCCTCAATTCAACCGTCATCTCTGAGCCCAGGTCCTGCCCAGGTGCTGACCTAGACTGACTACCGCTCACTTTGATGTTTATCTGCTGTTTTTATCAGTCTTCTGTTTCTCTCCAGGACATGGCATTAGAGGCAAAAATGAAAATGTAAATATTTGCTTATATTCTTTCTCCACTTCAAGCCAGTCCCTCCCTTCCCCAGATATGCAGCATCTCCTCCCTTTCTTTCAAGTTCCTAAAAGAAAACCCAGGATTTCTCTTCAGCACTGGCCACCCAGCAGGTCAGTACTGTGGCAGCAACACAGACCCTCTGCGTCTGGGACCTGCATGTCATTGCAAACCATTCTAAGTAAATGGAGGCATTAACCCTGTCTCATTTGCTCCTTCCCAAGACTGGGAAAAGGGCTTCTCTGGTGGTTCAGCGGTAAAGAATCTGCCTGCCAAGGCAAGAGACTCAAAAGTGTGATCCCTGAGTCAGGAAGATCTCCTGGAGATGGAAATAGCAACCTACTCCAGTATTCTGGACTGTAAAATCCCATGGACAGAGGAGCCTGGTGGACTACAGTCCATGGGGGTCACAAAAGAGCCAGACACAACTTAGCAACTAAATAACAACAACGAAGCCTCTAAGAAATGGAGGCAGTGGCCTAGGAAGAAAATTGCATTTGTTTATTAGGATTGCTCATTATAATGATAAAGCATGTGGAGAAACGGAGGGGAAGGTTAATAGACTAATAAATATGGGGACATATTTAAGAAAAATTTAAGTTTCAAATTTATTTAAGCTCTGAATCCAAAATCCAAAAAAAGCTCCTTTCTATTAGCTTCAAAGGACTACACTCTACTGACATCTGTTTCCAATACCGAATAGAAGGAGGCAGCCCCACAGTGGGCGGTGGGGACACGAGTCAGCCCCAGAGGCCCGTCCCTAATACCGATCACTCAGCTGGATCACCTTGGGAAATTAGCTGACCCTCAAGCTTCTGATTCCTCATCCATAAAATGGAGCTAATAATCTACTAGGAAGCAGAAATGAGAAGCTGTGGACAAAGCAGACGGGAAAAATGTATCAGCTGCTGAATTAAACCTCAGAGCTGGTAGAGGCATTAGAAGTCCCCCAGCCCAGCCCTGTAACAGTCCTCCAACCTCCCCGCTCAGTGCCTGCAATGAAGGAAACTTACCACCCCTCAAGGCAGCCCACGCCACTTTGAGGCTCTAATAGTTAAAAAAAAAATCTTCCCAACATGGAGCTGTCTCCCTTAAGATCCATGTCTCCCATGGATCTCTGTCCCTTACTTCAAATGTTTTGGCCTTTGTTCTGGCTTCTGGATCCAAAACAAGACTAAGTCTTAGCAGTCCTACCCAGGAAAGCCATTAAAATTATTTGTTTGGCCACCCTCTGGGTTAGAGTTGCAAACCTCCCATGTGCAAGTATACAGAACCACAGAGAGATGAGGATGAGTCCGGATTTCTTGTCTGACGGCTGGTTGAGGGGGTGCCATTGACCAAGACAGGGAATGGGCAGGGGTTGTGGAGCCAGGCTCAGATGGGAGAGGCGATGAGCTCGGTCTGGGATGCGATGCTCTGAAGTGTCTCAGAGTCCCCAGATGGAGGTGGAAGTGAGGCAGGAGGTAGATGCCCCCACCTCCACCCCAGGGTAAAGCAATTGGAGATTCATTCCCTATGGACCGAAACCTCAAGATGAGAACAGCAGGCCAATTAAGGGATATGGCTAGGCCCTATCCAGACCATATATTTCTCGTTTTCAAAGTCAGGAGACCTCCCTGACCACACATGCGCCATGCACAGAAAGGCTTCCTGGAGGTCAAAGGGGAGTGATACTAAGCTACCTACAGGCCTTTGTGGTAGGATTCATCTTGGCTAAGAGATGCCTGCACATACATAGAAGGATCCTGAGATATACCAAATATGGATGGTGAACCAGGCAGATCAAAGTGATTGGCCAAAGGAAGAAATGCCCCATATAAGTGATTTAAACTGCCATGAGGGGGTAACTGAGGGACTCACCCCACCCCCAAGTCTGCCCATGTGTTTATCCACACAGGCTGTACTCTTTTTTTCCTCTGAATAAATACTTTCTGTCTTTGTGGGAATTCTTTTCTGCAAAGCCGAAGGGCCAGTGCCCTTGTCACTGACCACTGCTCTGGTGGCTAGGATCTGGTGCTCACCCCCACGACTCAGCCTCAATTTCTCGTTGGGAACCCAAGCCCTGCTCCACACTGTTGCAGGCCAGGGCCACCTGAAATCAGTAGTAGGCACTGGACAGGGAGCTCAGGAGGAGGCTGGAGGCTGAAGGTACAGATTTTGGAGAGATGTGTAGATAGGGGGTGGCTGAAGTGGAAAATGGGGCTGAAACTGCCCAGAGGAGGAATGAGAACATCACTGCCTAAGAGGTAAAGAGCAAACCAACCAAAAAGGAAGGGGAAGTCAAAGTTGTTGCAAGAATAAATGAAAGCACTCCATGGAGAGCAGCTCAGCGAGAAGAGTAAGACCAGGCAACCGTTAAAGAGGTAGGAAGAATCCACAGGAGTGGGAGCAGAGACGCTGGAGAACAGTGCTTCATTAAGGAGACACTGGCCAAGCAAATGAAGCACTGAAACATCTCCACTGGATTTGGAATTAGAAGCCCATCAGTTGTCACCAGGGACTTTCAATGGAGCATTGGGAATGGAAACCAGATTGCCTGGTCCATTGAGGGATCAATGAGAGTTGAAAGAAGTAAAAACAGCCAACACAGACCAAATCTTCAGGTAATTTGGCTGTTAAGGATATAAAGGCAGAGAGGACTTAATTAAAGAGGGGTGAGGTTTGCACATGGTAGAGAGGAAAGTCTTGTAGGCAGGGGGAGGGTAAAAACAGAGGGGAAAGAGCAGGCTGATTAAGCGTGATTGTTAAGCTGAATCTGAGGGAAATGTTCAATAAAAGGAGGGATATTCTCTCAGGCAAGAAGGAAAGAGCACAGGTTGGAGGTGGGCAGATTGTAAGCGAGGGAGCAGGACTGAGGGAATTTTCATGGATTCTCTCTGTGAAGAAAACTTTAAGGTTTTCTTGAAGGGAGGGAGAAGGTCTCTAGGTAGGAGTTTGAGGGGGAGGGGGAGAGGTAGTGCAGGCAGTGGGGGGAATGGCAGGGAAGGATGATGGGGGTCCTGTGAGACTGTCCCCCTGCCTGCCGGCCTAGGAGGATGATGATGAGTTCAGAGGCCTTTATCCTGCAGGTGTGCCAATCAAAATACATGGTGGGTTTTTTTCTCTTTCACAGAAATCCTCAGCAGTCAGGACACAGGGGCAGAAAATGACAGTGATTGAACTTATTTGGTGCAGGGATTTTGGACAGTGAGGACAGCAAAAGGAAAGAAGATAGAGAGTTTAGAGTATTGGAAAAGGAGTGAGTGAAGCGATGGTCCACAGGGTCATGGGATGAAAGGGAAAGGACTTGGAAGGCACCATCATCTTTCCTGAAAATCTCTCCCACCAGCTCTCGAATCTTGGACCCTTGCTTCTGAATATGTCACTTTACACCACGTGCTGCCCGGAACAGCACACAATAGTCTAGATGTGTGGGACCAGAGCAGAGGCTCCACACTGCTTATGGCCCCTCACATCCGGAATTTACATTTATTTAATAGTCACATCAGAGTGTTGGTGCACACTGACCACCCAGTCAAACGAACTGTCTAAATCTTTTACAAAAAGATCGTTATGATAGCAGATTCCTGACTGTCCTGTAATAAATGCAGTTGGCTTTTCAGACAGCAGTGAAGGACCTTCACTTGAGCCCTTGGCTGATCTTGCAAAATGTGGCCTATCCTATATGTCACTTTAGATTCTGATTCCGGTGTGAAACGAGGTCACTGTGCTTCCCGGATCTGGGTCATGAGCAAATGGGATAAATATGTCATCTGCATCTTTATTCAAGTCATCGATAAAAACATTGAACAGCAGCAGGACAAATCCAATGGCAGAACTGTGTCAGACTCTCACTGCCAGAGCCCTCTCTCTGGATGGACATCAATCTGTCAACCTCTTTGCACGGGCATTTAGCCAGTCAGCTACAAATCACCACACTGCACAACTGTCCAGTCCACGTTCCTCCATCTTGCCTACAAAGATATCACAAGGGACCATCCAAACACCTTGTTGAAAAGTCCAGATTCGTTATGTCAACAGCTTTCCCATGATGTACCAATCTAGTAACCTTATCCCCAGTGGATAAAAACACAATGCCCTTTTCTTTGCTGTGTCTTATACACCTAATACCAGCTGGAAATCGCTTTATGACATTTTACAGCTTTATAACATTTCCTGTCTCACCATGACATCACTTTCCCCCAATCCTAGGGCTTCAAAAGGCCACAAAGGTGTTAAGACCTTAGTTTCTAAACCTTCCTCCTACTCCCATAGATCAGGTTACCTGATCTCCCAGCCTGCTGAAATGAAGAATGTTAGCCTGAGAATGAGACTATAACAGAAAAGCCACCATTTCAAACAGAGAGAGGAGGGCTCTGCATGGTGCTCTTGTCTCAGAACTAGGAGACAAGGAACTCCAGCCAGCAGTTCCCTAAAGGGAGCTTAAATTTATTTCCTTGAATCTGATTTCGAAAATAAAGGCAAATGTGATTATATCTGAGCTTTCTTGGGTATGTCATTTTCAACCACGGTACTGCAATCCTAGATTCTAATTCTTATAAGCTATGTATTTAGTCGTTTATGAGATGAGAAAGATACAGATCAATAATGTGTGCTGTGCTGTGCTGTGACTTCAAGTCATGTCCAATTCTTTGCAACCCTATGGACCATAGCCCACCAGGCTCTTCTGTCCATGAGATTTCCCAGGTAAGAATACTGGAATGGGTTGTCATGCTTGTGGCTCAGATGGTAAAGAATTTCCCTGCAATGCAGGAGACTCAGGTTCAATCCCTGGGTCAGGAAGATCCCCTGGAGAAGGAAATGGCAACTCACTCCAGCATTCTTGTCTGAAAAATCCCATGGACAGAGGAGCCTGTTGGGCTATAGTCTATGGGGTTGCAAGAGGCAGACACGACTTAGCAACTAACACTCCTCCAAGGGATCTTCCTGATCCAGGGATTGAACCCACGTCTCTTCCGTCTCTTGCATTGGCGGGGGGGTTCTTTACCACTAGTGCCACCTGGGAAGCCCACAGATCAACATAACCCAGAGTTAAAAAATGCCAGAGAGCTTATGAAGGGTACAGTCCCTAATTACACCAACAGTGACACACCATCCCCTTGGCAATGGGCCTTAGAAGCCACCAATGCATTTAAAAAGGACAGTGCTGGGGATACAAAGAGACGAGCAGTATGGCCAAGAGCCTGAGAGCGTTTACAGCCTAGCCTGGGAGGGCTAAAACCAAAGACACTTTCACCTGAAGACTCACCAACCAGGGCAGCATGTGCTAGATGCCAAGAGAACATGCCAGGCAGCGTGTATGCCAGACGTTCTGGGAGAGACTGCCAGCTGGGGGGTGAGGAGAAACACTCTTCAAAGGGAAGGCAACTTTGCCTGGGTCTTACGCGATGGACAGAATTTAGGCAAGGGGTTGGGGGGCATTCTGGGTGCAGGGGTGTGAAATAAATGCATAGTCCATGCAGACAAGAGGCGTTAAGCTGGACCCAAACTCCCTCTCACTTTTCAAATACATTCACGGGGCAGTGGTTCCAGGACTGCCGAGGATACCAGGATCAGAATACACTCAAGTTTCTTCTAGAAACTGGCATAGTATTTGCATATAACCCATGCACATTCTTCCCTATACTTCAAATCATCTCTGTGTGCTGTGTACTTCGTTGCTCAGTCGTGTCCGACTCTTTGTGACCCCATGGACTGTAGCCCACCAGGCTCCTCAGTCCATGGGGATTCTCCAGGCAAGAATACTGGAGTGGGTAGCCATGCCTTCCTCCAGGGGATCTTCCCAACCCAGGGATCGAACTCAGGTCTCCCGCATTGCAGGTGGATTCTTTACTGTCTGAGCCACAAGGGAAGCCCAAATCATCTCTAGACTACTTATAATACCTAATACAGTGTAAATGGTTATAAGTACAATGTAAATACTGGTAAATTCAAGTTTTGTTTTTTGGAGCTTTCTGGAATTTTCCATCAGCTATGGGCTGAAGACACAGAACCCACGGATACACTGATGGTGATAGCTGAGAGTATAAAGAGAAAAGTCCAGTGGGGAAATTAACACAGAAAACACTTAATTCGGCAAGAGGGGGGTTTGTGCCTCCAGGCAAAAGTCAGCAAGGTTATGCAGGGATGAATGTCCACTACATTCCTGCTAAGAAGATGCTCTGATGAAATTTTTACACATAGCACAAACTTCATTAAAATCAACCCCTGAAATTTAAGTCTAGAGACTAATGGACTTTCTAAGAATGAACAACTTATGCCCAGCTCCACATCGGAATGACCCAGAGAGGGTTCAGAAAATATCAATGCTGGTGCTCATCCCATCAATTACATCACAATCCCCGGGGGCATCAATACTTAAGTGAAAAATACCATTGGTTCTACCTCATTCTCTCAACAGATTGTTTCCTGAGTGCCTGGTGTATGCCAAGCCTTGTTCTCAGTGTTGAAGATATGAGTCAATCACATAGGCTCCCCTCTTCAGAAAAATAGCCTCATAAATTTTTCATTGCAGCAGTGCAGAGCAGGCAGAAAAGCAAATTGAGTCAGTAAAATATATGTTTAAAAACTGACAAGGTGCAAAGGAGAAAATAAACCTGAGAAGGGGGATATGAAATCTCAGGCTGGGGCAGGGTGGCACGAAGGCTTCACTGAAGGCGACATTTTAATTGAGACCTGAAGGAAGCAGCAAGTCAGCGACGTGAAAGAAGAACCTGTCAGAAAGAGGGAACAGCAGGTGCAGTGGCCTTGAGGCAGAGGTGTGCCAGGGTGGTGTGGGGCTTGAGCAGAGAGGGAGGGAGGGAAGGGCCTGGTAGGTTAAATAATGAGTTTGGCTTTTAC
This sequence comes from Cervus canadensis, assembly GCF_019320065.1. Taxonomy (NCBI): domain Eukaryota; kingdom Metazoa; phylum Chordata; class Mammalia; order Artiodactyla; family Cervidae; genus Cervus; species Cervus canadensis. Next base: position 39,892,761 of record NC_057401.1, read on the forward strand.
TCTGAGAAGTTTGAACAGAGCACTAATATGATCTGATCTGTATTTTGAATCTGGAATCACTTGGCTGCTCTGCTGAGAATATGCCATACGGTGAAATGGAAGAGGTAAAAATCGAGCAGCGCCTAAGAGCCCACTTGAGAGATGAGGAACCAGGGATGAAGAGAGGCGATGTGGGATGGTCAGATTCTGGGTATACACTGAAGAACTAACTGAAGACAAAGTATCTGGAAGGGGAAGGGATGGGAATCAGAAACTTACTTTTAGACGTTAAAGTCTGAGATGACTATTATCAGAGGTGTCAAGTAGGCAATTCTATATGCAGGTGGCACAAGATGGAGATACAGTAGTGTGAATTCTTGGCTGATGGATGGTATTTAAAGCCATGAGAATGACCGACCCCACAGATAGTAATCACAGAAAGAAAAGACAAGTGCGAGTAATGAGTGCTGGGCCCTTCAGCAGTGAGAGGTCAGGGAGAAGAGAGAAGGCAGTCAAGAAGTTGGGGAAGGAATGCTGGCTGGTGAGTGAGGAGGAAGGTCTGTACAGTATGGTATGCAGAGAGCCAAGGGAAGGATGCCTTTCAAGGATAAAGCAGGGATGAACCGTATGTATGATCAAACGCTTTGAAGGAGCAAGGGGAAGGCTGAGAATTAGCCCTTAGGTTTAGCAATGTAGACGTCACTAGCGACCTTGATAAGAGCAGCTTGGGATGCACAACAAGGAGGTGAATCACTTCTCTAGAAGGTCATGTTCTTGGACACAGCTTAAAACACACTGAATGCCTGCCTTCCCTAATAGAATGTAAGAGTTCAGCACATAGTAGGTCTGTATCTGATTTACTGAAGAGGGGCCTCAGGGCTGTACAAGCGCAATGCTCATGAAATCACCTAAAATGATCAGTGTGTACAGTGGAAATCTTTTCATTTGGAAAAATGTTGTGAAGGAAAGATAACTCTCAAGACAGTTACATCAGAAGATTCATCTTCCCATGCATCTTAAATCATAACTAGCATGCCTCAGACTTCCTAGCTCTGCTATTAGGTGATAAATTTCTGAAGGGCAGGGCCGTTTCAGGCTTCAGGCTTCATGGATTACCTGTAGGTATGACCTGAAATATGTATTCCAGATTCTTATCCCCACGCAGCCATGCTGATCTGACACCAGTTTCATTCATTTAAAAAAATCTTTATGAAGGATCTACAATAGGCCTGAGTCACAGCACCAAACAAGACGTGGCTTCTGCCTGAAAGAACTTTCCAGTCTAGTTTCTGACCCACTGCTGACATCAACTCAAGAAGTGGTTCTGGTTTCACTTTGGACTGCGGTTCATATTCCCAGCCACAGATGATAGAGCACAACATAACATCACCCAGATTTACATAGGCCTAGAAATATATCCAGGAGTAAATATGCCCAAGGGGTTCTTAGCCAGTTCCAAGTCTCCATCAAAAGCAGGGTTCAGGAAACTCACCATGTTCCTGAAGCAATGCTGTCTCCATTGTTTCTCCTCCACCCCCAAAGTTAGTTAAATAATTTGATGGGATTGGTAATTCTAGTAAGCATAATTTTATTTATTTTTATTCCCCATGCACTGAATATGAAGTGTGTATATCTTTTCTGTATGTATATGTGCTAAATAAATACTAGTTGGATGAAAAAGGGGGAAGAAGTTGATTTGCAGCAGTGAGGACAAAGGACAAACTCTAGGAGAGAACAGAGCATCGCTGACCATATTACCTCCTTCAAATGTCTGCTGAGCTTTCATAGTTTTCAATGGCTTTATGGGAAGCTACCTACATTCTATCTGCATGACCACTGTTAGCAAAGTTTACAGGCTGGGTCAAGAGGAAGATGGGGAGTAGCAGTTGAGAAAGAGTTAGGAAAAATAATAAGACCGACTATCCCAGGGTGCAGGTTCCAGCATGGATTTCAACCAGTGGAAATCCAGGAACACTTCTTCATCCAGCAAATGAGAGCTGTGGTGGTGGTGCTATTCTACCTCCAAAGAGCACATACAGTTGTGCCTGGGCTCCATTGTGACTACCCATCTGCCTGTTAGCACAAACAGTGAGCAGCTCCTCTTCAGTTTATGATTGAAATAAAGGAGACTGCTAATGAGTGACAGTTTACACGCACAACCCTCCGGGCAGAGTTCTGGTTACCATAACAAATCCCACTCATGATGGCAGTGGCAAAGCGCATGACGTATCAAATGGCCAGAGTTTTGCTTCCCTGCAGGAAGGCAGCTATATTTGCCAAATACACTCATCAGCCACTATAGTCCTTTCTACAAATAAAAGCCCAACCTACATCTGTGGGTCTTGGCCATTCTCACAATTACTGCAAGAGTAGCTTCTTGTCTGATGTTTACTTATCGGGATGCTGATGTAATTCTCAAGATGGAACTTACTTTTAAAAAGAGGTCCAAGAGCAGGGAAGGAAATAAATAGCTGCTTTCTAATTTCTCCCAGTCTGCACGATTGGCAGAAGTTCCTCTGAGCCCCACATCCTGGCAAGAATATATTCTTTGGCCTCTTCCATGACTGGCCCAAAACTGGTGACAGAAAAACAGACCAGTGTTTTAGCAAGACCCAATGCAGAGGGTCTTGCTATCAACCAATCTAAAACCAGGGTCCATGTTCTCATCCTAGGGTTTTATCCACTGGAGGAGACAGGGAGGCAGAAAAAAAAAAAAAATACAGAAAGGTATATGAAAGGAAGACCAGGAGGAGGATGATCTCAGGGCTTCTTGTGAAGGCAAACAAATTCCACCTTTGCATTCTTCCTACGAAGACGATCAGGATGCAACCTGGTCATCTCTGCTTTTCCTGTAAGTATTCAAGGAAGAGGGTTTAAACCATTAATTCTCCAGATGGATCTGAAAACGTCTTGAGCCTAAATTCCTAAGTGGAGAAAAAAAAAAATGAACTTCTTAACTGCTCAAGCTTAAGCCCAGGGCCAACTTATCAGAAAAATAGTATATTGAGAATCTAAGTAAGTATATTTCCTCCCTGTGTTTTAACAATCTGTGTCCTGGGTTTCTCAGCAGAAAAATGAATTAGAAAACTCAGAGTTCTATAGAGATCCTGGGCAGTCCCTGCTTCTCAGAGACTTGGTGGAATAATGGGGAAGAACACGGGCTTAAGAGACAGCGAGATTTGGATTCAGATTCTTGTTCCAGCTCTTAACAGATATGCAACTTCAGGCAAGCAATTTAAACTTTCTAAGCCTACTTTTCATCACCTGGAATGTAAGGATAACTGGGATCCGTGCCTGGAATGTAATAAGCGCTCTATTTGTACAAACAGCTATTTACTGAGGGCCTACTGTATACCAGGCGCTGTCATCAGCACTGGGGACACATGAAAAGCACACTGGCCCTGCTTTGATGGAATCTACATCCCAACAGGCGAGATAAACAACAAGCAAATGGAAAAACTTTATTTCTAATGAAACAAGAGTAACAAGATACAGCACCTGGGGGATGGGGTCATTTTAGATTATATGACTGCGGAGAAGAAGGTCTCTGAAGGTTTGGAGGAAGAAGCTTCCAGAAAGGGGTAAGGCCCTCCTCCAGGATAGAGACCGCTATGTTCCAAAAAGGACAGCATGTCTGGGCACAGAAAGTGAGAGCGCAGAGTGGGAACACAGGACGTCACCTGAGAGGCAGGTGGGAGAAATGGACCTGAGTGATATTCAACTGGCAATGAGAAACCCCCTAGCTGAAGCTGCAGAGTGACTTGACTTGACTTGTGTGTTAAGAGCCCCTTCTGGCTGCTCTGAGGAGAAAGGACAGGGGGGTCAAGAGTGCTTTTCTGGGGAGACCCAGTTAGAGGACCACGGCAGCAGGGCTTCAGGGACAAGGGGCGGCGGCCTCAAGTTGGAGCCTGCAGTGGAAGTTGGGAGCAGGAGGCGGATTCTGGAGGAAGGCCCAGCAGGACTCACACACTGACCTGGTGAGTGTGAGGCAGAGAGAAGAAAAAGAGGTAGCTTCTAGTTGAGGGAATGAGCCCCACAAGGGGACGGCAGTGCCATTTACTAAGAAGAGGGGAGAAGGGAAGAACTGGCCTGAAAGGGCAATCTCAAGGCTTCCATTTCAGTCCTGCTAGGTCTAAGCACCCATGCTCTACCCAGGTGGGGATGTCAAGCTGGCAGTGGGCATGTGGGTCTGGAAGTCAGTAAGCTAGAGACATACATTTGGGAGGCAACATCACACAGATGGTAGATGAGATCTCCTCAGAAGGGAGACTAACTAGAGAACAGGACCCAAGGTCAAGTTCTGAGGCAACAGCATAAAAAAATGATTATCTGTTGATGTTGGTATAATTCTCATTATGCTGGTAAGTAGAGTGTTGATCAGTTACTATTATCAGCATCTTTTCACCCATCCTGCCATCCGTTTATACCATGAACAATCAGAGGAGCACATTTACTGAGAGGCAGAGACAACAGATGGTCCCCCAACTTATGATGGTTCAACTTAAAATTTTTCAACTTTCAGTTCAGTGTCCTACTCTTTGTGACCCCATGAACCGCAGCACACCAGGCCTCCCTGTCCATCACCAACTCCCAGAGTTTACTCAAACTCATGTCCATTGAGTCGGTGATGCCATCTAACCATCTCATCCTCTGTCGTCCCCTTCTCCTGTCTTCAATCTTTCCCAACATCAGGGTCTTTTCAAATGAGTCAGCTCTTCGCATCATGTGGCCAAAATATTAGAGTTTCAGTTTCAACATCAGTCCTTCCAGTGAAAACCCAGGACTGATTTCCTTTAGGATGGACTGGCTGGATCTCCTTGCAGTCCAAGGGACTCTTAAATAAGAGTCTTCTCCAACACCACAGTTCAAAAGCATCAATTCTTCTGCGCTCAGCTTTCTTCACCATCCAACTCTCACATCCATACATGACTACTAGAAAAACCATGGCCTTGACTAGACAGACCTTTGCTGACAAAGTAATGTCTCTGCTTTTTAATATGCTGTCTAGGTTGATCATAACTTTCCTTCCATGGAGTAAGCGTCTTTTAATTTCATGGCTGCAATCACCATCTGCAGTGATTTTGGAGCCCAAAAAAATAAAGTCTGCCATTGTTTCCCCATCTATTTGCCATGAAGTGATGGGACTGGATGCCATGATCTCAGATCTTAGTTTTCAACTTTACGATGGTACAAAAGTGATACCCAGTCAATGGAAACCACACTTTGAATTTTAATCTTTTCCTGGGCTAGTGATAAGCTGTTATGACACTCTGGGAGATGTCATAACAGTGGCAGTGAGCTGCAGCTCCTGGTCAGCCAGGCGATCACCAAGGTGAACAACCGATACACCTACAACCATTCTGCACTCTTGCAACCATTCTACTTTTAGTACAGTAGTCAATAAATTACATGAGGTGTTCAATACTTCAAATAAAATAGGTTTTGCATTAGATGATTTTGCCCAATTTTAGGCTAATGCAAGTGTTCTGAGCACCTCTAGGGTATGCTAGGCTAAGCTGTGATGGTAAGTTGGGTGCATTGAATACATTTTTGACTTATGATATTTGCAATTTTACTATGATGAGTTTCTTACAGTATGTAACCATATTGTATTACAGGGGCTTCCCTTGTAGCTCTGTAAGTAAAGAATCCACCTGCAATGCAGGAGACCCGGGCTCAATTCCTGGGTCGGGAAGATCCCCTGGAGAAGGAAATGGCAAGTACTCCAGTATTCTTGCCTGGGAAATCCCACGGACAGAGCAGCCTGGTCGTCTACAGTCCACAGGGTCCCAAGAGTCGGACGTGACCAAACCACCATTACCACATCGTAAGTCAGGGAAGATCTGCAGTTCAAGAATACAAGATCTAGAGCCAGACTGCTCTACTTAAATCCTGGTTCCACAAACTCCTGTAACCTTGGAGAATGTGGCTAATCACAATACTCCATCTGCAAAAGGGCACACAGTGGGTTAAATGGTGACTTTGAAAAAGACCTGTGAGCATGATCTTATTTGCAGATATAATTAAATTAAGGATCTTGAAATGAGATCATCCTGAAATATCTGGGTGGCCCAAAATCCAATGACAAGTGCCCTTATAGGAGACATGTTAGACAAAGACATGCAGACATAAGAGAAGACACGCGTGCGCAGAGCAGAAGGTGGTGTGAACAGAGATGCAGACAGGAGTGGGCCAGCCGCAGGGGTGCTGACAGCTCCCAGAAGCCGGAAGAGACCAGGAAGTCTCCTCCCCGAGAGCCTGCAGGGGCAGCATGGCCCTGCCGACACCTGACTCCAGACTTCTGACCCCCAAACTATGAGAGAATAAACTTCTGTTGTTCTAAGCCACCAAGTTTGTAGTCATTTCTCACAGCAGTCTTAGAAAACAAACATGGGGATGATAACAGCGTGAACTTCATTGGATGGTTATGAGAATTAAATGAATTAATACACTTAAAAGTATCCAGAACTATGTCTGCCAACTAGTGAACATTCAAACAATGTTGATTTAGCTCCATGTACTGAGTATCATGTCGGATCCTGAGGGCTTCTCTGGTGGCTCAGACGGTAAAGAATCCGCCTGCAATGCAGGAGACCTGGGTTCGATCCCTGGGTTGGGAAGATCTCCTGGAGGAAGGCATTGCAACCCACTCCAGTATTCTTGCCTGGAGAATTCCATAGACAGAGGAGCCTGGAGGGCCACAGTCTACAGCGTCACAAAGAGTCAGATACGACTGAGCGACTAACACACACACTCTGAGGAGTGTGGATTCAGAAGAGTATGAAGAAAAGGGCCAATCATCTTCAGAGACCCTCAAGAGATAGACTGTGCCCAGGATGCTGAGCAGGTGAGGGGCCAGAAGGTGAGAAGTGTGCTCAGGTGCCGTGGGTTACCCCTGGGTGCCAGCGCCTGAACGCTGCTCCCCAGCCAATACCATAATGAAAACAATAAGCCTCACATCTGCTCAGGTTTTGAAAGATGAGTAGCAGATCCAGAGAGGAGTTAATGCAATCCTTTCCAGCACCTTCCACTCCCTGAGCTGTCTCACTGCCTGCTGTCATGAGAATCCGTGCTGATGGGGACACTTGGAGCACATTTTCTGGGGACAGCTGTCTCTTCTGTCAGCCTAATGATATTGGGAATAACGGTGATCAGGGCGGGGCTGGAGTGGAGAGTGGGCAGCAGAAAACTGGAGGAAAGCAATGCCAAAATTATATGCTGAGTGATTTTGTAATAATATTTGCACGGTTGTGTTAGCCTTAGAAGTTAATTTTCTTACCAAGAAACCCATACAGCACACCCTAGTTTTATCCCAATCTCTATAAAATACACTGTGTCAAAAAGGGGGGTTGGGGAATCCAAATGAAACACAGCTGAAATCAGACATTTTATAAGTGTCCATTGGCCAACATGCCAAAATGTAAAGAGTTTGTTGACATCTGACTTTATTAAAATTGGCTCCATCGTCATCTTCATGGGTGTAAAAAAAGAAATGCTCAAACACCAGAAGAGATTTTATAATTATATGTGATCACCTGCATTGCAAATATAAGAAGTGTCAGGAACCACTTAATATTCTTCAGAGGTGAGAGCATCACGGGGTGTTCAAACTTGTTTACACCAACCCCAGACAGCATGGCTAACAGAGAAAGGGTCTTGTGGAATACCGAAATTGCAACAACATCCCAAGATTCATAAACAGGACAAGCAAGTTCGCATTAGAAGGCATCTAGAGAGCGCTGGAGGGCTTCCCTGATAGCTCAGTTGGTAAAGAATCTGCCTGCGATGCAGGAGACCCCTGTTCTATTCCTGGGTTGGGAAGATCCGCTGGAGAAGGGATATGCTACCCACTCCAGTATTCTTGGGTTTCCTTTGTGGCTCAGCTGATAAAGAATCCGCCTACAATGAGGGAGACTTGAGTTCGATCCCTGGGTTGGGAAGATCCCCTGGGGAAGGGAAAGGCTACCCACCCATTCCAATATTCTGGCCTGGAGAATTCCACAGACTGTATAGTCCATGGGGTTGCAAAGAGGTGGACACGACTGAGCGACCTTCACTTTCACAGAGCAGTGGGGGTTTCCCAGGTGGCGCTAGTGGTAAAGAACCCGCCTGCCAATGCAGGAGACGTGGATTCACGGGTTTGATCTCTCGGTTGGGCAGATCTCCTGGAGGAGGGCACAGCAACCCACTGCAGTATTCTTGCCTGGAGAATCCCAAGCACAGAGGAGCCTGGCGGGCTCCACAGGGTCGCAAAGAGTCAGACATGACTGAGTGACTTAGTAAGCATGCATGCACACATGCAGAGCACTGGCCTTTGCTGAAAGGGACGAAAGAGCTGGTGTTTATTCCATCTTCCTCCCCAGGTATCCCCAGCAGCTCATCAGGGGTGACAGCAGCCAGACAGGGCCCCCAGGGAGCCAGTCTCCCAGGCACTGTCTCTCTTCCCACCACCTCCTCTAGACGCCCAGAGGTCTCCCCTGTCAGGCAGACTAGTGCCCCCACCCTCTGCTGAGAACATCCTGATTACCCTTCCTCCCAGCCTCCTCCCGGCAGAGCTTGTATTCCTGCAGCGGGCAGGTCTAGCCTGGGAGAGGGCTTTGGATTTCATGGCTCTTGGGTATGGGAGGAATCTTTTCTGCACTGCATCCGTGCATCTTTATGTTCAGTAAAGCAGGATGATGAACCCTCGAAAGCCAGAGCGTATGTGTTTTAACTCAGACAATTGAGTTAAGGTGGCAGTGTTAGCTAAGGTCCAGCGCAGGCAAGGCCAAGTGCTAGAGGCATCAGGTGCTGACGAAAAGGGAAACCATGAGTAGCTCATCCAAATCTACTTCCACTCCTGCCAAAGCCCTCCAGGACCCCAGTCTGGAGCTTCATTCTATTAAGGGCCACACACACACACCATGAAAGCCCCTCTTCAGGAGGCTGCTCAAATGCCATGGGTCCATTCTGCAACATGCTAAATTTACTTCCACCTGATGGCGAGGGATTAGATTAGGTTCCTTCAGGGATTTGCAAATCCTTCAGGGCATGTGTTTTTTGTTTTTTTTTTTTTTAATCCTCATGTGGATAGCTAAGCATTTGAGGCTGCTTAAGGCAACAAAATTCCCCCTATCTCTCTGCTATTATCTCATCTAAAGCCTCGACAAAATGAGTCCTCTTTTTTCCCAAACCCCTTCTCATGCTAGAGTGTTCGATGAGCCACAGAAACATTTTAAAACCCACAAGCAAATAATCTAAGAAAAACTCAATCAGCCAGATGTTCCATGCTCGCTGGTTTCATCAGATTGCTTCATAAAGAGAGTTAATTCTGAAGTTTCTGATTCTCTGCGAGTTAACAGACCAGTCACCATTCACTCAGTGTATTTGTGTAGGTAGTACGTGCACCCCGAAGCCAGCAGCTCTCAAAATGGGGACTGTTTCCCAGCCCCAGTGAGAATGTGGGATGGCAAAGACATTATTGGCATTGGAGAGAGGGCCCAGCCAGGGGCAGGCCTCTTCCCAGAGCTGGAAAGACTTAAGAGACAAATGTGTCTTCTCTGCACACTTAGCGCCCCAACAAGCCAGCTCTCAACTCGGCCGCCTTATCAGACCACAAAGGGCCTCTTCAACAATTGAGTTCTCAAACCATAAATGCTCCCAGTGTTTTCTTGAACACATTTGTAAATAGAATGCTGAGCTCTTTAAACCAGGGGCCATTCAAGTCTAAATCTGATGCCCTACCTGGTTCAAATCCTGTCTCTGCCCAGAGCTGCAGAACCCTGGGGCAAATGTATTCTTTCCCAAGACCAGCCTTTTTTTCCATTTCTAGAAGATGGTTATTATAAAGATCAAGGATGAAAAAGTTTTAAATGCCATAAAAGGATCTATCATTTTGTGTGGAACCTATGCATAAGCCTAACTGACAACATAATCTAGACACAGACTATCCAGTTGGAAAAATAAATCAAGGATAATCTGAGTACATATTTTTATACTTCTCTTTCCTTAAAAAACATTCTGCACATTTTCCCCAAATATCATTTAATTTGGCACACATCTATTGAGTAATTCCTAAATCAAGTTAAGCGCTCCTTAGCCTCCCCTCCTTATGAAGGAGTGAGAATATTTATCTAATCTTTCTAAGTATAATGACAGAGCCATTAATAAAACCAAGGAGGGTACACAGACTGTGAATTCCTCCTCACTCACCTGCATCTTGCCATTGAAAGACTATGGTTCCCAGATTGAGCAACTTAGACTGTGATTCTAGCCCTGTGTAGTCTGCTAGTCGCTAAATAGTGTGCAAATCTTTGCGACCCTAGGGACTGCAGCCCACCAGGTTCCTCTGTCCATGGAACTCTCCAGGCAAGAATACTGGAGTGGATTGCCATTCCCTTCTCCAGGGGATCTTCCCCACTCACAGATCAAACCCGGGTCTACTGCATTGCAGGCAGATTCTTTATCGTCTGAGCCACCAGGGAAGCCCCCATATGATTCTAGCTCTGGTTGTACTGAAATGAGGTGAGTTTTCTGCTTTTCTGGGTCTCAGCTTCCTGGGATGCAGGAATTAGCAAATCTGACAGTACTGCCCCTTTCAGAAACCACTGAGGAGAGGAGAGACCCTCCAGGATCCCCCTGCTTTGGGCCCTGCCAACTTCACCATCGAATCAGAGAGGGCGTGATAACATCTTTCACCCAGAGAGAGAGAAAGCTCCTGCTGGGTCTACTAAACAGTCCTGCCTCTGCTTTCAATTGGGCTGTCATTGACTCTGGCGAGAGGTTCATCCACTTCTCAACACACCCTCATGGGGACCCAAGACATCCCAGGTGTTATCACTGAGACACATGCATATCTCAGTATCTCTTTTTACTCCTCCTAAGAATAACCCTGAAAAATAGCTCTTCTCCCAACTTTGCACATGAAGAAACCACTCCAAAATTTCAAAGCATCTGGCCAATATAGAGGTTCCAGCCAAGTCTGTAACCCCAATTCCACAATCCCTCCTTTCCCTCTGGGCTGTCTTTGCCGGTGCCAGGAGCCAGGTTCATCACCTGGCCAAAGTGGCCTGTCCCCCAAGCTCCCAGCCTGACACGGTGCCCTTCTGGTTGTCAGCGGGCATCCCTTCTCTTTTACCAAGGCTGACACTCCCCTCCGCGGCGGTGCAGGCTCCTCCAGAGCCTCGCCCCACCTCTGCTCCCCTCCTGCCTTCCAGGGAAGGCAGATGTCAGCTCTTTTCTTTCTCTGCACCTGCTCCTGACGCTTCTGGCCTCTTCCTTCCCGAAGACTCCATTTCTTGACTCCATTCTCTCCCACTTCTCTTTTGTTTTCTAAACATGCCTGGGGACTTCCCTGAATAAACCTTCCCTTAAACCTTAAACCTTACCACCTCCTCCAACGAGTCTCCTGTTATTTTCAACTGGCATGCTTCTGGATTCAGCATCTATGCTCCCCACTTCCACTGTCTTGGCAACCACTCCCTCCTTCGTCCCTTGCAAGCTGGCCACCATGGGCACCCTTCACATATGCTCTGCTCAGTCTCTGTCGATGGCCGATTCCCATCCTCCTCCTGAGATGCTGGCCTTCTCACACATTCCTGGCTGCACCTGTCCGCCCACTCTCCTCAGGAGACTGCCTGCTGAGCAGCCTACTTGGTAGTTTGGACACATTTCTGAGGGCAGAAGAAAGAGGTTAAAAACTGTCAAGTCTCCAAGTCTGTCCTGTTAATGGGATTCAGCCTCTCCTTGGGCTTGCTCCTCACCTTTTGTGGGTTTGTCTTCTTCGGGATGCTTCTCCTTGTGGACAATGCAGAAAGAGGAGCCTGGGGCCACCTTCCAACAGGAATACCCCCTTTCCTCCCCCCACCCATAGTCTGAGTCACTTGGGCCCACATGATCTAGGCCAGCGAGTATATACCATCTGTGTTATCTTGTGCAGCCCACTAGTTCTGGAACTTTCAAGCCGGAGTTGGGACGATACCCTATAGTACAATCAGCTGGCACGATGGAGTTGGGGGGTGCTGGTGTCTGGAGTGTAGATTCTGTCTCTCTCCTTGTCCAGCCTGAGAAAGTTGGGGGGGGGGGGACAGACTGGTCGAGGCCTTTTCTGGGCATGAATGAGATAAGGTTCTAAATAAACAGGCCCAGGACTTCCCTGATGGTCTGGTGGTTAGGACTCCGTGCTTCCAAAGCAGGGGGCACAGGTTTGATCTCTGGTTGGGGAACTAAGACCCCACATGCCATGCAGTTTGGCCAAAAGGAAAAAAAAGAAACAGGCCCAGGCAGCATGATGAATGTGCAAAGGGGGCTCTGTAGGAGTGATGGACAAAAGGCAGGACTGCTTTACATCTCCTGAGAGAGGGAGAGGTAGAGAATTCACAGAGGAGGAGGCTTTGAGCCGGATTTTGAAAAATAAAAACTGTTCATCAGGAGGACCAGGGGAGAAAGGATATTCCAGGACTTCAGTTTCCCACTACCACCCAGAAGGACAGCAGCATAGAGGCTGAGAGGAGGACAGGTCAGGAGCACTATAGCATGTGTGCGTGTGTGGGACATGGCAGGAGAGAAGTCTGAAGATGGGCAGAGGACTGGGAATTCATCCCACAGGTCCTGGAAGCCATGGATGGGTTTTACAAGTGGAGGCCATCAGTAGACCTTTGAGACTGATTAAATGTGGGAGAAGTAAAAAAGGAATAGTCTGAAAGGATTTCTCCAGGTTTCCGGTTTGCTGACTGTTAAAACTCTAAACCCCTCCACTTCAGCCAACTGTGTATTCTGCCCCTCACCTGCAGGTGACCTTTGCTTCTTCTTTACTCCCAGTCTAAGCGGTGCCCATACTCCAAGCCCATCTCTGATGAGCCTTTCCTTTATTCCAAGCCCACTGCCACCCACCAGCTCAGACCTCCAATACATTCTGCCCCCATCTTATTACCATAAGCTCACCTGGCTCCTCACCTCTCACTTCTCCCCAGTCCCAATTCTTCCTGCAAGAGAGCAGACCAATCATCCTAGAGCACACAGCTCCTCCATTAAGCCTGTCAGATCCCCTCAGTCAAAAATGGTTTCTTTCTCCACCATCCTCCCAAAATGTTCCATCAGGATCATTCTTCAGGCACTTTACTCATCAGATCATCCCTTCGTCCCATCACCCAATAAACATGGGGTGTCTATACCTGCCACATGGGCACCAGTTTGCATAGAGCTCTCAGTGTCCATCTCACATCTCCTGACAGACTGAAGCTCTGACAGGAAGGAGGGAGCCTCTGTCACCTACGCAAGTCCCCAGGAACCTCCAAGCCCCTGCGCACAGCAAACCACCGGTACTCCAAAAATGGCTGAACTGAATGGAGAAATTATGATGTTTCCTTAAATAGTAAACTGCCTTAAGTGCATGCAAAATCAATTTCAATGATAGAGACTTAGAGCAGAATTCAGTATTTTTCCAGGATCATATTAACTATGTTAGTTAATTCAGTCACTTCATAACTATGTATGTTAGTGTCAGTCGCTTCAGTCATGTCCACCTCTTTGTGACCCCGTGGACCACAGCCCACCAGGCTCCTCTGTCCATGGGGATTCTCCAGCCAAGAACACTAGAGTGGGTCAGCATGCCCTCCTCCAGGGGATCTTGTTGACCCGGGGTCGAAGCCGCGTCTCCTGCCCTGCAGGCAGATTCTTTACCTCTGAGCCACCAGGGCAGCCCTAACTATGTTAACTATGTTAAAGTACATTTATGCACCTTACATGGGGCTTCCCTGGTGGCTCAGAAGGTAAAGCACCTGCCTGCAATGCGGGAGACCCGGGTTCAATCCCTGGATCAGGAAGATCCCCTGGAGAAGGAAATGGCAACCCACTCAGTATTCTTGCCTGGAAAATCCCATGGACGGAGGAACCTGGTAGGCTACTGTCCATGGGGGTCTCAAAGAGTCCAACACGACTGAGTGAATTCACTTTCATTTTATGTACTTTACATGGTTCTGATTCTTCCTTTCTCAGCACCTGCCACTCCCTTACTCCTACATCTCGCTCTGCACTCCGCCCCCCCACTCCTCACCACTGTGGTTATTAGTGGAGCAGCAGGTTTGGGGCCCATTCTAGTGGAAGAAGGAATTGAGGAAGCTGAAACTACCACTTGCAGGCAACGGTATATTCTGGGACACTCTATTCTGCCCCCACAAGCAGACGTCTTACACCACATCTGCCAGCCTGTTCCTACTTGACCCCCTACTCAGAAGTCACAGACCAGAAAAGCTAACCCTAGTGTGGGTAGAAAACCAGGTCCTTAGAGCCCAAGCTCAGAGCAGACTGAGTTGGGAAGGCCTCGCTGGGGAAGGACCAGCATCACGGAAGGTGCAGCGGGGGCTCTTGTAAAAGCAGACCCAGAGTATGAGTTTCTGCAACTGCCTCCATTATGATTTGTCAAGGAAAACACATCCATCCAAAGTGCTTGGCCTCTGTGAGAGGCAAGTGTGGGTCGCTCAGTCGTGTCTGACTCTTTGCGACCCCACGGACTGTAGCCCTCCTGGCTCCTCTGTCCATGGAATTCTCCAGGCAAGAATACTGGAGTGGGTTGCCATTCCTTTCTCCAGGGGATCTTCCAGACCCAGGGATCAAACCCAGGTCTCCCACATTGCAGGCAGATTTTTTTTTTTTACCATCTGAGCCACCAGGGAATCCCATGGTGGCTCAAATGGCAAGAGGCTGCGCAAGATGCAAGAGGCTGCTCCTTTCCCCAGCACTCCTCCACCTCCAGTCCCCGGGCACGTCTGCAGCTGTGGAATGCCCTCGTGCCTGCCATTCCAGCCTGTGCCAGACCTTGTCCTCTTCACACTCCAGTGTCCCCTTATCAAGGTCTTGGCACAGATCAGGGCTGCTGAGGACAAGCTTCTGGAAACTTCAGCCAGGGACCCTAGACCCTCCCGCACCCAATTCAGCACTGCAGTAAATCAACCAGCCCAAAGATCTAAAACCTCAACGCACATCGGAGAGCGAGAGAGAGAGAAAAGAGGAGAAAGAAGGCCAGGTTTGCGGAGGACCTGGACTTCAGCAGGAGAGAAGGCCCAGCAGGATTTTCCCAACTGCAGTTCCCCATCTCTCTGGGGAAGCCAGTACCTCCCAAAGATGCCCTTGCTCTTCGCGCGCCCTGCCCTGGCGCCGCGTGTCTCTTCTCCAGGCAGGAAGGGGGCAAGTGATGAGTAGGCGCGGGAGGTGCTCAGGTGCTGCCTTGATCGCCAAGGCAGCACCTGAGGCCAGAACACCTGAGTACGTCCGCCCGAGAGGAGGGGACCTGGCGATGGCCGGGGGCTGGGGATCCTGGGCGCGCGCCCAGGCAGGGGCTTCAGGCCCTGTCCTGAATGTGGCCGGCGGTGCGTCTCGGGTTGTCCCCGCTGTCCCCAGACCGTTCCGTCGGGCCCTCTTCCCGCGGCCGCGTCCTCCCTGCCCCTGGCCGGATGAACCCGGAGTTTGCACCGCCCAGTGTGGGACCGGGGTTCCGCGCCCCTACTCATCGCCTGCCTGGGGCTGGGATTCCGGCACCTGGATTTGTCACTAAACTTTCCTGGGCGCACGAGGTTTCGGGGGTGCCAAGCCTCACCCCCCGCCGCCCCCACCCACCCGAAGCCCCACGTCCCGGCCGCAGCGGGACGGTCGCCTCACCTGCACGCGGCTCGGCGGAGGCTGCTCCTCGCGCGTCCGGACCCAGGCGCCGCCCGGTGGGTCCCCACGCCGCTGCCGCCACCGCTGCCACCGCCGGTGCCACCGCCGCGCCGAGAGCCGCCGCGCCGCTGCTCGCCCGCAGCCACCGGAGGCGCAATCCCGGGCGTCCCCGGCCCGGCGGATCCCCGCCGCAGCCACCTCCCGCGCCCCGCTGCCCCGGGCCGCACGCACCGGCGCCGAGAGCCCTCTCCAAGCCCGGCTCTCCCAGCTGCGCGGCGCTGGGGCTCTGCCGAACCTCCTGGATGGGCGGGGATTCCCTCCCTCTGGTAGATTCGAGGGGCGGGAACTCCCTTCCTGGAGTGACAGGGACAGGGGGCGGGGATTTCCCTGCAGGAATGACCAGGTGGGCGGGGATTCCCCCGAGCCCCGCACTCCCGCCGGCAGAGAGTCCCTGCGGGTGAATTCGGAGCACCCCCCGGGCGCTGGCTTCGGAAATCTGGGTATCCTGGGGAGGAAACGATGGAACGAGATGGCAGCTCAGAATTTCCAGATGGCGGGGCTTGGGGCGCCATCTAGGTGGAAGAGCGGGAGCTAGGGCACTGGAAGTGGCCTTTGCACAGCACTTTTCACGGCACTGAGAAAAATGCCAAGCGCTGTATAAATCAAAAATGAGTCGGAGAGGCCAAAGGAGACGGGAGGTGGGGGGAAGGACTAAGCCACCCCAAGCCACCCTTGGCCTCTGGTCTTTGGGATACCGAAGTTAATTTAACACTCGTAATAAGAATTTCAAGAATTTCAGAGGAACTTCTTGGCACCTCAGAGCTGCTTAATCCCCCAGTTAAACCACTCAAAGAAATACTCAAAGTCCCGTGGCCCCGGGGGTGGTGGTCACGTTGAGAAGGGCCAAGAGCCCCTGCTGAGTGAACTGTGACAGTTAATGCCCGCTGCCCTCAGCCTTGTTCCAGGTCACTCCAGGAACAGAAGCCTCTGGCTTTTCGGATTCCTCATTCTCGTGGATTTTCAGGAAGGCCTTCAAATATTTTTTGGTTCTTTTTTTGTCATCCTTGTCATTCTGCCTACCACAGGGAGAGGGTGATAAGAACATAATAGGAGGACTGCATAGCTCTGCAAATTAAGCTCCCTTAAGAGGAAAAAGCTGGTCTTTTTCAAGTGCTAGCAGATAAGAGTAAAAACATATGAAAAATTACAAAACCTGGGATAATGAATAGTTGAGTAATGCTTTTGACATTTTCTGCAGAGCAGTAATTGGAAATCTTTGCTTTGGGGGGATACAGATGGGTGGGGCAGGGAGTCGCTGCAGCTTTGCCGGGCAAGGCAATAAGCTCTGGTCTCTTGGAAGAGCAGACAGACATAAATCACCTGCAAGGATTCTGCAGAGCTGTCCTGCAGCCTCAGAGGCCACAGTGGCCCCAAGTCATTTTGAGATGGTGTATTTGGCAGGGGGTAGGGTGGGGAAGTACTTGAATTCAGCTGGTGTGCAGCATTTATAATTACCAGGTCAGTGAGATCAATGTCTGTACAATCCAAGCTTCATGGATTACAAGCAATGCAATCTTAGGCACCCAGAGTTTCTCTATCTGTACATAAAAAAACTACCCTTCATGCTGGGGTTTTGTAAGGATCAGCAGTAACATACTGATAGCTAGCGACTCAGCATAGCATTTGGGAGGTGCTCGATGAAATGGCAGCTATTACCTAGAAAGGTATCATTGGAACACCAAAAAAAAAAAAAAAATCCATCTAGAATCAAATAGGACTGGTGGTTTCTGTCTGGTTTGCAGTCACCGTCCTGTATTCCACCACTCTCTTCCTATCACATGAGCCATGACGGGGCAAGCCACGTCTCCTCTGCCTCTGTACCCAGCGCCTATCTCCTTTAACACCACTGAAAGTTTGCTGAATAAGTCAATATGTACATGAACTTATCATTCAAACCATAAGCACTACTCTCCCTTACCCAACCCATTCCCAATCCCTGCATCCCAGCCATGCACTCCTCACCTGTAAATTGTTTCTTCTGCCAGAAGGACACTCCCCACCTACTATGTCTGCTGAACTCCTGAAGAGGTTAACATTTTCTCAAGGAAGGCTTCTTTTCTGCGAGCGGCTAATATCACCTTTGTCAGGTTGCATGAAGTTGTAGAGATCAGTGATCCTTCTCACACATTTCCAACTTGTGAGTTCCTGGAGGTAAGAGAATGTAGATTTATTGTTTGTGTTCCCCAAACCTAGCACTGCTTAGTGTCCAACTCAACAGCCATTCAACAAATATCTGCTGAATTAAAAGGAATCATTCAATATATAGACCTATATGATATATTGTATGCATGATGTGTAGGCATAAATATTATATGTGCATATGTAACATTTTATCATCTGTCTCATTCAGACATGGCTCCACTGACCAGCTGAAAATACATACTTTTCATTTAAATCACTTCTTGTCCGATATTTTCCAGATAGATTCTGGCAAGTTCTTGCTTGCTAATAATAGCTCACCTCTCAAGGGGTCAGTCAAACGGATGGAAATTTTGTTTTGCCCTTGCAGTCTTGCCAATTTGGAAAGCTCACAATTGAGGGCATTTATTTTCCAGTGTTTGAAGATCAAAATGTAAATTTTTCTGCCCCCTTGTTAAATATTTAGTCACAGATTAGCACGTCTAACCAAGTTGCCATTTTAATTTATTGCTCATAACATATATGATGGGCAGGAGGAGGTTGGATCTAGAAAACCTAAGGTTTAGGGACAAACAAAGATTAAAATAAAGACCTAAGAGGGGAAATGTATGATCCTGGGCTACAGTCATGTCAGTGATAAGGTAAAAGAATGCAGCATTCTCTGGGTGAGTCTGAGTGGATTCCTATGGACTATCACGGCTTTGGTTTACCCCTGAGCTTTCCCCTCTATGAAGAAGAATCTACCCTCACCAGGCAGCTGGAATAAAATTGGATGTTTCATCACCAACTTATATGAAATCGTGAAGATTGTTTTCCATCTTTCCTCTTCAGTTGTTCTTCCAAGTATGTTTCCAGGGGGAAGGAGGAGGAGCCTTAGTTAACAACTGGCTTAATTCCCTGTTTCCTCCCAGCCTCTGTGGGTTCATTTGATCTCCAGAACCGATTCTAGCTTCCTGTTTACCTTTCTTCTGCAAATTCCTGGCTACTAAATCTTTCATTTCTGAACTCACCTTGGAATGAGCCATCCCAAGGCCAAGGAAAGGCTTAAATTTAAAGAACCATGATAGTAAAACATTAATTCAGCAGATCTTAATCTGGAATGTGTTTAAGGCACCCCAAAAGATTTGAAAATTTGAATCTGGCCTCGTCCCCGCCATCCCCCCACCCCCCGCTGTCCCCACCCCAGACCATGTATGCTGAGTCTGTGAAGGGGCTCTGGGTACTGAATTTTAACAAGTACACCAGTGACTGTGACTTAGGTGGCTTCCAGAAGACACTTGTAGAAACACTGATTTAGAGAGACTTTAAAAATGGAAGGGAGGCCAAGTTAGATCACATTTTAGTATTTGGTCATAGTGGTGATAGATTTTATTTTAAACCTAGAGGAAAAATTTGCAATATTTATTCTGTCTCAGGCCAAATCTTTGGTTAGTCAATACACAGAATGGGCCTACATTTGATGCATCCTATTTTAAAATACTTGTTTGGGGGAAAGGTTTAAGTATCTGTCATCCCATGCCATGCATACTGAAAATCAGGTGTTTAACTGTATCCATGAACACAGCATTAGAACTTACACAATTGTGTTTTGTTATTTTCAGTGTTGTAATAATCATACCACATGGGCAGACTTTATTATTTTCTCCTGGAGGAGAAAACACGGAATATATTATCTCTCCTTCTATTTATTTAGGTGGTTAAATGATCCATGATTTTATATCTTTGATTCAGCCTTCCATTTATACTAAGTAAGTGTTGGTTGCCAAGGTAATTTTTTTTACAGTTTTTGGCAGGAAAAAAATAATTTATACACTTGCAAGTATAGACCAGATATCCTTGTTACTGTCACAATTTATACAGATGATTCAATAATTCTGTCCAGTGCTGAATCCTGTCACGTGTTTAGGGCACCAGGGAAACAAGGCTACTAAAAGAAACAGAGGAAGGGAGAGAGGTAAGGCTTTGATGAAGGTTACCAGTATTTTGCAACCAGCATATCTAAGGAAAAGCTATTTTAGTTCCATATATACATAGGTTTTGTTTTATAATGATTTTATTTTGATTCACACAAGAGACAGGATATGAGGTTCTTCTTGGGTCTTAGGGTGTCTACCACCTTGGCACAGATGTAAAAGATACTTTCCCTCCAGAAGTTGGGAGCTTGTGTTCCTCTTTCCCTGTTCCCACCTTGTTGCAATTCAGTCAAGTCACTCTGTATCTAAATTTGTAGACTATTTAGGTAAGATATTTCCCGGCTTCTCATTTTGTACACAACACATTCTCATTCCAAACTCCTAACTCCCCTGCTGATTGCCTCCCTTGTTCTGTTCTGCTCTGCTTACTTATGAAAAGGCATCTTTCTAAGTCAATCAAATGCTATTTTTACTCCTTCCTCAGATACTTCTGCTTCCAGATATCTTCACTTAATAATCACCCAAAAAAGCAATTATAAAAATAAATATATTGCTAGTCTATGTCTTCTGTTTTCTTGTTTTCTTTTTCTAATTTTACGTCTTTATGTCTCACTGTCTCTTTTGCCAGTCTTAGCACCTGTCTTGACTGGAACAGCTAAAATGGACACGGAAATAAAAGGCAGGTGGCATGGCGATCCACCCCAGTATTCTTGCCTGGCAAATCCCCATGGACTGAGGAGCCTGGTGGGCTCCACTTCATGGGGTCGCAAAGAGTTGGACACAACTGAGTGACTGAGCACACACACACAATGATACCCAGCCTAAGAAAGCAACAGAGAGGCAGCACCATGTTCTGTGACCAATCACGGTAACACAAAGAGGTTCGGAGCAACCTCCCACAAGCTTCTCTACAATGGAATAATAACACTTGCCTCTAAAGGTCTCATTAGGATCTTGAGTTCCCAGTAAGATCATGGATGCAAAAGTACTTTGAAAAAATTTAAAGATCTTTTCAAATAGGAGAAGGTGAGAGCAACACTCTTTGAATGGCGATTTTGGTCTGCAGTTGAATGTCCATGAATAAGATGCTTTACGTTTCATCTCATGGTACAGCAAGGATCACCAAGGGTGGTTGATAAGGTTGTCAATAAATCATCATTAATGACTTACTTTCTTGATGTATGGATTAGTGGGCCAGACCTAAGAAATACATTTTGTGTGTCTTCTGTATTCAAGAGCAATGAACCAGTCAGTGAAGTTCCCCAAAAGTAGAGCCTTTGCAGATATGATATAGTGAACTTGAGAAAGCCAGATCCAATGAAAACACCCCATTTTCCAAACATGACCTTGTGCTAAGTCATTTGAGTCGTGATCCACTCTTTGCAACCCCATGGACCATCGCCCACCATGCTCCTCTGTCCATGGAATTCCCCAGGCAAGAATACTGGAGAGGGATGCCATGGCCCTCTCTAGGGGATTTTCCCGACTCAGGGATTGAACCCGTGTTTCTTAAGTCTCTTGCATCAGCAGAGGGGGGGTCCTTTACCACTAGCGCCATATTGGAAAATATGAAGAACATCTTCATTTTGTTTGGTTTTAGCAAATGTTGAGTGACTCCTTCCTTCTAATGGCCCATCTGAGCAGGTTCCTCATAGGGCTGTTGCTTGAAAAGAGCCCCAGGGATCATAGTCTTGGTTGGCTTCTATTTAAGTCACGGTGCCTTCTCATTTCTGATTAATAGAACACTGTTTAAAATAACATTAAATGCCCATTTTCTCAATTTGTTAAAATTTCTCCTGAATCCAGGGAGAAGTGAATCATCTTTTCCACTTCACTGTGTACTTACCAACAAAGCAAATAACCTAAATTTCAGTTGAATAATTTGCTTTTGTAACATAGACAATCAGACCATCTGGAAATAAGGAGAGGAAAAGAAAAAAGAAACCCACGAATGAATGAAGGCCAAACACAAGATGACAAGATCTCAGAATTCTAGAGCCCAAAGGAGACTTGTAGGCATCAACTTGCCCACTTGACTCTCCTAGAAGTGCTTCCAATGGGGATGCACAGCATACTTTGGAAAGGCAGTGGAAAAAGATCCTGTGGGCTTGGTGGGGTGGCTGCTTTTCTGCCCATCATTTCAGAAATGCTAGTTCTATCTATTGCATAATATAGAACACATGTTTTTCACAATCAAGACACTGTGTCACAGGACTGTGGGCTCTGAGGATAGGAAAACTGACTTTAGGACTTGAGTATCCATGTTTCCTTGTCATTGAAGAGTGCAAACATATCTTTGTCTCAGGCCAGAGCAGAGGAAATATTCTCCAATGAAGACAGCAGACTTATAAATTAATTCCTCATGATAAATACCAAATGCTCCTTAAAGAATGATATTTTTCTTATTAAAGTCTTTTGAGGCATCTACCATCAGTCAGAATGTCATGGGGCTTATCAATATTGTATCTCCAGCATGAATCTGCAAGAAAGGGCTTTTCTTGAGATCAAAAAAGTTCACAGAAAATATAGTAATGCAGAGCGTCGCATAGCCAAGTTGTCCAAAGTTTGCTTCTTTGTGCAGGCTTTTTTTTTTTTTTTTTTTTCTAATAAGGACTCAGAGTTTATTCCAAAACTAAGTTTTCTCCTTAGAATCGCCAATGGCAAACCTTTATCTAAAATCAAAGTGAATGGTCCCATAGATAGCATTTTATATGAGTTTTCTACTGGGCTAGGAACCAGGGTGAGGTTCAGAATTGTAGGAAGCATGCACTCGCAGTGTGGAGCCTGACACTGAGAGTGAAGAAAGGCCTCCTAATTTGTGCCCGAAGCACCTCTCTTGCTTCATCCTAGCCCTGGCTGTGGTTCTCTGACAGCACACATAGAATGCAGAAGGCACCAGAAAAGTGTGGACCCTGATTCAGCCAGAAGAAGTAAGGCAATCCTAATTAATAGCACACGTGCTGATGACCAGTTAGTCTTTGCCAATGCCCACAGGGTGACCTTGGGCAAGCTGGCCCAGACGCCGTGCCCTGTGATGCAATGCTGCCTGCCCTCCGCCTCCTAGATGACCACACACACGCCGCCAAGCGCAACTGTCAGCACTTCACAGGCGATTAGTGGAAGCAAGCTTGGCACTACCATGGCCCCTTTCTATTTTCTACATCTCAGCTGAGTCCTGGGCGGCTTGAGTGCTCCACAGCCTGCAAGAGACACTGGAGACTTGGCAAGCGCAGTGCCTTCTGCGCTAAGCCGTCTTTGGTTTTCTGCTGTTTGCCACGCTCTCATCCCCATGATATTCTGCCACAGGCTCAAAGCAGTCTCCTTTCCCACCCTGTCCCCTGCACTGCCAATCAGCACCCCCACTCCCTTGTCAACAAGTATCCCTATTTCCTCAACACCACCCCATTTCTTCTCTAGATGCTTTTCCCAGCCCTAGACTTTCACTTTTGCTGAAGATGCAACTTCCCCCCACAACTCTCTCTAAAAAAGTCTGTTTATTTGGTCATAACAAGCATCACCTATAACCCAAGGTCAGGAGCGAAGTGAGGGACACCCATGCTTTTATTTTACAGCCTATCATTTCCATCATTCCCCTTTTATTTTTTTCCCCATTTATTTTTATTAGTTGGAGGCTAGTTACTTTACAATATTGTAGTGGTTTTTGCCATACATTGACATGAATCAGCCATGGATTTACATGTGTTCCCCATCCCGATCCCTCCTCCCACCTCCCTCTCCATCCCATCCCTCTGGGTCTTCCCAGTGCACCAGCCCTGAGCACTTGTCTCTATCATCCCCCTTTTAAAAATATTTATTTATTTGGTTGTGCTGGGTCTTAGTAGCAGCCCGCAGGATCTTCAACCTTCTTTGTGGCATGTGGGATCTAGTTCCCTGACCAGGGATGGAACACTGGCCCCTTGCACTGGGAGCTTGGAGTCTTAGCCATTGGACCATCAAGGAAGTCCTCATTTCCATTACTTTCTAACCAAACTGTCTTATGCCTTGGTTGCACCTACCTGGAAGCCCCAATCCAGGATGAACCTGGCCCTTCCTTGAGCCTATATGTTTACTTCAGTCACTCAGTCGTGTCTGACTCTTGGCGACCCCATGGACTGCACACACCAGACTTGCCTGTCCTTCACCATCTCCAGGAGTTTGCTCAAACTCATGTCCATCAAGTCGGTGATGACATCCAACCATCTCATCCTCTGTCATCCCCTTCTCCTCCTGCCTTCAATCTTTCCCAGCATCAGGGTCTTTTGCAATGAGTTGGCTCTTCTCATCAGATGGCCAAAGTATTGGAGCTTCAGCTTTAGCATCAGTCCTTCACATGAATATTCAGGACTGGTTTCCTATAGGATTGACGGGTTTGATCTCCTTGCAGTCCAAGGGACTCCCCGAGTGTATACCTGACAGTTAAATCATTGATGGAAAAAAATACACCCAAGTAGATGGTAAGTTCCTCGTGGCCCATCTCAACTGGTTCTAAACAATGTTCCGTAACCATTTCACTAGTCAACTGACTCTCCCACCTACACAATATTTCAAACCGTCTCCTCTATGTTCAAATTTCTGATTCCTCTTGTCTTATCCTTGTCCTACTCTCTTTTTATTTGAGGTGATCTTGCTTTCTAATTCTCAGATAACATAAAAGTTATGAGACAGGAGCTCCTTTAACTTCCTACCTCCAGATTAATAGATCTTTCCTAAAATCGACACCGCCTTCTTCTTCCTTCTCAGCATTAGTGTCTCTCCACTTGTGTATCTCCTACAATGAGATACCTCAAACAGTGTAAGTACAAAGTGAATTTATGTTCTTTTCCTCCAGATTTCTCATGTGTTCTTTAGCTATCCCAGTAAACAAGGCTCTGGTATCAGAGCTTGTCCACTTGCCCAAACCAAAAGTCTCATCCCTCATCTCCAAAAAGTACATCCTATAGATCTTTCTCAAGTACCTGTAGGCTCTACCTTCATCTTTTGTCTGCCACGAGGAGTTAGCAATCAAGTTTTACTGGAACACAGCCACACTCAGTTTTTATGGATTACCTATGGCTGCTTGTATTGCAGGAGTAGAGTTGAGGAGTTGCCACAAAAATCATATGGCCCACAAAGCAGAAAATATTTACTTTCTGGTCCTTCACAGAGACAGTTTGTCAATCAACCCTTGAATTAGGAGGTTTTCTATTGGAAAACTGCCTAAATGAACCCAGCACCAAGATTGTCTCTCTATCCTTAGGCTCGTGCTCCACAGGAAAGCTGATCATTTTCCTAAAAGCTTATACCACTATGCTTGGAACCCTTCAGAGCATGAAGACCATACTTGGGATAACAAGCTGCATCCTTGGCCTGCCTACTCCTCCCCCTCATCTTGTACCTTTCCACCCTTGCTCACCAAAGCCAGTGACACTAGCCACCTTTAGGTGCTCCAATTCACCGTGCTCTTTCATTCCACGGAATTCAGAAAATTTTGCTTCCTTGCCTTGGAGGCTCTTTTTCTACCTCATCCAATTCCTACTTACTCTTCATGACTCTACTTAGACCTCCCCTCCTCCAGGAAGCCTTTCCTTTCTCTCAGATTGGATTAGGTGTCATTTCACAATACTATTTACCTTTTAAAAAATTGGGGTATAGTTGCAAAAAAAAAAAAGAAAAAAAATTGGGGTATAGTTGCTTTGCAATATTGTGTTAGTTTCTGCTGTACAACAGAGTGAATTAGCTAGGTGTATACATATATCCCCTCCCTCCTGGACGTCCCTCCCACCACCTCCCCCATCCCATTCATCTAGGTCACAGTAGACCACCCAGCTGAGCTCCCTGTGCTATATGGCAGCTTCCCACTAGGTACCTGTTTTACACACGGCAGTGCACATACCTCAATCCCAGTCTCCACCTTTGTCCCACCCACCCTCCCCCACCCTCGTGTCCACGCATCCGTTCCCTGCATCTGCCTCTCTATTCCTGCCCTGCACATAGTTTCATCTGTCATGGTACTATATGCTTTTAAAGTACTTATCTCAGCTGCTTTTAATTCTTTGTGAAATTGTTTAATGCCTGCTTTTTAAGATAGACTGCAAGCGTCATGGTGGAAAATCCATCTATCTTGTTTGGAAATGTGATCTTCAGTTACTGACGCAGTGCCCAGCACAAGACAGGTACTCAGAAAATATTTGTTGAATAAATGAACGAGTAGCAATAGCACAGTAAGGTGGCACTGATGATATTGGGAGATAATATACACAGACCATTTAGTTAATTGCCTGATACTTGCCAACATTAGATAATATTTTAGTATTATTAAGTTCTTACTTTGAATCTCTGCTGGACATCTTGATTTGGCCAAGAAAGATACCTAAAAAGCATTTTGTTTTTGCAACATGTAGCATGAACCATTCTTCAATCATTCTTCTATTTGGCTGTCTATCAAGAAGCATATCTGACTTTCCATAGTGCAAGACCTCTAAAAAACAAATGCATCCAATCCTGGAAGCCAAAAGTGATACTAATGTGTGTTTTCCAGACTGGGTAGTCCTGCCTGCCTTCCAGATCCGCTTCCCACTATTCACTACCTTCCTTCTTGCCTCAGGAGGCTGACCTCCTGTTTTACTCCTTGCCTCCTGCCTTCCAGTTGGGTTTGACAGTGGGTCCCACCAGCCAGAGACCGGAGGCAGCACAACAAGGAGCAACCTTTAATCCCTCTGGCTTCTCCTTTGGGCTCTAGGCTGACAGTGACTCTGCTGCTCTATCTAAGGTCTTACTTCCTACCAGAGGATTTCCCTAGTCCATCATATAATCACATGCCCTCTGTCTGTAGATATAGCTTCCTCTGCCCTAGGATAGTTACAGCTCTCTGCTGTTGATAGCCTTGGCATGTTTCATTATGCCTTTTGGATTCCCTTAACTTGTCCATGCCTTTGTCCATTAAAATCCCAGTTATTCTTGTTTGAGTGTGCTGCCTGTTTTCTGATAATACCCCAGCTCCTACGATTCCATCGCCTAAGTAAGTGTAATGAAAACACATCAAGAGGCTCTTCTGTGCCTCTCTAGATCTCTCACCTACCTCTAAGCAGGTCTGCCAGCTTGGCTGATATGAGCTAAGATGCCATTACCCTCATTTCTCAGGTAAGACAAAGGCATTTGGAAGCAATCAAAGTAAGGTATGCATTCACACTTCCAGAGCCTGGTGGTAGCTCAGTCAAAGCTGCAGGTCAATTCTGAACCCTACACACTGAATTCGGACCTTTATCTCGGCCTCTCCCCTCCCAGAGGACCACCTGCTGGGATCTGGACAGCCGGGATCCCAGGTGAATCATCCCTGGCGACAGGGCTCTCTGGGGTGAGTCTAATCCAGGTGGAGGCTGGAGCTGGTGGGTGTGTGCAGCTGGCTCGGGGCCCCAGTGTGGAGCGGAGCTGGGAAGCGTTCCCAGATGGCTCCTGGGTGCCATGACTTTTTCTGGCTGCATTCCTGGGGGAGGTGGGAAAACACATATAGGTCTCCTAGCTGCAAACCCAAGCAAAGAGCATGCTGTCATATCTTTAGCAAATGATAGCACACAAAATATAGAAAGCCAGAGGACTAGACACAGACATACCCACCCAGCTGAACTAATTCATTCTTTAAGGGACAACCAGTTAGAAGGCTTTCTCTTGTCTTTGTGAATAATTGTCCTTAAAAACAACTGCCCCTGGGCTTGGGAAAAGCACAGACAACCCTTCATCCTACCCTCTCAATTTCCTCCTCTGGAAAATGGAGTCCTGCCAGTTTGTGAAAAGGGGAGCAATTACCCATTAAGGTGAGCAAACATCTCCATAGGTCTTAATTTTAAAACCTCAAATACAAAGCTACTATTGATTTTTTTCCTTTTCGGGGCAGGAGGCAATATGAGTCATAGTTGAGAGCACAGACTCTGGAGCCAGACTACCTAGGTTAAAATCCCAGTTCTAGCCACTAACTAGCTGTGTGATCTTGGGAAAGTAACTTAACCTCTCTGAGCCTCTGTTTCCTTATCTGTAAAGTAGGGATAATGACAGTATCTACCTCACAGGGTTGACATGAAGATTAACTTATTATAAGGAAAGACTTTGAATGATGCCTAAGATGTGGTAAAGACTACTTACATAAGCTGGTTGAATAAAGTGGTTTCAGTAATTATCCATGTATCTTTACAGAGACATATGTGGAATACTCATCATCTCATGATTTTTCATAATTTTTTTTTTTTTTTTGCCTGTAGGCCAAATAACTTCTAGGCTGAAATAACAGATCCAGAGAATCTTTGCCAGCACTGCCAGTCATTAGATAAAGGGAATTTGGCTTGTGTCCTAACTGCCATCAGGAAGAGACTACCTGGGAGGCTAATAAATGGAAAAGCATATTTTGGTACACAGTGTCAGCCTGGCACATTTGTTAGTTATGCCCCAGGAATAGGGGGGAGCACCAAGTGGCCTTACCTGCAGGACTGATGGAGAATGAAGAGATGCCTTGTAAACAGACTATCCATCACTGATGACTAAAGCCCTAATATGAGCCTGTATCCATCATTCACCAAAGTCTTTTCATTTAGGCATCAGCCCCACAAGGCAGATACATCTCAGAGGCTGACTTAGTATGATTTCTTCCCTCTCCTCTCACCTTCTTTAATTTCCTATTAGAAATCAGAGACCAGCCCAGTTTTCCAAAAGCAAGCCTTGGTTTTCTCTACTGGCTCTCAACTAAAGCACATACTCTCCAGGTCTGAGGAGAGCTCACTGCCTACAGCAGGCTATCCTCCTCTTAAGGAAGTCCTGAGTGAATGAAGTTCTTAAGGAAAACATTTGTGTTCCCCTGAGAAGTCAAGGGCTCACAAGAGTGACCATTCTTTCCTAACTCAATAATAATAGCCAATTTTCATTGAGTTCTTACTTTATGCTGGGCACTATGCCAAACAGTTTGTATAACTAACATTCACATTTAATTCTCACAATCATCCTAAGAGATAGGCAGTGTCTATCTGAGTCCTGAGGGCAGCGCTGTCCTGTAAAAAAGTAATATGAGCCACAGGTGTATCCACTTATATCATTTTGAGTTTTTCTGTTAATAGTAGCCACATCATAAAAAGTAAAAAGAAGTAATTAGTACTCTGAGCTTCCACTTCTGGGGGTTCGACTTCAATCCCTGGTCAGGACTAAGATCCTGCAAGTTGCATCATGTGGTCAAAAAAAGAAAAAGAAACAAGGGAAGCTAATTTTAATGATATGTTTTGTTTAACCCAATAGATCTTAAAATTGACATTTCAATAATCAATATAAAAGTTAATGAGATATTTTATATTCTTTTTTTGAGTCTTCAAAATCCAAATTCCAATTAATAAATGTAGAACAAATGAGGGAAATAGGAAAATTCCCACTTGCCAAGTAATAATTCTTGCATGCAAGACACATCTATGGATGTTAAAATTAGAGAACGAACATTTGAAGAAAAATAGGAAAAGTCCAGGCTCTGCACATCTCTCTCTCTCAAGATTTCAGTTAATTAAGGAGAAACTGTGACTCTACAGTGGAGAAACCCTGTAGCATCATCTTAACAAACAAACAGCGTTAACATCATCAGTAACAGAACACATCAATATCATGTAGCCCCAGGCAGGATGCATAGACTCCTGAGATCTCACCAAAAATCTATAACCTCAACTGAATCCTGAGAAAACAACAGAAAGATACCAAATGGAGAGACTGTATACAAAATAAAGGGCTAGTGCTGTTCCAGAATGTCAAGGTCATGAATGACAAGGCAAGGCTAAGGAAACTCACAGACTGGGGGCACTGAGCAGACATAACAGCTAAATGCAGTGGGAGCTCCTGGACTGGATACTGACACAGAAGACCGAATATGCATGGAAAAACTGGCGTAGCTTGAATAAGGTTTACAGTTTAGTTAACAATCACGTGCCAGCGTTGATGTTCTGGCTTTGATCATTCACCCTAGCTATGTAAGTTGCTAACATTAGGGGGCAACTGGGTAATGGGTACACAGGAACTCTGGACTGTGTCTACAATTTTTCTGTAAGCCTAAAATTTCAAAATAAAAAAAAAAATGAAAGGATATAGTGCAACACAAGAATGCCAATGGAAAACAATTGCAATTATTTAAAAAGATACAAGAGTCTGTAAAGTTGATGGAAGAGAGAAGTATTGCTGAAAATGCATGAAAAATCACTGATGAACTAGGTAAACCAGCTAACATTTGGAGAAGAAAAATCAGCAGGGATTGTAACAGGATGTGGGGTTCGAAAAACAATAATTTAAATGTCAAGGCATTATGAGAGAGCCTTGGAAAAATGAATGAAAGTTTCTAACATGTTTGCCAAAAAAATTTTTGCTATTAAATTACACATGAAGTGAAGGCTGTTGTATCATGCCACATATCATTTTAGTTTAAAATTATGCCAAAATGTCCACATGAGATTTATTTGTGTTCATCCTAAGAATGAACATAGAATTGCAACTATAATCTGTGTTCTATTGGATATGATAAAATTTTATTTTTATAACTTGTATCTTCATTTTTTATATTAAAAAGAAGCCTTGCTTAAAATTTTATTTCATCTTAAATGGCTTGACTTTGGTCTATTCCAGTCTCAATTATCCTTGGATCATGCACACTTCCTATCAGTTCGTGAGAGATCCAGGACTTGAACCCAAGTCATTGGCCCTCTGGTCCATGCTCCATGCTCCAATCTCATGCAGTGAGCCCGTGTACTCTGCACTGTGCCCAGATCCCAAGGAGAAGGACTCATCTTTGTTTCCATTGAAAGTGTTGAAAGGGTTAGTTGCTCAGTCATGTCTGACTCTTTGCAATCCCATGGACTATAGCCTGCCAGGCTCTGCTGTCCATGGAATTCTCCAGGCAAGAAAGAGTGCTGGAGTGGGTTGCCATTCCCTTCTCCAGGAGATCTTCCCGGCCCAGGGATCAAACCCAGGTCTCCTGCACTGCAGGTAGATTCTTTAAGATCTAAGCCACCCCATTACCTGATCAAATTTCCTCTAAGTCATTCAAAACCAGTTCCATGCTTTTTATGAGGACAAGTTACTCTAGAATGTTTTCTACCACTCTCTATGAATTTGTTGAGGATGAGCAACTCTGTAAATCAATGGGAGACAAGGAAGAAATGGACATGAATGAACACATGAACTTCATCAGCCATGTCTGTGTGGCATCAAGCCACCCTTGAT
This sequence comes from Cervus canadensis, assembly GCF_019320065.1. NCBI lineage: Eukaryota > Metazoa > Chordata > Mammalia > Artiodactyla > Cervidae > Cervus > Cervus canadensis. The sequence goes on from NC_057401.1 coordinate 39,923,693, forward strand.
CTCCAAGACTCATCAAACCTGTTAAAGATGACACTCACTTTTAAATATGTTTACTGCACCCTAACTCAGAAATCAAACATATAGGTAATAAGGTCATTCAAAATGCTTAGTGTTCAAAATGATGAAATGGGATGTTTAAAAATGGAAGACTGAAGAAAGGAGATATGACCATCAGAAAGGAGCTTCCAACATTTGAAACTATCAGTAACAAAAGATATGGACATAAGACTAATACATTATAGTGAGCAGATGCAAGAGCAGAGTGGGCGGAAGAGATTGAGTAAGAAAACGTTTTTAATGGAGTCAAATCCACGTGGTTTGTATATTTTTTCCTTTAATCTTGGGCATTTTGTTTCTCTTTCTGAGAACATAACTTGAAACACTACAGAGCCAATAATCATATAAAAAGTGTACCCGTAAACGCTGTACAGTTTTATACACGTTCACAATGTACTTTTGCTGCCTTCTAGATAATTTATTTTGCAACACATTACTGCACAGTTGTAAATAACTTATGTACTGTAACATCACTTCAGTTATGTGTAAAGAAATAAATAAATTAATTACATGCTAAAAAAAAAAAAAAAAAAGAAAACATTCTCAGAAGGGCTCCTCATATCCTGGAGCAAAGCATTGCTTTAGAGTGATACACACACACACACACGATTGAAACTCTGATGATATTGATAGAGTCATTACTAAGATGCAATATGCTAAGTTACCAGTCCAACCCTGGCCCTGATGACAGCTGAGGTTGGAAGGTTTGCTTAAGAGAGTAGCTTAAAACAGGGGCATTAAACAGGGTATGCTTGCTTTCTCCGGGTGCACCTGTGTGTACACCAGTTCATTCAGATTCAGTTTTTAAATTTTCGTTTTCTTATTTGGCTGTGCAGGGGTCTTAGTTGCAGCATGCGGGGTCTTCAGTTGAGGCATGTGAACTCTTAGTTGCTGCAGGTGGGATCTAGTTCCCTGACCAGGGATTGAACTTGGGCTCCCTGCATTGGCAGTGTGGAGCCTTTGCTACTGGACACTCCGGAACTCCCTGGATTCATCTTTATCCTGAAATAATCTTTAAAACAATTGAAAATTGGACAGTCTTCTAGAAACCTATTGTGCCAGCAGTAGGAAAGATGGCACAATGGGGCCAAGCCAAAGTCAGAAAGCTGGGCAGAGGGGAGTGGCTTCCCGTATCAGTGTATTGTGAGGTCAAACACTTCTTTGCAGTCCAATCTCTTCTTTTTTTCTGCAAGAAGAGTTGCGTCACTTCCTGTTGGCCCCAGGTGGGCTAAAATCCAGGTTGGGCCACTCTCCTTCCAACCACAGTGATAGTGCCACAAGAACAAGAAGGGAATGGAGGGACGGATGGGGGAGGGTGACATTGGAGTTTTCTTGGTCTAGCCCCGCCATCCTTTTAGCTCTTGTTAGTTGTTTACTGACCTTTCAGAAGTTTCCTTTTTCCTGAGTGTCCTATTTGTGATTCCTCAAATTGCACAGTGCAGTGGACACTCCCATGCCCTGCTTGCTATGACCACTCTGCTTCAGCGACAGCACTCAAGCTGTCATCCCTCATCAGCCGATGACCACCTCTCTTGGAATCTCTCCTTGACATTGACTTCCCAGCCTTGCTGACCCTGGGTCCCTGGTCACTTTGGTCTCCAGTTTCCAGGGAACAGTCCCCCATGCCTCTGTGCACGATTAGCCACCTCCTTCTGCCAAAAGGAAGAAAGATCTGGCCTGCTGTCACTACACATATCCATCCCTCCTCCACCCAGCCCAGGGACTGTCAGAACCAGGTGGGGGTTGGGAAGGAGTAGCACCAACGTGAGCCTCCATCTCTCTGGTGGTTCAGCCCAGCTCAGGACTCCCAGCTACTAGAAGGCAGGCGATCCTGACATCAGTCTTCCCTGGGCCAAGGGTGATAGGCATTCTTAGGAAGCGTCCACTGTCTATCTTTGGCCAAGATGCTTTCCTGCCTACCTGGGCAGCAGTGACACGTGAGCACAGCAAACCGAGGGCCGTGAGTCCTCCTTTCTGGCCCGCATGTGGCAGCTGCCAGCACCTGGGGAGGCATCAGAGTAGAATTGAGGGGTTGCCTTCACGAGGATCGACTTTGATGGGAATACAAGAGCAAGCGGGGCCATGGAGGGAGGTGTGTTCAGAGACTCCTCAGGTGTGAAAGCTCTGCAGTCAGAGGGTCAGAGGGAGCATGGTAGGAGGGAGAGCTGAGTTCAAAACCAGGAGAGGCTGGACTGCCTCTGGGCAGAGAGGGCAGGCGAGGGCAGGGAGGTAGGGAAGAGAGAGCCTGAGGTGAATGGCCCAGGGGAGCAGGCACTAGAAGGTGGGAGCAAGATAAGACCTGGGCCAGGCCAGGTGGTTCAGCAAACCAAAACCACAAACCCTGGGCACACAACAGAGTTTCTTCTTCTTTGTCGGAGCCTCTGAGGAATTCTGCTAGGTGTGGGCAACTCCTCAGAGGCCCCTTCAAAACAAAGAACTCCACAGACCTTCCAAACTCAGAACAAGGGCTTGTTATGAACAGCCTCGGCCAAGGTGCCAGCCAGTGCGGCACCCGACTGTGGGAGGTTTTCACCGTCCCAAACAACGAGGCCCTTGCCCTGACACTTGATTCTCACTGCTGGAAACCGGGGCCTCTCATACTGCTCAGGGGACTGGGGAGCAGTGTATCTTTCCTGGAGGTAGACACACAAGGATGAGGGACTTACCTGGCAGGCCAGTAGCTAGGACTCTGCACTCCCAATGCGGGGGGCCTGGGTTCGATCCCAGGTCAGGGAGCTGGGTCGTTCATGCTGAAGCTGAGAGTTCTCATACCATGGCTAAAGATCCCACACGCTGCAACTGGAACCTGGTTCAGCTAAATAAGTAAATAATTAAATTGAAAAAAAGATTACCAAGGACGATTCTAGCACCTGGGGTGTCCCCATGCCTCCACAGAGCACGGCCCACTATGCCATGGGAACCTTCCCCACAGCAACTCCTGTCAAGACCCAGGTGCGTAGCCCTGTTGCAGTTTACTCTTGGTCCCCTCAAGAGATAACCTTTGAGCTTCCATGCACCTGAGTTTCGGGAGAGCTTCCTAGAGAAAGAGAGAGATGTTGGACGTCCCTAGGCTCGTGGCTTCTAGAGCAGTTACACAAGTAGGCAAGAATAGCTGCTGGGGCTAAAGTTGTAGCGGCCACGTGCTGAAGCCGTGTCTCACTTGGCTACGTCACAATGCCCTGGGCGGTCTGTCTGTTCTTGGAGCTGTGGGCTTTGCACTGTGCAACGACACTGCTTTTCATGAGCTATTCCCACGGTGGATCATACATGCTCCAAAGGTGTGGGCTGAGGCTTACGCTTTTTCTAGTAATTAAAAATCAAGGCTCCCTACAGGAAAACTGCTGACACAGAAATTACAATGAGGACAATGAGAAGTTTTTTAAAAAAGCATAATTTCTCTCTCCACTTGTCCATTTCCTCACAGTCCGTCCAAGAGCTTTCCATGCAAGAGTTCTGTTGAGGAGTATAAAAAGACATTTTAAAAAGGAAGGGAACCAGTGTGGAAATGCCCAAGTCAATTATGCCAGTAGTAACTGCTAAGACTTGTTGCAACCTGAAGTTACAAGTGGGGATGCCTCAATAACTAAAATAGTTTTTAAAATCTTTATTGAATTTATCACAGTATTACTTCTGTTTTATGTTCTGTGTGGGGGGTTTTTTGGTCCTGAGGCATGTGAGAGTTTAGCTTCCTGACTGGGGATCAAACCCCTGCACTGGAAAGTCAAGTTCCAACCACTGGATCGGCAGGAAAGTCCTCTAAAATAATATTTAAAAAGGAGTATCTATGCTGCATTATAGTGGGGAGGGAATATTGTCTTGAAGCTAGAGAAAGATTTGTCAGTGCTCTCCTGGCAACTTGGAATCTGGTCGGTGTTTCAACTTTTCTTCTACGGTAATTTCCTACTTACACAGAGGGAAGCTGGCCATTGGTACAGGTATGTTTTATCAAGTCGACTTGACAGTTACTGATCTAAGACTAGGTAACATGCAGAGCAGCAAGTCAAAGAGTGAAGTCTGGGGACTTCCCTGGGGGGTCCGGTGGTTAAGACTCTGCACTTTCACTGCAGGGGGCACGGGTTCTAACCCTGGTCAGGGAACAAGATTCTGCATGCCATGTGGCACAGCCAAAAAATGGAAGAGAGAGAAATCTGGTGTGATGGAGGATGAGACAGTCCTCCTGCTGCCATGGTTCTTTTTCTGAAGGAGACATTCCCTGATGAGCCAGGCTGGCTTAGCTGGGTACTATAGACACTGTCCCAGCCCCAGGGGCGAGCTCTCCCATCAGACAGAGTGAGGTCTATCTCCCAGGCCCTGTCTCTGCCTCTCCCAGGCCCTCTCTCTCTCTCTCTCATACACACACACACACACACACACACACACACAGAGTCGCTGTAAATCAAGTAACTTCTTGGCAAGGCCGAGCTCTCACATCTCATATTGCAATGAGACCCTTGGGACTGACTAAACAAAGCCAAACTTCTGAATGAATAAAAACTTACTCAGTGGATGGCCTTCATTTTCCACATGGCTGGCAGTACTTGGGCAGTGATTAGAGAAGTTGAAATTACTCTCCAGTTAAATAGGAAAACAACTCTCTTTCCTGCCCGTTTTTTCGAGAAATGAGCCTCCTGAGCTGGCAAAAGCAGGCCAATCAACAGAGTGTTCCCAGCTGAAGATGGAAGTTGTCACCTGCACCAGTAGATGAGCTGAGTACCTGGGCCAGTTCTCTCTTATTTTCCCCGTGACATTTCAGGGTCTGCAGTCAAATATCTGTGGGGTGCCTCATATGTGCCAGGCTCTAACTAGGGGGCATACTAAGAAGACCCTCAGTTCTGATTCTGCAACAGGACAGGGAATAGCCTCATAAGCACAAGTGGGACTCTTCCTTACCAAAGGGTGGCCCTGTTGGTTGCCAAGGTGGCCACAGACCAAGTATACAGCCGATCATGTCACCTGATGGGCCCACCACGAAGTCTTTGCTCACAAGGTAGAACAAGGTAGAACTCTTGAGAGCTGAGGGATCTGGGTGTGTCCTCAGCCCCTCACCGACTGTGCGGTCACGAGCAAACCCCTCAACCGCCCTGAGTCATGGGTTCTTCATCTATAAAAAGAGGGTAAAAACTATCCTGAGTCCCATACTGGGGTAGTGTGTGGAAAAATATTTTTAAAACTGTAAGGTCTGTGGGTCAGGAAGGTCCCCTGGAGGAAGAAATGACAACCCACCCCAGTACTCAGCCTGGAGAGTCCCATGGACAGAGGAGCCCGGCAGGCTACAGTCCGTGGGGTCGCAGAGCTGGACATGACTGAAGCAAGTGAGCAAGGACGTATGACTATACAAATTAAATAAATCTGGGTTCATCACTTGAATAGATCCTGTCCTTTAATACATATCTGGTCCCTGACAAGGGCTTTTCAGTACATTTCCAAAAAGACAAATACCAAGGACAGAGGGAGCCTCGTTATAAAGGCTTTTTATTTATTTGCTTGTTTTTGTTTTTTAAATTGGAGGATAATTCTTTCCAATGCTTTATTAGTTTCTGCTGTACCACAGTGTGAATCAGCTATAGATACACATATATTCCCTCCCTGTTCCGTCTCCCTCCCACCCACTCCATCCCACCCCCCTAGGTCATCACGGAGCACCGAGCTGGGCTCCCTGTGCTATACGGCAGCTTCCCACTAGCATCTAGTTTACACGTGGTAGTGTATTTATGTCAGTGCTGTTCTCTCAGTTCCTTCCACCCTCTCCTCCCCCAACTGTGTCCACAAGTCCGTTCTCTACATCTGCGTCTCTATTTCTGTCCTGCAAATAGGTACCCTTTTTCTAGATTCTACATATATGTGTTAATATATAATATTTGTTTTTCTCTTTCTGACTTACTTTACTCAGTATGACAGTCTCTAAGTCCATCCACGCCTATACAAATGGCCCAATTTCATTCTTTCCTATGGTGGTATAATAGTCCATTGTATATATATATACCACATCTTTTTAATCTATTCATCTGTCGATAGATATCCAGATTGCTTCCATGTCCTGGCTATTGTAAATAGTGCTGAAAAAAAAAAAATAGTGCTGCAATAGTGAACATTGGGGTGCATGTGTCTTTTTGAAGTATGGTTTTCTCAGGGTTGTTACAAAGGTTTTGAATATTCTTCTACTTGCCCCTCTCTTAACCTAAATGAGGTCACGCTGTCTGTCACAGATAGCAAGGTGAGTGCAGATCTTCGTGTGCATTTTTGCCTGACTAGCAGAGATCTGACATTATGGAATGAATTAGTACAGCTTCTTACATTTCTTTTTATTAGCCACGAATATGGGGGTCCCAGCCCAAAGACATAAAATTACATGTTTCAGCTCTTCCAGTGTTTTATCTTGTTTGGTTTTTACTGCTTTTATTTAGGTGCATGTTAACACTGTTACATAATGTGACATGGGCGGGGAGGGGCATAGCTCAAAAGAAAGGTAATTTACCATTTAATAAAACAAACTGACCACAGTCTTCCATGAGGTCTAACATGGAAGCACAACTGCAGACACCGTGAGTGATTTCTTAGCAATCAGGTCATCATCTATACATCCAAATGAATGCATGGATTTTGAATGAATATACTACAAATATCTGAAGGAAAAAATTTAATATTGTTTTTAATATGTTCTGAAGAGGAATCATCCAAGAAGACTATTTTCAAGTTTGAGTTGGCGAGTTTAAAAGTATAAATTGGAGTGTGCCTATTAAAATCCACTCCCTTATTTTATACTTCCACCTAAGGCATATCTCTATCTTTTGGTAATACAGCAAGGTAAATACCCCAAATATTCCAATTGGTATAGTTAGTGCACCAGCCAATCAGAACAGATCCAGCCTAAAGGCAGTGCCAGAGCCTGCTGGCTGACTACTAAGCAGTGAAATAGATCAAAGGACTCATACACCTTGAGTAGTTTGGGATATAAATACCCTAGTACTAGAGGGGGAGGACAATTCTACCTGAGAACTCTTGATCTTAGGCAGTGTGTAAATTCAGATGAAATAGGAGCAGAGACAAGATCACAAACAGTTCCAGCAAGACTTCTTGCCTTCCATCCAGAGAAAAATTAATCCAAGGGCTTACGGTCTTTTCAAATATTAAAGATTCCTGTAAACTTATTACCCCACCTATAGTGATACTTTGCAGTTAGGGCTGATGGCTCCGCTTTTCATAATGTCGATAGAAAGATGACTGTTCACTTATGACCAGGTCTACCTAATATACAAAAGTTCACAGAGCAACGTAGCCGAAACCGAGGTTTTGCTTCTATTTCTTGAAGTATTTGTGTAAACTTCATTTGATGGATCTGTTGCATTTTGTGCTGTTCTAGATCACAGCTCCTCACAATTAACCAGTCAGCTCCACTCTTGCTATTTTGAAAGGCTAGTCTATGAACTATTCCTGACACTGAGCTGAGGCGCTCCTTTGCCGTATGCTGCTCCACACAGCCTAATGCAACCAGCCTCAATAATAGACCCACCTCTTTAGTGTTTCATATTCAGACATATCTAGGTATTAAGATTGATTTCCCATCCACTATTAGTTCTTTCTCAGCTTCATTTCAGGTCTTTTCCTCAGGTGGTTTCAGTCTGGGAGTAGGAAGTTTAGGGGCTATTTCAACACAGGATGATGACCAAGATTAAAACAATAATATTACAGCCTTGGATCTAGCAACACACCAACATTTTCCTTATCCTTATTGTTCTTCATCTTTTTTATAAAGTCAACACCAAGAGAGGACTTATTATCCACAGTCCCTAAACAATCTCCTCTTATATGTATATATGTCTTTCCCCCAATTTTGTATTTCTGTTATTGCATTCTAGGAGTCAGTGAACTAAACTGGACTGGAATGGGCAAATTTAATTCAGATGACCACTATATCTACTACTGTGGGCAAGAATCCCTTAGAAGAACATCTACTACTGTGGGTCAGAATTCCTTAGAAGAAATGCAGTAGCCCTCATAGTCAACAATGCAGTACTTGGGTGCAATCTCAAAAACGACAGAATGATCTCTGTTCATTTTCAAGGTCAACCATTCAATATCACAGTAATCTAAATCTATGTTCCAACCACTAATGCCAAAGAAGCTGAAGCTGAACAGTTCTACGAAGACTTACAAGACCTTCTAGAACTAAAACCCCAAAAGATGTCCTTTTCATTATAGGGGACTGGAATGCAAAAGTAGGAAATCAAAAAACACCTGGAGTAACAGGCAAATTTGGCCTTGGAGTACGGAATGAAGCAGGGCAAAGTCTAATAGAGTTTTGCCAAGAGAATGCACTGGTCATAGCAAACACCTTCTTCCAACAACACAAGAGAAGACTCTACACATGGACATCACCAGATGATAGACACCGAAATCAGATTGACTATATTCTTTGCAGCCAAAGATGGAGAAGCTCTATACAGTCAGCAAAAACAAGACTGGGAGCTGACTGTGACTCAGATCATGAACTTCTTATTGTCAAATTCACACTTAAATTGAAGAAAGTAGGGAAAACTGCTAAGTTGAAGAAAGTAGGGAAAACCACTAAATTGAAGAAAGTAGGGAAAGGAGGAAAGCCTATAGTGGTTTTCATTCATACCTAAATGGTATGACCTAAATCAAATCCCTTACGATTGTATAGTGAAAGTGACAAATAGATTCAAGGGATTAGATCTGATACATAGAGTGCCTGAAGAACTATGGATGGAGGTTCGTGACATTGTATGGGACGCAGTGATCAAGACCATCTCCAAGAAAATGAAATGCAAAAAGGCAAAATGGTTGTCTGAGGAGGCCTTACAAACAGCTGAGAAAAGAAGAGAAGCTAAAGGCAAAGGAGAAAAGGAAAGATATACCCATTTGAATGCAGAGTTCCAAAGAATAGCAAGGAGAGATAAGAAAGCCTTCCTCAGTGATCAATGGAAAGAAATGGAGGAAAACAATAGAATGGGAAAGACAAGAGATCTCTTCAAGAAAATTAGAGATACCAAGGCAACATTTCATGCAAAGATGGGCACAATAAAGGACAGAAATGGTATGGACCTACCAGAAGCAGAAGATATTAAGAAGAGGTGGCAAGAATACACAGAAGAGCTATACAAAAAGATCTTCATGACCCAGATAACAACGATGGTGTGATCACTCACCTAGCCAGACATCCTGGAGTGCAAAATCAAGTGGGCCTAAGGAAGCATCACTACGAACAAAGCTAGTGGAGGTGATGGAATTCCAGTTGAGCTACTTCAAATCCTGAAAGATGATGCTGTGAAAGTGCTGCACTCAATATGCCAGCAAATTTGGAAAAGTCAGCAGTGGCCACAGGACTGGAAAAGTGAGTTTTCATTCCAACCCTAAAGCAGGGAAATGCCAGAGAATGTTCAAACTACCACACAATTGCACTCATTTCACATGCTAGCAAAGTAATGCTCAAAATTCTCCAAGCTAGGCTTCAACATACATTAACCGAGAACTTCCAGATATTCAAGCTGGATTTAGAAAAGGCAGAGGAACCAGAGATCAAATCTCCAACATCCGTTGGGTCATAGAAAAAGCAAGAAAATTCCAGAAAAATATCTACTTCTGCTTCATTGACTATGCTAAAGCCTTTGACTGTATGGACCACGACAAACTGTGAAAAATTCTTCAAGAGATGGGAATACCATATCACCTTACCTGCCTCCTGAGAAAACGGTATGCAGATTAAGAAGCAAGCGTTAGAACTGGACATGGAACAACAGACTGGTTCCAAATTGGGAAAGGAGTACATCAAGGCTGTATATTGTCACCTTGTTTATTTAACTTATATGCAGAGTATATCATGCAAAATTCCAGGGTGGATGAAGCACAAACTGGAATCAAGATTGTCAGGAGAAATATCAATCACCTCAGATACACAGATGATACCATCCTTAAGGCAGAAAGCGAAGAGGAACTAAAGAGCCTCTTGATGAAAGTGAAAAAGAAGAATGAAAAAGCTGGCTTAAAACTCAACATTCAAAAAACTAAGATAATGGTATCTGATCCCATTGCTTCATAGCAAATAGATGGGGAAAAAATGGAAACCGTGATAGACTTTATTTTCTTGGATTCCAAAATCACTTCAGATGGTAACTGCAGCCATGAAATTAAATGATGCTTGCTCCTTGGAAGAAAAGTTATGACATACCTAGACAGCATATTAAAAAGCAGAGACTTTACTTTGCCAACAAAGGTCTGTCTAGTCAAAGCTATGGTTTTTCCAGTAGTCATGTATGGATGTGAGAGTTGGACCACAAAAAAGGCTTAGTGCCCAAGAACTGATGCTTTTAAACTGTGGTGTTGGAGAAGACTCTGGAGTACAAGGAGATCAAACCAGTCAATCCTAAAGGAAATCAATCCTGAATTTTCACTGGAAGGACTGAGGTTGCAGCTGAAGCTCCAATACTTGGGCTACCTGATGCGAATAACTGACTTACTGGAAAAGACCCTGATGCTGGGAAAAATTGAAGGCAGGAGGAGAAGGGGACAACAGAGGATGAGATGGTTGGATGGCATCACTGACTCAACAGATGTGAATTTGAGCAATCTCTGGGAGATGGTGAAGGACAGGGAAGCCTGGCATGCTGCAGTCCATGGGGTGGCAAAGAGTTGGACAACACTGAGTGACTGAACACAATAACATCACATGATTATTTGTTTACTCATAGAATTTCCCTTCTAGAATATGAGTTCCTCAAGGGTAAGTTCTGTGTTTTATCGATATTTTGTCCATACCACCTAACTCAGCCTGGCACGTCTTTCATGTGGATTATAAATATAGACGTGTGTGTGTGAGAGAGAAAGTGACTCAAGCCACTGTGGCATTTATTGTGTGCAAGTCATTCACTGATGCTGAATCAATAGGCCTGACTGCCATTTCCATAAAGGAGGTGGTTCATGCTATGAGGTAAGATTAGATAACCAGGGTTTGCAGTCCTGAAAGGAGGACCAGCCGCAAAACTCCCAGAATTAAGTCCCTTAGTCATGACTCCTTAACACTATCAGAGATATGTAACCATTACCAAGATAAGGACTCAAGTATTTACTGCATTCCAGAAGCAACTCCAGCCTTTATTATTATCCTAAGAGCCATACAGAGACTATAAAATACCCAATCAGATTTATGCTACAGACAAAAAATAAGTTAACTTGTTGGACCGTTTTAAAATCCAACCCATATGTCCCTGAGGAATTTATTAACTGTTCATGATTAGAGACTTCTAGGCACCAAGCCATTCCACCCTCTGAATGGCCACATTTACTCCCACCTTGCATCCAGTAATTATTTATCACTAAGCTCTGGCTTCCCTGGTGGCTTAGATGGTAAAGAGTCTGCCTGCAATACAGGAGACCTGGGCTCGATTCCTGGGTCAGGAAGATCCCCTGGAGAAGGGAATGGCAATCCATTCCAGTATTCTTACCTGGAGAATTCCATGGACAGTGGAGCCTGGCAAGCTACAGTCCATGGGGTCACAAAGAGTTGGACATGACTGAGCAACCAACACTTTCACTTTTTACTTTCAAGCTTGGTCATACCTTAACATTATCCAACAATGCTTTCTCTAGGTTATTTTATGATTTTTGTACCTAAACACATGCTTCTTTATTTAGGATGTTCTGATTCTCAAGAGTTTCAGTTTCTGTACAAATTTAAAAGTTTGTATTTAACTCCAAGGCCTGAAGGCCCTTGACTTTAGGGTTCTTTCTTGTCTATCCCTCTGGATTTTTATCCTACTGCATGCCATTTGAATAGGAGCGAGAAGCATGCACCGACTGTGGTGGAGTGACTATGTAGAATGTTGTTCTGATGTCACACCACTGGGCAGAGTGTCACATCTCCACCTAGTACAGTCAGATCAAAACCCACCACCAGACATCTACAATTTTCAGCAAAGAGAAACTGCTCTGCTGTTAGCCATCGCTGCCTTTATCTTCTTCTTTTTAAATCATTAAGCTCCATTACATATTCCAAAAAACATGTCTCAACCTAATGAAAGCTATTGCATTCAAAAGGGGAGCACCCGAGAATTAAAAGGGGAAAGTAGACTGAAAACTAAAGGTGATATTTATACCCCAGAATAGAGCTCTTGGAAGCTGCCCAAGCCAATTTTTTAACCTTACTCCATTCCATGAATAATTTAAAAACACAAAGCAGAGTGCTTGGCAGGTAGAAGGCACTGAATAAATATTTGTCCAATGATTGCACTGAATACTTTTGCACTTAAAAATATCTCCATATCTACTAATTAATTTGCATTAGGTTAAGCATCACTCTTTTTCAGGGCATAGATCTATGTGGACAATTTAGAAGTTTTTTCTATACTAATAATTACTACCCCCTAGAAATATCAGAATTCCACATGAATGGTTTAAAAAGTCTACAAAGCTCTCTTGATTTTCATATATACTCTCTCTACTTGGGCTGTCCAATAGAAGTTCCTGCAACGGTGAATTTCCTCTATGTGTACTGACCGAGGAGTCACAAGCCACATGTGGCTACTTAGCACTTGAAATGTGGTTAGTGCATCTAAGGATGACCTGAGTTTTACATTTTTCAAGATTTTATTTTGAATTTAAGTAGCTGCACATGGCTAGTGGTTACTATATTAGAATGCAGAGCTCTCTTAAAAAGATCAAGAAGACAAAATTTGAAACATGGGAGACTCGTTTTAAAAAAAGTATTCCTGTAAGTCTTCACTATGTTTGTTCTCCATGGGGACAGTTTGTTCATTTCTCTTCTGACTCCTTTTATTGTGATCGATTTTTAATTTCGTAGTTTTAAAGATGGTAAATGCTGTTGCATCAACCATTCTTTGCTCTTGTGGTTCTTAAACTTGGCTGGACATCAGCGTCACCCCCAGAGATGTGATTCAGCCAGTTTTGGAGGGGACCGGGCATCTGTGTTTTTTAAGCTCCACAGATGATTCTGATCTGCAGCCAGGCTTGGGAGCGACGATTTTACACCAGAGATCCCAAACCGGTACCCCTTGGGCCAAATACACCCTCGAAACATATGTTCATCCCACACAGTGTTTTAAAATGTTTTGAATTAGTTGCCAACTTCTACAAATCCTATTTTTTTTTTTCATCCAAAAAAGTGGAGTTGACTAAAGACTGCCCCCTTTGGATAGAGAGCATAACTTCTTTGGTTCAGCATTATTTGCCCATCTCATAAAAGCCTAGGTCCCAAATGCCAAAAGGCATTTGAGTTTGAGACCTCTTCCTTACCCCGTATCTGTGTAACACTTGCCCAAACAGACAACAATTCCTTTATATCAATGTACCATTCCTAGCATGGACTACATGTTATTCTATCCATGCCTGTAGTCATTTTGGCAGGCTCACAAACATTGTCCTACCATCTTGTATTTATTTGGAAAGAAATAGGATGAAAGTCTCAAAAAGAGAATGGATCCAGGATCGTTAGACGAATTCTGTTCAGGGACACATCATTAGAATCAGGGAAAGACTATCTTACTTTTTATTTTTTACATCCCAAACTCTTCACCTAAAGCACCGTAAAACCAGCCAACAAGACTGTCAGAGAAGGTGTCTTTGTTGTAAATCCTATCTCTTTGAAAAAAAAATCTTTTTAGAGCTCTCATCTTTCACCCAGTTTCCCTTTTAGTAGATTTGTATTCAGCCCTGGTTCTTAAAAGCAGTTGATCACACATGTGCATCTTTTCTCTCTCTTGAGAATCCTCTATAATGATAGTTAATAAATGAAAATATGTAAACCCAAACGAAGAGATAAAAGGTAGATGGGCCATTAGTTAATGAAAACTGGACGAGGAATGCTAATTAATTTAAGAAGGCAAAGGAAGGCACAGCTTTGGAGAATCTGTGAAACCATAGATTTTCTTCCTAGAAAAATGTATGTGTGCCAAACACTTTGCAATCAATTTTAAGGGTTTCACAGGCCCCTGAATCCTAGTAGATTCACTATCCTATCCACTGATTCCTAGCAGAAAAAGTCATCAACCTGAAATAAGACACATGGCTTGATAAGTATTTATACTGACACAGAGCACCAAAATGTCAGGCATAGCTTTGCTGAGTGGGACATAATTTTGAATCATATGCTAAGATCAGTCATTATTATTAATAAAAGGGAAAGCTGCCTGGCATACCATAGGCTTTAAGTAAAAGACAAGGAATATATACTCTCACTCTGAGGATCATATTAAACTAAGTGTCATCTAGAGCTTATAACTGAAGGCACAGTGGATTTCCCAGCATAAAATAAATAAATCTGCAGCATTTGAATTTTTTAAACAAATCCTTAGAGACATCCATGACAAGGCTGAGACATTTTCTGAAATTGCACTCTTGCACACATTGAGAACTGTCCTTGTTACTTTAGCCTGGTGGGTTCCACTAGTTCAGAGCTATTTTGCCATCTCTTTCCTCTGAGTGGCAGTTGGTTCCATCATCAAAGTGATAAACTAGGAGACACCTTAATAAGGCACAGAACATGCAATATGAAACAATCCTGCTTTCTAACTGGGAAGGCCTGCATTTCTATCCTCATCTATTTCTACATATGACAGGCATCAAATGTAAAGAAAAATTTTTTTTACAAGATGGCTTGCAGTTTCCTGTTTCAGCCACTTATCATTGAGAATGTTTAGACTTTTCACACATATTGATTTTCCCCAAAGTAATGCAACAAGCCAACTCATTGGAAAAGACCCTGGGAAAGATTGAAGGCAAAAGGAGAAGAGGGCGGCAGAGGATAAGATGGTTGGATAGCATCACCAACTCAATGGACATGAACTTGGGCAAACTGGGAAATAATGAGGGACAGGGAGGCCTGGCAATGGAGTTGCAAAGCATTGGGCATGACAGCGACTGGACAACAACAAATGCAACAAGTATTTCTTAGTCTTCACATGTTGATCATTCTCCTTTTGCTCCCTGGAGCTGTGCTCTCCACCTTGTTCTGGGGCCCAGGAAGCTGATCTGTGTAGATGGCATGATTCAGGCTCCCTTGACAACTGGCTTCCAGCAGCCAAGGGGAACTGAAGATGGGAGAAGAAAGGCATGCTGGGTTATTTCTTCCTCTCTTCCTTCCTGTTTTGCTAAGCCTCAGACATTTGCTGCCTTCCTCCATTTGCTGGGGTTCTGTTGGGTGGTTCCTCCTCCCCATCTCAGCTCCCCCGGGGGTCCAGTCCTTCTATTCCTCCCCTTTGGCCCTCTTGTCCTTGACGTGGTAATGGTTACCCAGTGTGACTGCCAGCCTCTGGGTGCCTCAGTATCCTGTGCGTGTGTCCTGAAGGAGTCCCCTTGTTAAAGTCCCTTCTTTGGAACTGTTTGAGGTGAAGTCAGCTTCCTGCTGGGACCATGGGTGACACACTTCATCCATCTTCTTTTCAAACAGGTAAGACTTATGAGACAGAAAGAAGAGATGGGGAAAATTCTTGAGGAAGAGATCAAGCAGTATGGTTTTTAAAGACAATACTTAATTGGATAATAGACTAAAATCCCTCAAAACAAAAATGTTCTTTTCTTTACAATAGATTTCCTAGTACAATGTCGGTAAGCAGAAGGATCATTAACCTACACTTGAAATTTAATTGACCAGTCTTGATGTGCATTTCACTAATTTCCAATTTATTTATTCATTTCAAAGCAAAAATGAAACAGATTTATTAAGCACATTGAATGTGTTTATAATGCTTAAAAATAATTAAGGTATTATTAATCCTATTTAGAGAAGAGGAAATTGAGATTCTGAGACATCCAATAATTTGCCCCAGATAATATGACCAGCAGGTGGTAAAGCCAGCATTAATAACTGAGCATATATGATTTGATAGAGAATCTTGCTTTCTTATATTATTGCCAAGTATTTCTCTTTAATTTGGTCATAATCTTAAGATGCTTTTGACTCTCTGCAAAAAGATCTAATTGTGCCTACATATTTTTCATTAATGAGTTGATCACACTTGTTTATTTTATTTTATTTTTTTTTACACTTGTTTATTTTTAATCTCTCTTGAGACTTCTCTATAGTTATAATTGATGAATGAAAAAATATATAAACCCAAATAATGAAATAAAAGGTAAACAGTCCATCAGTTGATGAAAACAAGATAGATGAGATTTCAAAAGGCAGAGAAAGGCATATCTTTAAAGGGCTCCAAAGGAAGATGGTTTTTCCAGTAGTTATGTATGGATGTGAGAGTTGGACTATAAAGAAAGCTGAGCACTGAAGAATTGATGCTTTTTAACTGTGGTGTTGGATAAAACTCTTGAGAGTCACTTGGACTGCAAGGAGATCCAACCAGTCAATCCTGAAGGAAATCAGTCCTGAATATTCATTGAAAGGACTAACACTGAAGCTGAAACTCCAATACTTTGCCCACCTGATGTGAAGAACTAACTCTTTGGAAAAGGCCCTGTTGCTGGGAAAGATTGAAGGCGGGAGGAGAAGGGGATGACAGAGGATGAGATGGTTGGATGGCATCACCGACTCGATGGTCATGAGTTTGAGCAAGCTCCAGGAGTTGGTGATGGACAAGGAAGCCTGGTGTGCTGCAGTCCATGGGGTTGCAAAGAGTCAGACACGACTGAGTGACTGAACTGACTGAAAGGAAGACTGGGGCAAGAAGGAAGATTTGACTGCTAGAACCCTAGAGAACTTGGAGACCAAAAACCGGACGTATGTTGGTAGGCAAAAATGAGATGTAGGACTGAAAACAGAACTGATGGAAAAACAGATGTTTGGGGATCCTTGTTATGTTTATATTTTCTAGTAAGGCACTGAAAAGATAATTGGGAAATCTGAGTCTGTTACCAGGATTTATCATTTTGTCTTCTTTGTGCAGGATAAGCCAGAAGAAGGATGATCATCATTGCTTCTGTCTCCACCACCAGTCATTCTCTCTGAGAATACCTGCAGCAAGATAGCTACCACTTGGTCAAGAAACTAGAGTTCTCTCTGTTGAGAAATTGAACAGTCCTAGAGAAAAGATTGCTACATTTTGGCCTTTGAGGGTTCCCTGATATGATCTTATTGTTCCCACCTGATCACTCTATAGCCAAGTTGACAAACTTGTTCATGAATAAAGCCTTTCTGTGTCCCATTCTAAAATATATAATTTCTGAGGGGACACAATTCAGTTCAAGACAACCAGATTCACAAGTTTGTCTTTCAACTATTTATTATGTAAACTACCCCTAAATTTATTGTCTTAATGAAACAATAATTCAATATTTCTCATGATTCTACAGGTTGACCAGGTGGTTCTTCTGCTTTATATGGTGTTCATTGGTAATAATCTTGCCAACTTTTCACTAGCACAAGACATGGTTTACCATCCTTCCAGACTTCAATAGTAGTTTCCCGGACTTCCCTGGTGGTGCAGTGGTTAAGAGTCCACCAGCCAATACAGGGGACATGAGTTTGATCCCTGGTCCAGGAAGATCCCACAGACCGCAGGGCAACTAAGCCCATGTGCCTCTCTACTGAAGCCTGCGTGCACCTAGAGCCCATGCTCCACAAGAGAAGCCACTGCAGTGAGAAGCCCCTGCACTGCAACTAGAGAGTAACCCCCACTTGCCGCAACTTGAGAAAGCCTGAGTGTAGCAACAAAGATTCAGCATAGCCAATAAATAAATAAGTAAAATAAAATAAAAAATAGTAGCTTCCTCACTGACTTTCCAGCTTCTACTAATGGTCTCCTTGCTACCCTTCCAGCTCCTACCTACTACCCAGTGTCAAGACCACGACACGTGTTAGGCTTGTATTGCAACTGCACCTCATTTTTAGGTACCAGTTTCTCTTTAAACTAGCCTTTGCATGTGTGTGCGCTAAGTTGCTTCAGTCATGTCCAACTCTTTGCAACCCTATGACTGTAAACTGTAAGGCTCCTCTGTCCATGGGACTCTCCATGTAAGGATACTGGAGTGAGTTGCCATGCCCTCCTCTAGGGGGTCTTCACGACTCAGGGATTGAACCTGCATCTCTTGTGTCTCCTGCATTGGCAGGTGGGTTGTTTACCACTAGTGCCACCTGGGAAGCCCTGACTAGTCTTTGTTGTTGAATGAAACACCCCAAAATTCAACAGCTTAAATCAATGCCATCTCAATTCTCTGGGTTGGTTGAGCAGTTCTCTGCTGCTTTCATTGAGGCTCATACGCACAGCTGCCTTCAGCTGGCAGGTCAGCTGGCGGGCTGCTGAACTTAGCTGGGACAGCTGAGGTTCTCTTCCATAGGCCCTTTTGTCCCAGGCTTCTTTATGGTATGGTGGTCTCAAGGCAGCATTCCAAGAAGATGAAGGCAGACACCACATCACTTTATTTGTCCCAAGCTCTGAAACTTGCAAGATGTCACTTATGCTACATTCTGTTGGATAAAAGTGGAGAGCAAATTTAGCCCAGATTCAAGAGGTGGCAGAATAGACTCTACCTCTTAATAGAAGGAGCTGCAAATAAGGTAGAGTCATATTTAATTTACCACAGAAAGTCATGCTATGTCCCTAGACAGACTCAATGTCATAAAGGTGTCAGCTCCTTCTAATAAATCTGTACAGTCAATGTCATACCAATCAAAATCCCAATAGGATGGCTCAAGAAACTCAATAAGATGTTCCTAAAATTATACGGAAGAGCAAAGGGCTCAGAGTCACCAATGCAATTTTGTGGAAGGACAGGTCCTCTCAGATATTGGGATTTATTATAAAGCTATGGTAACAGCTGTGTATTGATACAGCAATTCTAGGAGTGATTCAGGTGAAGTTCACACTATACACAGCATCAATAGATGTACATAATCCAATTGACTTTATGGAGCAATTCACTTTTATGATTTAATAGTGAAAATATACAAATATATGATAAGATTGTATAAAGAAAAAATTTTCTCACTTCATTGAAACATGACTGACATGCAACAGTATGGAGGTTTAAGGTGTGCAAGCTATTGCTCTGATACACTTAAGTACTGCAAAGTGATGACCACCATGCATGTGTGCTAAGTTGCTTCAGTCCTGTCTGACTCTTTGTGACCCTATGGACTGTAGCCCACCAGGCTCTTCTGTCCATGGGGTTTCTCCAGGCAAGAATACTGGAGTGTGTTGCCATCCTCTTCTCCAGGGGATCTTCCTGAGCCAGGGATCGAACCCGCATCTCTAACATCTCCTGCATTGGCAAGTGGGTTCTTTACCACTAGCACCACCTGGGAAGTCCTGATGACCACCATAGCCTTAGATAATACCTCTATCACATGGTTACCCCATTTCTGTTTTTTCTTCCATTTATTTTTATTAGTTGGAGGCTAATTACTTTACAATATTGTAGTGGTTTTTGCCATACATTGACATGAATCAGCCATGGATTTACATGTGTTCCCCATCCCGATCCCCACTCCCACCTCCCTCTCCACCCGATCCCTCTGGGTCTTCCCAGTGCACCCAGGCCCAAGCACTTGTCTCATGCATCCAACCTGGGCTGGTGATCTGTTTCACCTTAGATAATATACATGTTTCGATGCTGTTCTCTCAAAACATCCCACCCTCGCCTTCTCCCACAGAGTTCAAAAGTCTGTTCTGTACATCTGTGTCTCTTTTTCTGTTTTGCATATAGGGTTATCATTACCATCTTTCTAATCTAAAGTCCATATATATGCATTAGTATACTGTATTGGTCCTTATCTTTCTGGCTTACTTCACTCTGTATAATGGGCTCCAGTTTCATCCATCTCATTAGAACTGATTCAAATGAATTCTTTTTAATGGCTGAGTAATATTCCATGGTGTATATGTACCACAGCTTCCTTATCCATTCGTCTGCTGATGGGCATCTAGGTTGCTTCCAAGTCCTGGCTATTATAAACAGTGCTGCGATGAACATTGGGGTGCACGTGTCTCTTTCAGATCTGGTTTCCTCGGTGTGTATGCCCAGAGTGGGATTGCTGGGTCATATGGCTGTTCTATTTCCAGTTTTTTAAGAAATCTCCACACTGTTCTCCATAGTGGCTGTACTAGTTTGCATTCCCACCAACAGTGTAAGAGGGTTCCCTTTTCTCCACACCCTCTCCAGCATTTATTGCTTGTAGACTTTTGGATAGCAGCCATCCTGACTGGCGTGTAATGGTACCTCATTGTGGTTTTGATTTGCATTTCTCTGATAATGAGTGATGTTGAGCATCTTTTCATGTGTTTGTTAGCCATCTGTATGTCTTCTTTGGAGAAATGTCTGTTTAGTTCTTTGGCCCATTTATTGATTGGGTCATTTATTTTTCTGGAAATTGAGCTGCAGGAGTTGCTTGTATATTTTTGAGATTAATCCTTTGTCTGTTTCTTCATTTGCTATTATTTTCTCCCAATCTGAGGGCTGTCTTTTCACCTTGCTTATAGTTTCCTTTGTTGTGCAAAAGCTTTTAAGTTTCATTAGGTCCCATTTGTTTATTTTTGCTTTTATTTCCAATATTCTGGGAGGTCGGTCATAGAGGATCCTGCTGTGATTTATGTCGGAGAATGTTTTGCCTATGTTCTCCTCTAGGAGTTTTATAAAAAATATGGAACACTTCACGAATTTGCGTGTCATCCTTGCACAGAGGCTATGCTAATCTTCTCTGTATCGTTCCAATTTTAGTACATGTGCTGCCGAAGCGAGCACCCCATTTCTGTTTTGTGGTGAGAACATTTAAGATCCCCTCTCTTAGAAACTTTCAAATAAATAATACAATATTATTAACTATAATCACCAAGCTGTACATTAGATCTCCAGAACTCATTCATCTTATGGAAGTTTGTAATTTTTGACCAACATCTCCCCATCTCCCCTACTCTCAGCCCCTGGTAACCTATTCACTGTTCCCATGAGTTTGGCTTTTTTAGATACTATATATAAGCGATATACTATATGTGTCTTCCTCTGACTCATTTCACTTAGCTTAATACCAACAAAAAAATTGTTAAGGTATGTATCTTGACTGAACTTTACCAAAATCTACCCTGATACGTACAGCTTTTTACTTTTGGTGAGTTAAGAATACAGAAGAACTTGTACTTGTGGACAAACTTAAACTCAAGAGATGCTAATGATGTGCTTTTGAAGCTGGAGGTAGTTTAAAGAAAAGATACATGCACCCCAATGTTCGTTTCAGTGCTATGACATGGAAGCCAAGACATGAAAGCAACCTTAAAGGTCCACTGACAGTGAAGTGTATAAAGAAGATGTGGTACATACATACGATGGAATATTACTTAGCCATAAAAAAGAATGAAAAAAACCTATTTCAGCAACATGGGTGGACCTAGAGATTATCACACTAAGTGAAGTAAATCAGACAGACAAATATCATATTGCTTATTGTGGACTCTAAAAAAAAAAAATGATCCAAATGAACTTACTTTACAAAACAGAAATAGACCCACAAACACAGAAAACAAACTTATGGTTACCAAAGGGGTAGTGAGAGGTAAATTAGGAGGTTGGTATTAACATACGGGGACTTCTCTGGTAGCTCAGGTGGTGAAGAATCCAGCTGCAATGCAGGAGACCCGGGTTCGAATCCTGGGTCTGGAAGATCCACTGAAGAAAGGATAGACTAGCCACTCCCGTATTCTTGGGCTTCCCTGGTGGCTCAGCTGGTAAAGAATCTGCCTCCAATGCAGGAGACCAGGGTTTGATCCCTGGGAAGAGAAAGGCTACCCTCTCCAGTATTCTGGCCTGGAGAATGCCATGGACTGTATAGTCCTTGGGGTCACAAAAAGTCAGACACTACTGAGCGATCTTCACTTTCAGTTTCACTTTATTAACATATACACACTATTACATATAAAACAATCCACCAGGACCTACTGTATAGCACAGGGAACTATACTTAATATTTTACAATAACATATAAAAAAAATCTGAAAATAACATATATGTGCAACTGAATCACTTTGTTGTACACCTGAAACTAACACAACTCTGTAAGTTAAGTGTACTTTAATTTTTAAAAATTTGTAAAAAACCCCCCCAAAACCCAAAAAGCAACAACAAAAGATTGGAGGTAGTTTGAAAGTAAACACAACAAAAATCCAGACTTGTTACAGTAAGAACAGCAACTCTCTTGAACTCAAAAAGGAATGAAATGCCAAAAGGCAGTAAAACTTTCTGTCTTCTAAACCTGAACAGAAAGTTTTCTCATACCCCCAGCTTCTTGCATGCACACACCCACAACAGGAAAAGCCACCTCCCTATTTCATGAAACAGAAGCCAATTACAGTGTGGGAAGTACAAACTGCAGACAACCAGAAGTCCGAGAAGAAAAACGACTGGTTCCCGAGAGAGAAAAGGGGAGGCGTGGTTCGGGGCAGGGTCACTTGGTGAAGGCCGCCACCACCGCCCACAGCACCTCGTTGGTCCCGGCCTTCAGACACTCCACCTCGGGGTCCAAGTCCAGGAGCTGCCGCACCCGCTTGGTGGCTACATCGTACTGCTCGTCCAGCAGGGGCGCGAACGCGTTCTCCAGGACGTCGGAGGCGTGGGCCAGGTAGATGAGGGCCAGCAGGCGCTTGTCCATGCGGTGAGGGTCGTTCACCCACTTGTCGAGAACGGCTTCCTGCACCTTCTTGATGAGGCGCTGCTTAATGTTGTTGTTGGTGAGGGGGTGCGTCGTCATGTCAAAGAGGAGGAAGTTCTGTTTCTCTGTGGTCAGCACGCCCTTTTCTACCAGGTTTTTAGCTAATCGTTCCCGCACGTGTCTTAACGGAAAATGCAGTTTTAGTGAATTCAACGTCTCACCTAAACAAAAGAGTTCAAAAGTTAGAGAAGAATTTCAGCTATTATTTTCTTTGTACTTGTAAGGCGTGCGTGTGCTCAGCCTCTCATTCGTGTCCGACTCTTTGTGAGCCCATGGACTGTAGCCCACCAGGCTCCTCTCTCCATGGGATTATCCCAGCAAGAATACTGGACTGGGTTGCCATAGGGATACCAAAATATGTTCATTGTAGCTGGTTTGCTTCCAGAGAAGTAGAAGATAAGAAGTGTTCTAGGACAGTCTGTGTTTCCAGAAAGCAAATTTCTTGTGGGATAGGAATCATATTTTATTAATCTCTGTGGCTTGGTACCAGGTTTATTTCCTGGAACATAGTACTTGCTCAAGAAATATTTGAAAAGGAGAATGAATGAAGTATTCAAATACATGAATTGGAACAGATTGCTAGTAGTTTTGGTTGATATGAGTCAAATTATAAAATGGTAATTTCTGGTACCTTTCTGTCAGCATAGTGGTGTTAATAAATACCCAAAGTATAAATGAGAGATTCATTTACTTTTAATTTAAAAGAATTTTGGCTGTTATGCATCTTCACTGTGGCACATGGGGTTCGCTAGTGCAGCGCTCGGCTTCTCTGTAGTTGTGGCATGCAGGCTCAGTAGTTGTAGCATGAAGGCTTAGTTGCCCCATAGCATGTGGGATCTTAGTTCCACGACCAGGGATCAAACCCATGTCCCCTGCATTGGAAGGCAGATTCTTAACCAATGGACCACCAGGGAAGTCCCCTAATAAATTTAATAAATTTTTAAAAGGAATACTTTTAACATCTATAGAAAAGTTGCAAAGATAGTAAAGAATTCCCACATGTCCCACTGCTGTTTCCCCATTAATATAGTTCGTACATTTGTCACAATTAATGAACATTGCTACATAAATATTGAGCAATTAACACTTTCTACTTTTTTCTACACTACCTAAAGTGGTTTCCCTGGTGGCTCAGATGGTAAAGAATCCACCTGCAATGCAGGACACCCAGGTTCGATCCCTGGTTCAGGAAGATCCTCTGGAGAAGGAAGTGACAACCCACTCCATTATTTCTGCTTGGAGAATTCTATGGACAGAAGAGCCTGGTGGGCTACATACAGTCCGTGGAGTCTTAAAGAGTCAGATATGACGGAGCAACTAACACACACAGTCCATACACTAGATTTCCTTGGATTTTGCCCGATGCTCTTTTTTTTGTTGTTGTTCCAGGATCCTACCCAGGTTACTGTATTACCTTTATTTGTCATATTTTCTTAGGTTTCTTCTAGTAATGACAGTTCTCCAGTCTTTTCTTGCTTTTGATGACTTTGACAGTTTTGAAAAGTAGTGCGTGCATGCTCAATCACGTCAGTCCAACTCTTTACAACCCCACAGACCACAGCCTGCCAGGCTTCTCTGCCATGGGATTCTCCAGGCAAGAATACTGAAGTGGTTGCCATGCCCTTCTCCAGGGGATCTTCTCGACCCAGGGATCAAACCTTTGGCTTCCGCAGCTCCTTCACTGCAGGCGGATTCTTTACCGCGGAGCCAGTGGGGAAGCCCCTTGAGAGGTCGTGGTCAGGTACTTTGTAGATTGCCCCTTGATTGGGATTTATCTGGTGTTCTCATGATTAGACTGAGGTTACAGGTTTGGGGGGGGTGGGACCACGAAGGGTGCATACTGTCTGCATGACTCGTCACTGTTGATGTAGACCTTGATCGCCTGGCTGTGGGAGGGTTTATCAGGTGTCTCCACCATAAAGCCCTTCCTCCCTCACCCCTCCTTCCTGCTCTGTGCTCTTGGACGGAAGTTGCTATGTGCAGCACACAGTTAAGGAGTGGAGGCTTATGCAGCACTTCCTTGAGGGTGAGGTATTTTCATAAATTATTTGGAATTGGAAGTTGCATTTCTCATGAAAGAATTAAATTGTGATTCTCATTAAAGATGGCTGGTTGAATAAATACTCTCTTCCCAATGAAAATGCTATGAAAATGAGAGTAAAAGGATTTTTATAGAAGCATAAACCCATGATGAAAACAGGAAGGAACACAATAGCAGTAAAATGCTGGATACTGCAAAGAAGATGGAAAAGTGGTAGATGGATTAGCGGGTCCAAGAAAGTTAATCCTAAACTTGCAGCGGGTGAAGCTGGGAGGTATCCTGCTTTATAGAGCAGAACCCTGGAGGCTCAGAAATTGGCACCAGATAACTGTGGGAATGGCGGTGGGGCGGGGTGGGGGGGGGGGTGCAGATAATGGTAGGGCTAAAAATAGAGAGACTATTTGAAAGTCTATTTGAAAAGCATCTCCAGATCTCCTCCTCTACTCTGGGAGCTGCCCCAGTAAAAGATACTAAAACAAAGGGTCTCTGGACTCAGGGACACAAGGCACAATTTGAAAGAGGCAGGAATCTCCCACTGATAATGGAGGGATCAAGTAAGAGTTATGTCCTAGAATTTGGGACATCTCAGCCTTCTCCCTCCTTTCAACTCTCAGAATACTGGAAGCTAGAATTATACCCTCCAGCCAAGACATCGGCAGAGCCTTTTCTGGAAAATTCCACCAGCCCAAGAGAAAAGGATGAAAACCACTGATATGAGGATTTCCCCAAAGAATTACAACAAAGCCCTTTACCACCTCCCACCATGTACACAGACAGCTTCCAAGTAACTTTTTTGGCCTTCCTTTCTAAGTATGAGCAGACTGCTAGAGAATGTCATACATTTGGGGGAAAAAAAAATCCTCTAATGTGAAATGCAGAGTTCAAAATAAAATATTAAAATGACAAAAAGATGTTTCTAATTCCTCCAAAGTGGAAACAACCCAAATGTCTAGTCAACTGCTGATTGTCCAAACAAAATGTGATCCATCGGCACAAGGGAACACTCTGCAACAACAAAGAGGAATGAGCTCCTGATGCTGCAAAAAGATGGCCTTCAAAAACAGCACGTAACATGAAAAAGCAGACACAGAAGGGCATACACTGTGGTTCTATTTATACGGAATGCCTAGAAAAGGGAAAAGTATACAGACAGAAGCCAGAGTACTGGTTGACTGGGAGTAGGGTTAGGAATGAAGATGCAAGCAGGCACCAAAGACCTTTGTGGGGTGGTGGAAATGTTCTGAAATTAGACTGAAGTGATGGTTGACTGACTCAAGAAATATGCTAAACATCAGTGAATTAGACACAGTGGGTGAATTTATGGCATACAGATTACACCTCTGATAAACCTGTATAGTCAAAAAAGAAAAAGGACACTGAAACTATGGAGGAAGAACAAAAATCGGGGTGGGGGGGGAAGTCATTACAGTTCTCAGAGAAATAAGGGAAAATATTGTATTTGTAAGACAGGAACAAAATGGTAGTTTTGACAAGAATAATCTTTAGAGAATGACAACAACAAAAATACTAGGAAAATAAAAATTAGATGGCAGAAATGCAAAATCTAGTAGAAAAGCAGAGGATGTAGCTAGGGAATCCAAAACTTAGGGCAAAGTGGCAAATAATTGGACAGTAAGAGACAAAAACTTAAGAAATTAGTTGACCAATTCAGGAGGCCTCACAACTAAATAATAGGAACTCCAGAAAAAGAGAACAGAAAAGATGATGAAGAAAGGTGTTAATAAAATAAGAGAATTTTCTGAAGCTGAAGAATATCAGCCTTTTTTTTTTTTTTTTTTTTGCATAAAAGGTCCTTTGAATATTCAAGCCCACTGAATAAAAGACAAAAAACAAATTTAAAACCATTGAACAATTAAAAAAAACCAAAAGACTCATCATCATAAAAATTTCAAACACTAGTGAAAACCAGAAGATTGTAAAAGTCCTGTTGGGGGTGGAGGTGGAGGTTGGGAGAGGTGGTAATGAGCAGAAAAGTGTGAGTAAGAATGCCATCAAACTGGGACTTCCCTGGTGGTCCAGTGGTTAAGACTCTGTGCTTCCACTGCACGGGGCGAGGGTTCCATCTGTGGTCAGGGTACTGAGATCCTGCATGCTCTGGGCTGCAGGCAAAACTTAAACAAAATACAAGAATGGCATCATATTTCTCAAATGGAAGGAAGAAGATAATGAAGATAGCCCTTCACATTTCCAAGGGAAAATTTTACTCTCCATCAAGTGAGAGGGTAGAAAAGAGACAGTTTAGACAGGGAGGACCTCCAGACATGTCCTTTTCAACCAGCCTTCTTAGGAAGCTGTTTGTGGATGGTTCGGACCGTAAAGAACCTGCCTGCAGTGCCAGAGACCTGAGTTTGATCCCTGGGTTGGGAAAATCTCCTGAAGGAGGGCATGGCAACCCATTCCAGTATTTTTGCCTAGAGAATCCCCATGGACAGAGGAGCCAGCAGGCTATGTCTATAAGGTTGTAAGCTTCAGACACGACTCAGAGACTAAGTACATACATTATACACACAGTACACTCACACGAAAGGACTCACTTTAGAAGGAGGACACTGGGACACAAGAGATTGAGGAAACAACACCTAAGAGAGGCAGACGGAATCCGCAGGGTGATGGTGAATGGAAATTCCAACAAAACAGAATAGCAACAGGCCCATGGTGGAGGCATCCAGAATGTAACAGGAGGGTGGAGACACAAGGATTAAATTGGCCTGAAAGGGGCTGAGGGCCTGGGATGTAGTTCTTCAGTTATTTAACAGTTAGTTAACTAATAAATAGTTATTTAAAATGTTTAATAGTTTATTTAAAATCCAATGACAGACATTTTACAGAGCTGTTGAGGATGTGGGACTATTTAGTCAGGTATTCAAAGAAAATTAAGAAAATGTCTTTAAATGAGGCAATTACTAATTACAGGAAAAAAACAAGTTATATAAGAAAGGATATATAATCATGCTACTTGATGCAAAAATATGCTACATGCTATATATATGTAGTCAAAATTATGGAAACACTGAACATCAATTTAACAGATATTTAAGACATAATTTTATTGAGAAGATGGTGGAAAAGAAAGAGGGGCTATAAAGAAGCTGAAAGCCTTGGCATCTGTAATAGGAAATCAATAGGTGAGTCTATTCAGATGAGTCAAGGATAGCAGTATAGACATATTATTTAGAAATAAGAGAACTTCCCTGGTGGTGCAGTAGATGAGAATCTGCCTGCTAAAGTAGGGGACACGGGTTCAGTCTCTGGTCTGAGAAGATTCCACATGCCAAGGAGCAACTAAGCCCATGCACCCCAACTACGGAGCCCACACTCATAAACCCAGGAGTCACCTACGGAGCCCGTTAGCTGCCACTGCTGAAGCCTGTGTGCCGAGAGTCTGTGTTCTGCAGCAAGAGAAGCCACTGCAATGAGAAGCCCCACAAACCATGAACACCCAGCGCAACCAAAAATAAATGAATAATTTAAAAAAAAAATGAAATAAGAAAGTAAAATTAGAGAAAATAGCTTAAAAAGTTGAAATTGATTACTTGGCAGATGATTGGGATGGAAAGGTAAAGAAGAGAGACTGTTGTTTTATAAAAGTTACTTTTAGCAATATTTGATCTTTTATACTATGCAAACAGCAGTTTGATAAAAATGAAAGTTGATTAAAAATGCTACTTATAGTCATTTTACTGACTATGTATAGTTAAAATTATTCAATAACAAGAAACAGGAAACTTTCAGTTAGGGTATTAATACTCAATTTAATGTACATAAAATTTTATTTGATCATATGAATTATACCAAAAAGAATACCCTACTTGGAAAAGCCATTTTGCACTTTATGATTTGCTTTATGAAATTGGAGTTTTAAAATTGTGATAATTAATTCATGAAAAGTTGAGGATTTGATTCCTGCTTTCTGAAGTTATTAATATTTAAAGCCTGAGCCTGTATTTGAAGTATAAAGAGCTTTATCAGATTAAAGAATGGCAAATCATTCCTCTTTGAAGAAAAACATTACAATCTGCATTCAAATTCCTTATCTTTTTAGAAGAGGAAAGCCAGCATTTATTTTGGGCCTCACGATATTTATTATCCTAAGACTTTGTAAATGGAAATTATACCCAAATGATGAATGTAATCCTGACTATTTCTTTCTTCTGGGTTAAACCTAAGTTCACACACCCATACTTAAATATTAAGGAATCCTAAAACAGATAACTAATAAGGACCTACTGTTTAGCACAGGAAACTCTACTCAGTACTCTGTAATGGACTATATGGGGAAAGAATCTAAAACAGAGTGGATATATGTATATATATAACTGGTTCACTTTGCTATAAAGCAGAAACTTTATATTTCAACTTTACAATTCAACATTGTAAATCAACTGCTGCTGCTGCTGCTAAATTGCTTCAGTTGTGTCTGACTCTGTGTGACCCTATAGATGGCAGCCCACCAGGCTTCCCAGTCACTGGGATTCTCCAGGCAAGAACATTGGAGTGGGTTGCCATTTCCTTCTCTGATGCATGAAAGGAAAAGTGAAAGTGAAGTCGCTCAGTCGTGTCCGATTCTTAGCGACCCATGGACTGCAGCCTACGAGGCTCCTCTGTCCATGGGATTTTCCAGACGAGAGTACTGGAGTGGGGTGCCATTGCCTTCTCCGCTAAATCAACTAGAGGCCAATAAAAATTAATTTTAACATATTAATTAATAAAAAATATTAAGAAATCAGCAGCAGTTATTTTGCTCATCTGCAGTGTGAGTTCAGTGATGAAACAGTCTTCCGCCTCCCCACCTTTCGGAAACATTTACTTTGTTCCTAGTATTGGCTGGGGGTTGAGGATACAAAAAAAGAATAAAATACGATCTTTCCACAGGGAAGTTACAAGCCGGTGCCACTTTATACAACTGACCATAAAACAACATGAAAAGGGTGAGAGGAACAAAGTTCTACAAGCATAGAGCGGAATCAGAATTTACAGGGTGTCTGGGGACAGAGTGTTCTGAAAGAAACTCTCCAAAAACGGACCCGTTCTCTCTTTGACTTGGAGAACTGGACAAGCCAAGGGAGAGGCCCAATGCCCTGGGGCAGATGGAGCAGCAAGCACAATGCATTCAGGGCCACGCAAGTGCAGAGCAACAGACTACCTGGAAACCCTGCCTCCCAAAGCGGTCTGCCGGTGGTCCCCAGTTACCCTGACCACGCGCGTGTGCACACTCAGTAGCGTCAGTCGTGTGAGTGTCAGTTGTGTCTGACTCTTTGCTATCGTTGGACTGTAACCCGCCAGGCTCTTCTGTCCACGGGATTCTCCAGGCAAGAATACTGGAGTGGCTTGCATTTCCTTCTCCAGGGGATCTTTCCTACTCAGGGCTTGAACCCACATCTCTTGCATCTCCTGTCCTGCATGCAGATTCTGTACTGCTGAGCCATCGGGGAAGCCTGTACCCAGACCATGCACTCCCCTAAAGTCACCCACACACACTGGAAGGAGGAGAGGCACCTGGGGTGTTTCGTTAGAACTGGATCCACCTGGGTGGAGGGCAGGGCGGGCTCCACAGAACAAGCCATGGCTGTCCGTTTCTAGCACAAAGAATGCATGGTAAGTGCATTTGAATTAACGAGGACTCTATGAATAGTGCTACATTCAAAATTCTTGGGCAAAAGGATTTTCTTCAAGTTCCAGATGATTCAGGTTAATGTGAGAAAAGACTTGACAAACAATTTATATATGCAAATTGGACATGAGATATTCTTTCGTTTAACAAAATCTACTGGGCGCCTGCTATGGGCTGCTGTCAGTGTTCAAGGCACCAAGAACAAAAAAGTCCTCACACTTGTGACACATTATAGTCGTTTCAATTCATTTATAGTTTATATTTCTGGATTAAAAAAAATCACTGCCAGAAATCAAATTAAAAATTAATTAAAAACAGCAGGGATTAATTGTATAGCACAGGGAACTATATTCAGTATCTTGTAAAAACCTATAATGGAAAAGAATAAAAAAGAATATATAGATGTGTGTATATGTGTATGTGTATATATATATGTGTGTATATATATATATATATGCTGCTGTTTAGTTGCTAACTTGTGTTAGCAACTTTTTGACCCCATGGATTGTAGCCCACCAGGCTCCTCTGTCCATGGGATTTCCAGGCAAGAACACTGGAGTGGGTTGCCATGCCTTTCTCCAGGGGATCTTTCCGATCCAGGGATCAAACCCATGTCTCTTGCTTGGCAGGTGGATTCTTTACCACTGAGCCATCTGGGAAGTCCACATATATACATACATATGACCAGCCACTTTGCAGTACACATGAAACTAATACAGTGTTGTAAATCAACTACACATCAAGTAAAAAAAAATCATGAAGGCCAATTTAAGGGACTTGCCAACAATACTGAAGAAGACTTAGGTGCAAATGTGACGAGATGCTTTAAAAACCTGTATTAGAATAAAATTGTATCACTGCCTTTGTGGGTGTTAATTTCTCAGTCGTGTCCAACTCATTGCAACCCCATGGACTTGGAATTCTCCAGGCGAGAATACTGGAGTGGGTTGCCATGCCCTTCTCCAGGAGATCTTCCTGACTCAGGGATCAAACCCTGATCTCCTGTATTGCAGGCAGATTCTTTATAGTTCAAGCCACCAGGGAAGTCATCATTGCCCTTAGTACCACAAAAGTGAGAGGACTTCTTTGACAAATCTGGTACTCTAGTGCCACCTCGTGTTCAAACTACTCAATTACAATGTGATTTAATAGTGAAGAGTCTGTATTTCCTATTTCTTCCTATTGCAGCTGTAACAAATTGCCACAAATTTAGGGCTTTAAAGCAACACAAATTTATCATTTTATAATCCTATAGGTCATAAGCGTATGGATCTCAATGGCTAACATCAAGGGGTCAGCAGGGCTGCGTTTCTTTAACATCCTAGAGAAGAATCTGTTTTCTTAGAGGCTTTGAATTCCTTAGCTGCTGGCGTCCTTGGAGTCAGTAATGTCTAGCTGAGCCTTCTCTTGGTGAATCACTCTGACACTGCCTCTCCTTTTTCACTTATAAGAACCTTTGTTACTACACAGGCCTCCTTGAATAATCCAGGCTAATCGCCCCATCTCAAAATCAGTTAATTAGCAAACTTAATTCCATCTGCTACCTTACTTCTCCCTTGCCACATATATTCACAAGTTTTGGGGATTATGATGAGCACCTCTTTGGGAGGGGGGTATTATTCCACCTACCACAGAGTCTGTTTGTTTCTGTGGGCAAATATGCTACTTTTTATGTTTCAATTGAATGGTAAAGACATTAAACTGTTCTTTTCCCCTTATTTATAACTTGGGATTGATGAATAGAAAAAAACCTTTTGCTAATTTCTATAATATAAACCAAGCATTTAGAAACCACCCCGCCCCACCCCCAGTGAATTTTTTACTAATTAGCTTTACTAATCTAAGCTAGGAAAACCCAAACTAAATATAAAAAGTTCTTAAATTAACTTTAAATAATTTTGAGTTCACAAAGACAAGTCCAAATATTGCTTAATACTACACAAAGTATTCAAGTACAGTTTCTTTTGTTTGTTAACAGGGCAAATGGCTTTGTTTGAAGACTAGTCAGAATTAAGCTCACAAAAACTCAAAAATGGAAACCAGAGGTAGATGGTGGTTCTTTGCATGTACCTACCTCTGTTACAGGAGCAGGTGAGCACCCTACTTTTTATGGGTCATTTTCCAGCCAGGGCTAGAGAGACTGCTCTGCACCCACCAGGTTTCAGTGGGCTGCCCCTGGATTGGCTTTCAGAGTTGCTGTATGATGGCGAGTTGAGGATGATGTAGGCAGGGTATACTAATCAAACATGGAAGGAAAAGCAACAAGATACAATGCTTGGGTTTTCAGTAGTGCTTCCCCTGGAATGCCGTGTATAGTGTGCTGTGAGAAGGGCACATAAATATTATTCAGGTGGGAAGAGGAAAAAACATAATAATTGCAGACTTTTTTATTCTGTTATAAAAACTTTAACCAACAATTAGTTGGACTGAGTAATAGTAATGCAAATCTTTCCAGGGGCCTGCAAATCTTTCCAGGGATATTGCTTTTTGTCCAGCTTGAGGAAGACTTCCTCAAAACATTAAAATGCCTGCAACAGAATCTCCTTACAAAGCATTTTAATAGATAGCAGTCATTAAATTGCAGCTCAAGTCTTGGCAGTAGTGTGTTACAGTTTTCACTGCAGAGGTTTTACATATCTTTTGTTAAATTTGTTTCTAAGTATTTTGTGAATTTTAATGCTTGTTTCAATGGTAATGATTTTATTTCTTCCTTTGTAATATGTATGACTTTTATATCTTTTTCTTACCTTTTAACGTTGACTAGGGCCTCCAGTATAATACTGATAAAAAAGTGATGAGAGTAAACATCTTAACTTTGGTCATAATCTTGAGGGAAGAATATTTAACATGTCATCTTTAAGTATAATATTATCTTTAGACTTTTCCTAGGTGCCTTTTAAATTCAACAAAAATTTCTCTTTTATGTCCTACTTTGCAAAGAGGTTTTTATCTTAAAATCATGATGACTATTGAATTTTAGGAGGCAGCTTTGCATTTATTGGTATGATCTTACACCAATTGATTTTCATACGTTAAGGCCACCTTGCATTCCTAGAATACACCTACTTAATCATTGCTGCTTTGACTTGCTAATATCTTCCGGAAAGATTTTTGCAACTTAGAGATTGGTCTCCAGTTTTCTTATAGCGTTTCTGTCAAGTTTTTGGCAGTGTTATCTTGGCTTCATAAAATGAATTGGGAACACTTTCTATTTTCTAAAGGAGTTTGTGTAAGATTAGTATAATTTCTTCCTTAAATGTTTGATAGAATTCCCAAAGAAAACCATCTGGACCTGTAGTTTTCTTTGCAGGAAGGCAAAGATCATCAATTCAACTTTAAAAATAGTTACACAAAATTTCTGTTTCTTTTTGTATTAGTTTGGTAAGTTGTCTTTTTCAAAGAACTCTTCCTTTTAACCAACCTGTCAAGTTTATTGGCATAAAGTTATTCACTTCATTCCTTTATTTGCCTTTTAACATATGTAGAGTCTGTGGTGATATCCCTTCCTTCATTTTTAATGTTGGTAACACATGATTTCCCTCCTTTTTTTCTTGATCATCTGCAGCATTCCCAAAAGTATATCATATCAATTTCCTTTTTCCCCAGGACAAGCAAAAAGGACGATCTTTCCTCAAAATGAAGAGGTAGCACCCTCTTCTTTTTCTATTACTCATCATACACCACAACATACATACACGAACATATATACTTATTGATAAGGCAGACTATATCTATGAGATCCTCATTATCCTAATAAGTTCCTCAAAATGTTCTTTGGACAACTAGAATATATAAACTATGGGGGATATAAACAAAATTTTTAAATGTCTCTAATGGTTAATTACTATGATTATATGTCTGTATTTAAAATCAAATGCTTTATTGAGTTTTTTGGGATGTAATTTAATTTTTTTTTAGTTGAGTATATTTGACATACAATATCATATGAATTTCATGTATAGTATTGAGCTTTTGTGTTAAAATATATGTATCATATAAAAACTGAAAATTTAAATATGTGCCATTTATTATATGTTATATCTCAATAAAACAAAGAAAAAATACATATGTATCATAAAATTTACCATTTTAACCATTTTGTGAATGCATTAAGTGCATTCACAATGTTGTATGACCCACACTACTATCCATTTCCAGAACTTTAAAAATCATCCTAAACAGAAACTCTGTGCCCATTAAACAACAACTCCACATTGCTCCCTCCTCCCAGGCCCTGGTAATCTCTATTCTACTTGCTGTCACTGAATTTGACTTTTCTAGGTACCCCATGGGCTTCCCCGGTGGCTCAGATAGTAAAGAATCTGCCTGCAATGCAGGAGACCCAGGTTCAGTCCCAGATACCTCATATAAGTAGAATCACACAATAGTTGTCCTTTTGTGTTTGGCTTATTTCACTTAGCAAAATGTTTTCAAGGTTCATCCGTGTCACAGCATGTAGCAGAATTTCATCCTTTTTATGGTTGAATAATATCCCATTGTATGTATATACCACATCTTGTTTATGCATTCACCTGTTGTTGGACATTTGGGTTGTATCTACCTTTTGACTATTGTAAATAATGCTATGTACACTTTGTGTACAAG
Organism: Cervus canadensis; assembly: GCF_019320065.1. Lineage (NCBI taxonomy): Eukaryota > Metazoa > Chordata > Mammalia > Artiodactyla > Cervidae > Cervus > Cervus canadensis. Next base: position 39,958,646 of record NC_057401.1, read on the forward strand.
TGTCTGAGTCCCTGCTTTTAGTTTTTTGAGGTATATAGATTGGAGTGAAATTGTGGGTGATATGGTAATTCTATATTTAACTTTTTGAGGAACTACTAAACTATTTTCTACAGCAGCTGAACCATTTTACATTTTTACAGCAATACATGGAAATTCCAGTTTCTCCAAAGCCTTGCCAACACTTGTTATTTTCCTTTTTTGTTTGTTTATCTTTTGAATCATAGCCATCCTAATGGGCATAGAGTGGTATCTCATTGTGGTTTTCATTTGCATTTTCCTAATGATTAATGATGTTGAACATCTTTTCATGTGCTTATTTTCTAGTTACATATCTTCTTTGAAGAAATGCCTATTAAGACCTTTTCCTATTTTCGAATTGAGAGTTGGTTGTTTTTTTTTTTTTTTTGTCTGTTGCATCGTTGGAATTATTTATATATTCTGGATTAACATCTTTTATAAGATAGATGGTTTGCAAATATTTTCTCCTATTCTGTAAGCTGTCTTTTTACTTTCTTGCTAATATTCTTTAGTGTACAGATGCCTTTGATTTGGGGTTTTTAGTTTGTTTTTTGCCTGTGCCTCACAGCTTATGGGATCTTAGTTCCCTGACCAGGGATTGAACCCATGCCCCTGCACTGGAAGCCTGGAGTCTTATCCACTGGACCACCAGGGAAGTCCTAAATGTCTCGGATTTTAATGAAGTCCAGTTCTTCTGCTTTTCCTTTGTTGCCTATGCTTTTGGTGTCATAGCCAAAAAAGATTGTCCTCTATGTTTTCATTTTAGAGTTCTATAGTTTTAGCTCTTAAGCTTAGGCCTTTGACCTATTTTGGGCTAGTTTTTGTATATGGTATAAGGTAAAGATCCTGCTTCACTCTTTTGCATGTGAATATTCAGTTTTCTATGGAGAAGGCAATGGCACCCCACTCCAGTACTCTTGCCTGGAAAACCCCATAGACAGAGGAGCCTGGTAGGCTAGGGTCCATGGGTCACTAAGAGTTGAAAACAACTGAGCGACTTCACTTTCACTTTTCACTTTCATGCATTGGAGAAGGAAGTGGCAACCCAGTCCAGTGTTCTCGCCTGGAGAATCCCAGGGACGGGGGAGCCTGGTGGGCTGCCGTCTACGGGGTCGCACAGAGTCGGACACGACTGAAGCGAATTAGCAGCAGCAGCAGCAGCAGCATTCAGTTTTCTCAGTATCACTTGTTAAAAGTTTGTTCTTTCCCCATGGTCTTGGCACTCTTATTGAAAAACCAATTGACTAGATGTGCTTGGGTTTATTTGAAAGTGAAAGTGAAGTCGCTCAGTCGTGTCTGACTCTGCGTTTATTTGGGAGTTCTCTAATCTATTGCTTTTGTCGATATGCCGGTCCTTATGCCAGTGTCACATTGTTTAGATAACTGAAGGTATATAATAAGTTTTGAAATCAGAAACATTGTTTTGGTTATTGCAAGCTTGTATTGATTTTTAAATACAGATTTTTACCTCCTCTTATATTTCATGATTCCACTGTAATCAAAGATTTCACATGCAACTTCAGTATAGTCTGGGGCTTCCCTAGTAGCTCAGATGGTAAAGAATCTGTCTGCAATGCAGGAGACCTGGGTTCATTCGCTGGGTCGGGAAGATTCCCTGGAGAAGGGGATGGCAACCCACTCCACTATTATTGCCTGGAGAATTCCATGGACTGAGGAGTCTGGTGGTCTATATAGTCCAAGGAGTAGCAAAGAGTCAACACAGTCTATTCTGCTATAAGTCTTTAATGTGAATTCAGTCATATGAGATTGGAGAGTAGGGAAATGAGGGCAGTATGCCATGGAAACTACACTGGTTCATCTGCAAAACTTCCCAGCATGTAATGTTCTGTGCCATCAAGTAGAGCAGGGAGATGCAAGAGCATTGGCAGGGTTGAATACAGCAACTACAAAGGAGTAGAGTATTGAGCACAATGCTCTTTATATTCTCTTATTCTTTTGAAATACTTTTCCACTTGGAGGAAAGTTGCAAAAATAGCACAAATAGTTTACATATGCCTTTCTCCCAGCTTCCCATAATTTTTACAATTCCATAACCATTATACAATTATTAATACCAAACCAGAAAAATAGCACTGGTAAATACTGCTAACCAAACACAGATTTTATTTAAATTTCACTCATTTTCCCATTAATGTTCTTTTTCTGCTTCAGGATTCAATCCAGGATCCAAATTGCACTCCCTTTGGTTTCCTGTAATCTGTGATGGTTTCTGAGCCTTTCCTTGTCTTTCATGACCTTGATAATTTGCAGAATGTCTTTTAACTTGGGTTTGTCTGATGTTTTCTTGTGATTAGGTGTTGTATTTTCAATAATGCAGATGACACTCCACTTATGGCAGAAAGCGAAGAAGAACTAGAGCCCCTTGATGAAAGTGGAACAGGAGAGTGAAAAACCTGGCTTAAAACTCAACATTCAGGAAACTAAGATCATGGCATCTGGTCCCATCACCATATGTCAAATGGATGGGGAAACAATGGAAACAGTGAGAAACTTTAATTTTGGGCTCCAAAATCACTGCAGATGGTGACTGCAGCTATGAAATCAAAAGACGCTTGCTCCTTTGAAGAAAAGCTATGACCAACCTAGACAGCATATTAAAAAGCAGAGACATTACTTTGCCAACAAAGGTCTGTCTAGCCAAAGCTATGGTTTTTCCAGGAGTCATGTACGGATGTGAGAGTTGGACTATAAAGAAAGCTGAGCGCCAAAGAATTGATGCTTTTAAACTGTGGTGTTGGAGAAGACCTCTTCAGAGTCCCTTGGACTGCAAGGAGATGCAACCAGTCCATCCTAAAGGAAATCAGTCCTGAATATTCATTGGAAGGACTGATGCTGAAGCTGAAACTCCAATACTTTGGCCATCTGATGTGAAGAACTGCCTCACTGGAAAAGACCCTGATGCTGGGAATGATTGAAGGCAGGAGGAGAAGGGGATGATAGAGGACGAGATGTTTGGATGGTATCACCAACTCAATGGACATGAGTTTGAGTAAACTCCGGGAGTTGGTGATGGACAGGGAGGCTTGGCGTGCTGCAGTCCATGGGGTCACAAACAGTAGGACATGACTGAGCGACTGAACTTCCAGAAATGATATTGTGTCCCTCTCATTCATAATGAGACATTCATTTCTATGTGATCTATTGCTGGTGATCACTTAGCTAAGGTGTCTACAAAGCTTCTCCACAGTAAAGTTAGTGTTTTCCCTAAGTAATCGACAAATATCTTAGAGAAATAATTTGAGACTATGAAATACCTTATTTCTTCCCAAACACTCATAGCTGATTTTTAACATCCATCAAATTGACCAGGCCTGCAATATTTATTATGGTGGTATCTGCCTGGTGGTAATTTTTTAATTTCTCTCTTCTATGTCTATTAGAATATTTTTGTAAGAAGAGATATAGTTTCCCCCATCCATGTATTTATTCAATTCCTTTTTGTATATTAGTATGGATTCATAAAAATTTATTTTATTCTGAGCTCAAATCCAATACTATTATTTTTAATTTTGTTGCTGAAACTGTTCCAACTTTGTCCATTGGGAACTTCTTCACATTGGTTCCTGTGTCTTTTTGACATGTTTCCACCATCTTTTTTCAAGTACCTTAAGTACCTCCTTATTTTCTGGTACAACAGGCCATTCCATGCTTATCTTGTATTTTCCAAAGGTCTCGTTCCTTTCATTGAGGAATGGTGTTTCGAATCCAAGATCTAGGTAGTAGGTAAGCTTATTGTCATAAGAGTACCATTGCTTCTTGGCCTTCTTAGCAGATGGAACTAGGATATATATGTGTGTACTAACCCACACATTGTTGTGCTTTAGTTGCTAAGTCGTGTCCAAGTCTTTGAGAACCCATGGACTGTATAGCCCTCCAGGCTTCTCTGTCCATGGAATTTCGCAGTAAAGAACGTTGGAGTGGGTTTCCATCTCCTTCTCCAGGGGATCGTCCTGACCCAAGGATTGAACCCACACATAATACACACTCATCTAAATGTATGGATGGGTGTGTGTTGTGTGTGTCTGGCGTGCATATTAGATATGCACTAAAAATAATGATTTCAGTGCTGATACCTCTGATTCCAGTTAATCACCAGGGTTCCTTCTAGCCATGCCCTCCTCCATTCTTACTTGTAACATTTCTCTGAGACCAAGAATCCTGGCCCTCAGGTACAGTGTATTCACTTACTTGTTCAGTACTAGTACACTCACAAGGTAGATACCGAATTGCTAATCTACACTCCTGTGAGAAACAAACTTACTAGCTAGGGTAAGTAATTATAAACTGCTCTTTTTCTCTAGGCTTTCAGTATCCAGTTAATATACTGTTTTCCAAAGTTAGTTTGGTTAGTTTTTTTCTTCCTCATCTCCTTCAGTATGGTTATGTTAGTCATTTGCAATATATTTAGCGTGCTGATTTGTAACTATTCATATTCTATTTGCCGGTTCTTCTCCCATCCTGGTTGATTTTAATAATTCATTTTTTGCTTATATGAGACATTAGCAAGGTTTTCAAAGTACACAAGCTGTACTTAGAAAAGCATCATTCCCTCCTCACCCCTGTCACTCACTTCTAGTTTCCCCATCTTTTCACCCCTTTGCTATCCACATCCTGTAGGTAACCCACCTCTTTAGTTTCTCGTTTATCTTTCCTGTATAGATGATCCCTGATTTAAGATTTTTTGACTTACGACTTCCTGACATTATGATAGTATAAAAGTTATACATATTCATACTTCAAATTTTGGTCTTTTCCAGGCTAGCAATATGCGGTAGATACTCTTGGGATGCTGGGTGGGAACAGCAAGCTGCCACTCCATCAGCCATGCGATCCCAAGGGTAAACAACCAATATACTCACAACTATTCTGTACCCAGTCTTTCACTTTTAGCATAGAATAGTATTCAATATTCCATGAGATACTCGACACTTTCTTATAAAATTGGTTTTGTGTTAGATGATTTTGTTCAGCTGTAGGCTAATGCTAGTATTCTGAATACATTTAAGGTAGGCTAGGCTAAGCTATGATATTCGGTAATTTAGGTGTATTACATGCATTTTCAACTTTAAGATAGGTTTATTGGGATGGAACTCCATTGTAAATCACAGGAAATCTGTATATCTTTCACAAAGAAGATACATATGTATTTTCTTGTATCTCCTTCTTGCTATGTGAAGAGTAATGTACCATAGACTCTTTAGATACTCTTTTGTACTTTGTTTCTTCTCCACCCACCCCCATCCCCCACTTCTTCCTCCTTTGGGCTCAGTTTGGTTACATGTTTTGTCTTGGAAGAGCAGAGTACTTCCTTTTCACCATCTTTGTGCATTTTGATTGTTGTGGTACCCCAGAAGCCCAATATATTTTTTGTATCTTCTTTCATCAAGCTACTTTCAGCTTTTTTTTTTTTCTTAAAAGGTAAGACTCTAATCTTACTGTAGTATTTCCTTATTAGGAGTTTAACTTGTCACTTGTTACTATGCCAGCATTTCTTACCAGATACTTCTTTTAAGAAAAATTCTCTGACCACAATGCTATGAGACTAGAAATCAATGACAAGAAAATAAAGTGCAAAAACCACACACATGTAGAGGCTAAACAATATGCTATTAAACAAGCAGTATATCACTGAAGAAATCAAAGAGGAAATTAAAAAATGCCTACAGACAAAAGAAAATGAGAACATGACAATCCAAAGCCTACTGGACACAGCACAGCAGCAAGTTTATAGTGATACAAGCTTACCTTAGGAAACAAGAAAAACTGCAAATAAATAACTCAACTCACACCTAATGCAACTAGAGAAAGAAAAACAAACAAAAATCAAAGTTAATGGAAGGAAAGAAATCATAAAGATCAGAGCAGAAATAAGTGAAACAGAGATTAAAATAAACAATAGAAAGGATCAATGAAACCAAAAGCTGGTTCTTTGAAAAGATAAACAAAACTGATAAACCTTTAACCAGACTCATCAAGATGAAAAGGGAAATGACCCAAATCAATAAAGTCAGAAATGAAAAAGAAGTTATAAACTATGCCACAGAAATACAAAGGATCATAGGAACCACTAAAATGGGTGAGCCAGAACAAATGGAGAATCATCCAAAACTGAACCTAGAAGAAATAGAAAATATGAACAGATCAATTCCCAGTACTGATTAAATCAATAACCTAAAAACTCCCAACAAAGTCCAGAACAAGATGGCTTTATAGGTGAATTCTACCAAACATTTAAAGAGTTAACATTCATCCTTCTGAAACTATTCCAAAACATTACAGAGAAGGGAACACTTCTAAACTCATTCTAGCCACCATAATCCTGATGCAAAAAACAGACAAAGATATCACAAAAAAAGGATATTACTGGCCAGTATCACTGATAAACATTCATGTAAAAACCCTCAACAAAATATTAGACAACCAACTCTAACAATACATTAAGAGGATCATGCATGATGATCACGTGGGATTTATCCCTGGGATGAAAGGATTTTTTATCTGCAAATCAATCAATGTGATAAACCACTTAGCAAATTGACGGATAAAAAACCATACGATCATCTCAATAGATGAATAAAATATTTGCAAATGATGTGAATGACAAGGGATTAATTTCCAAAGTATACAAACAGCTCATACAGCTCAATTAAAAAAAAAAAAGAAAAAAATGGCAGAAGACCTAAATAGGCCTTTCTCCAAAGAAGACATACAGGTGGTCAACAGGCACATGAAGAACCTCAGCATCACTAATTATTAGAGAAATGAAAATCAAAATTACAATGAGGTATCCTCACACTTCAGAATGGCTATCATCAAGAAGTCTAGAAATAATAAATGCTGGAGAGGGTGTGGAGAAAAGTGAACCCTCTTACACAGTTGGTGGCACACAGTCACTATGGAGAACAGTATTGAGGTTCCTTAAAGAACTAAAAATAGAGTTACCATATGATCCAGCAATCCCACTCTTGGGCATATACCCAGAGAAAACTCCAACTGGAAAAGATACATGCACCACAGAGTTCATAGCAGCAGTATTTACAATAGCCAAGACATGGAAGCCTAAATGTCCATCAACAGATGAAGGGATAAAGAAGATGTGGTGTATATATATATATGTGTGTGTGTGTGTGTATACACACAATGGAATATCACTCAGCTATAAAAAGAATGAAATAATGCCATTTGTAGCAACATGGATGGACCTAGAGATAATCATATAAGTAAAGCATGTCAGAGAAAAACAAATATCATATGATATCACTTATATTTGGAATTTAAAAAGTGATACAAATGAACTTATATGCAAAACAGAAATAGACTCACAGACACAGATAATGAGCTTATGTTACAAAGGGGAAAGTAGAGTGAGGGATACATCTGGAATTCGGGATTAACAGATCAGTCAGTCAGTTCGGTTGCTCAGTTGTGTCCTACTCTTTGCAACCCCATGGACTGCAGCACTCCAGGCCTCCCTGTCCTTCACTATCTCCTGGAGCTTACTCAAACTCATGTTCATAGTCGGTGATGTCATCCAACCATCTCACCCTCTGTCATCCCCTTCTCCTCCCGCCTTCAATCTTTCCCAGCATCAGGGTCTTTTCCAATGAGTCAGTTCTTCGCATCAGGTGGCCAAAGTATTGGAGTCACAGGCTACTATATATAAAATAAACAACAATAAAAACTACTGTATAGCACAAGGAACTATATTCAATATCTTAAAATAACCTATAATGGAAAAGAATCTGAAAAAGAATCTATCTATCTGTGCATTCATATATATGAAACACTTTGCTATACTCCTGAAACATCATAAATCAACTAGACTTCAATAAAAACAAATGATTTTTTAAGTTCTCTTGTTACATAATGCATTTGCTTTGAGTGGTCTGCTTCAACACTCCCCTCCAAACCAACCTCCTGGCCTATAAGTGCTGTTATTTTTAGTGTGCAAGTTTTCAGAAGAAAATTTGGCTTTTTCAAAAAATTGTTCAGTAGCAGAAATGCCTGTATCAATGGATTCATCATTGCTTTTTGAGTTTTCTAACACATTTCAAGAGGATATCATCTTCAATTCTATCTATATTCTCAAGAAAGTGCAATTTTGATTTTGTAAGTGATGCTGTTACAGCAAATTTTATTCTGAGCCAAGCACCCATATACTGTTTGTTATCTGCAGAACCACTTACCGTATTTCTTTTCAAATCTCTTGCTGATAATGATATCTTGCAACTGTGAAGCATCCTTTAAGAATAATTAGTAAATGTATATATTTTTTTACCTCCTTAAAAAAATAGGTTCCAGCCTACAAGCACCCCAAAATTTAAAAACTCATTTAATTAAGGAAATTCAAACCAAAATGCTACTGCTTGATAACCAGTGGGTAATGGCCCAGCTTTTATGAGTGTAAAGTCTTTTACCAGGCACTGAGGGAAGAACAGCCGAAGTGACTTCTCACTGTTGGTGATGATGGTGCTAATATCACTGCAGATTAAAGCAGAGCTTTTAAATCTTCCTGATCATACAATTATCCAAAGACTTTGTTGAAATGTAGATTTTGGTTTGGTAAGTCATGGCGGTGGGGGCGGGGGGCGGGGGGCAGTGGAAACCCAGGATTCTGCATTTCTCACAAGCTCCTAGCAGCAGATGCTGGTGTAGGGACCCCTCCTTGAAAAGGACCATTGTATAACAGGTGTTAAGACTCTTGGCAGCGTTTGGTAGAGTCCTCTGCAATAACAGAGGTGCTCTGTACCTGCGCCCACAGTTCAGTAGCCACAGGCTACACGTGGCTACTGAGCACTTGAATTGTGGCTGGTGAGACCAAAAAACTGAATTTTAAAATCAATTTTACATTAACTTAAATGTAACTTTACATAGCCCCATGTGGCTTGTGATGACTCTCCCGGGCAGTGAATATCTTTAAAAAATTAATGTAAAACCACACGTTTGTATCTGTACAAGTGTTTAACGTTGTTTTGTGGTGTTTCATATTTTTCGTAAGTGGGGCGATGCTATTGAATTCAGTATTCTAAACCTTGTTTTTTATTCTTTTCATGTCAGTTGATATTGATTTACATCATTCTTCTAAATTACTACATAATATTTCTCAGTAGGGATTTACCATGGCTTGTGTAGCCATTCATGAATGTATCAATGGGTGTTTAGGTTGTTGTCCTTTCCTTCTTTTCTTTGCAACTGTGAATGATAGATAAGAATATCTTTGTGCATGCCACTTAAAATGTATGATTGATGCATATAGGATAGATATTGAGAAATGGAATTGCTGGGCCATTAAGAATGAATAATTACCATTTTCATAGTTGCTGCAAAGTTGCTTTTCAAAGAAACTTAAATAGAAATAAATGATTTCTATCAGTCAAGTGAGAGAATACCATTTCCTCACACTCTCGATTGGTAGTGTCAACATTTTTTATTTATTTTTTTTTTGCCAATTAAGTGGTGAAAAGTTACATCTTATTTAATTTACATGTCTGTAATGACTAGTAAGAACAATATTGAGTTTTATGTTTACTGATCATTTAATTTCTCCCTCCTCCATAATTGTCTAAGCTACTTATAGCCTTCCTTATGAATTCTTGAATAAGCTTGTTAAACCATATACTAAATGCTATTAGGATTTTAGGTGATTACATTGTCTTTATGGAACAATTTGGAGAGCACTGGCATCATAAAATATTGAGACCATAAATATTCTCCATTTATTTAGGTCTTCATCTATGTCCTATAGTTTACTTTTTCCGTTGTAAAGGTCTTAGATATTTATTGCTATGTTTGTTATTAGGTGTTTTATACTTAGGTTTCTGTTGGAACTTCCTTTCGATTACATTTTTTATCTATTACTGGTGAATAGGAAAACTACCAATTGTGAATGACTGTTTGCTATCTAGTCACCTCGCTGTGCTCTGTTATTATTGGTCAGTTTCCATCATACACGTTTTCACAGTCTGTCCTCTGGTAACTAACATCACCCTGGAGCCGCCACCTCTTATCCCGAATACCCAGGTGTGACAGAAAAGTTACAAGAAGAGTGAAATACATAGCATGTAGAAATCCCCTAGAGATAGTTAGTAGATACACAAACCCTTTCTTTTAGCACTTATTCATACCATAGTATACTGAATACACCGTTAATTTTATATTTTCTGCTACCTCCTGGTAAGTGTTCAATGTGAATGCACAGAGGGGATCCCATTCTGTTTAAGGGTGCCACTTAAAGTATGAATGTACAATAATTTACCCAGTGTCCTGTGGAGGACCCCTCTGCCCAATCCTCTACAAGTACAATGAAAATACTTGTATGAAAGACTTTGCACCAGTATCTGCAGGATCGATTCCTAGCAGTGAAAGTTCTAAACCTGGATGGAAAATTATATACATCTTCAATATGGACAGCTACCATCCAATTGCCCTTCATAGACGCTGTATCAACACACATTCTGAACAACCGTACATCAATGTGCTGTTTCCCCACACCTTCAGCAATACAGCAGATGCTGTTTAAAACTGCTTGAAAGGAACACAGACAGAATCGGCGCCTTATTCTTGCTACAGCAGATGCTGTTGGTGTTTAACCAGTGACTGCCTGCAGTCATATGAAACAGTTCCTGTGCATTCTGACAGCATCCAACTACGTCTAGATCTTTCTGCTTCTCCTCCTGAGTCATCCAGTGGTCATCTATGGCACATGCTCCACTCTGCAGGGGTGGGCTTCCAAGGGTGGCTGGGAAAAAGCAGCATGTCAGGTTCTCAGAGGCAACCTCCAGTCAATAAAGAAGAAGAAATTGGTGGAGAAATATGTAAGCTTCTCCATCTCTCAGTGGGCAATTCTTGGCAGCACCTCAGAGAGAATTCAGCTCTTGTTGACTGTAGCAGTAATCCTCTCTTTGATGTATTTTTTTACTGACTTTTCTTCTTTCTCTATCTCATTTTCCCCATGCCCTATCTTCCTGACATCACCTCCCCAATAAACTACCTGCCCTGTAATTCTTGCTTCCAGATCTGCTTTTGGGGGAAACTGAACTGAAAGATGAGAGAGATGGCTATGGAAAGTTGACCCTCGAGAATGGGACTACAGAATTTGCTCCCTCTTGATGCCAGAAGCCCTCAAGAGCCTCACTGCTGGCCTGAGGAGTTCTGTTCAGTTGCTCAGTCGTGTCCGACTCTTTGTGACCCCATAAGCTGCAGCACGCCAGGCCTCCCTGTCCATCACCAACTGCCGGAGTCTACCCAAACCCATATCCATCGAGTTGGTGATGCCATCCAACCATCTCATCCTCTGTTGTCCCCTTCTCCTCCTGCCCTCAGTCTTTCCCAGCATCAGGGTCTTTTCAAATAAGTCAGCTCTTTGCATCAGGTGGCCAAAGTATTGGAGTTTCAGCTTCAGCATCAGTCCTTCCAGTGAATATTCAGAACTGATTTCCTTTAGGATGGACTGGTTGGATCTCCTTGCAGTCCAAGGCACTCTCAAGAGTCTTCTCCAACACCACAGTTCAAAAGCATCAATTCTTCAGTGCTCAGCTTTCTTTATAGTCCAACTCACATCCATACATGACTACTAGAAAAACCATAGCCTTGACTAGATGGACCTTTGTTGACAAAGTAATGTCTTTTCTTTTTAATATGCTGTCTAGGTTGGTCATAACTTTCCTTCCAGGCCTGAGGAGGGGTAGTGATAACCCACAGCATGCTGGAGGCATGGAGCATGCGAACACCTCTGATTGTTTAAGAATGAGGGAATGTTTAGAGTCAGGCTCGGGAGTACAGAGTAGCTCTTGAAAGGTATGGGGCAATGGTTTTATAAGGATTGTAGAGGTGGCTGACTGTCGTTAACTCTCCTGGAAGCTCTGAAGAAAGACCCTGACACACCAGGGCAGCCAGCTCTCAACTCGGGGCATGTCATGAGAGCCAGAAGGCTTTCATGGTGGATTTTAATTAGATGCTTACCTCTTACGGTAGGAGGGCAGGCTCTGCTGAATATTAGCCTCAGAGCTTGAATAATAAAAATGCCAGAGCTACAATGCCGAATGCGAGCCAAAGCAGATGTTCTTTGTTAATGTAAGGGCCCTGAAAAGCAAGAAATACTATTGTGAAACTTGGGATAGTCGTGTTTGGGTGAATGCACTACACAGTCTTAACCCCACACTTCCTTGAGTCTTCCACACAGGCATTTTGCTGTTGTTCAGTTGCTAAGTTGTGTCTCTTTTTGTGATCCCATAGACTGCAGCATGCCAGGCTCCTCTGTCCTCCACTATCCCCCAGAGTTGCTCAGATTCATGTCCATTAAGTCAGTGGTGCTATAACCATCTCATCCTCTGCCATCCTCTTCTTTTGCCCTCAATCTTTCCCAGCATCAGGGTCTTTTCCTATTAGTTGGCTCTTGGCATCAAGTGGCCAAATTATTGGAGCTTCAGCTTCAGCATCAGTCCACACAGGCATGCTTCTTTTATAAAAAAAAAGGCCTTCCTTTTTCTCCTGTGTTTTCTAATAGTCTCCTTTCTTTTTTTTTCTCATTCAAATTTGATTTAACTGAAGTTTGTTATAAGGAGTGAATTGGGAATCCAACACATTTTGAGATAGCTATCCAGTTCTTCAGCATCATCAATTGAATAATTCATATCTCACTATTGATACTGAACACCACCCTGGTGACATATTAAATTTCATGTGTATTGGGGTCATGTGGAGAGAATGCTACATATTCATTAAAGCTCTTCCTTCATTTCTCTGGGTGCACAACAGGGTAATTTCCCAGTTTCAGTTGCTGATGGGCCTGGCCTATCACAGCCTCCCATACACTATCCTCCATCCTCTTTGTCTTTTGCCAGATGGAGTAAAGATACCCTCCAGAAAAATGGGAAGCCGCATGTTGAGGGTGGCAGAACTAAAGATGGAAGGAGCATGAGCTCTAGAGTCCTTGTCTGGAGGAGAGCCTGCCAAGCAGGAGCACCTGTTTTTGGACATTATGAAAATGAGAAATAATACTTCATTTTATATGAGTCATTCATTTTTCCCCCTTTCTTTCATTAAACCAGTTTCCCTTACTTTATCTAGTGTAGCTGTACTTCTGGACTCTATTCTATCCTATTCACCTGTCTGCCTGCTCACATGCCAGTAATACAGTTTTAATTCATATAATTTTATAATGTGCTTTGGTACATTGTGCTTAGTCACTCATTGTGTCTGACTCTTTGGACTGTAGCTCCCTGGTTCCTCTGTCCATGGGATTCTCCAGGCAAGAATACTGGTGTGGGTTGCCATTTCCTCCTCCAGGGGATCTTCCCGACCCAGGGATCAAACTTAAGTCTCCCGTGTTTCCTGCATTGCAAGCAAATTCTTGAGCCAATCCCTTCATTAAGTTTTACTTTACATTTTTTCCCCTGGTTTCCCTCATTTTTCTATATGAATTTTAGAACTAGTGCTACTAGTTAAATCTCCTTGGTATGCTTATTGAAACTGCATTATAGGTAGAGTTTGATATGGGAAGCATTGATATCTTTATAATGTTGAATCTTCTTAGATAAACATTCAGTTCAGTTCAGTTGCTCAGTCGTGTCCAACTCTTTGCAACCCCATGGATACCAGGCTTCCCTGTACATCACCAACTCCCGGAGTTTACTCAAACTCATGTCCATCACGTTGGTGATGCCATCCAACCATATCATCCTGCCGCCTTCCCCTCCTGCCTTCAATCTTTCCCAGCATCAGGGTCTTTTCCAGTGAGTCAGTTCTTCGCATCAGGTGACCAAAGTATTGGGGTTTCAGCTTCAGCATCAGTCCTTTCAATGAATATTCAGGACTGCTTTCCTTTAGGATTGACTGGTTGGATCTCCTTGCAGTCTAAGGGACTCTCAAGTCTTTTCCAACACAATTCAAAAGCATCAGTTCTTTGGTGCTAAGCTTCCTTTATAGTCCAACTCTCACATCCATACACTATTGGAAAAACCATAGCTTTGACTAAATGGACCTTTGTTGGCAAATTAATGCTTTTTAATATGCTGTCTAGGTTTGTCGTAGCTTTTCTTCCAAGGAGCAAGCATCTTTTAATTTCATGGCTATACATATCATAGACAAACATGGCTAAACATTTCAGATAAACATATCTTTCCATAAATTTTCAGGCCTTCATTTATATTCTTCAACACTTTTGTAAAGTTTTTCTTGTTTACTTGGTAATTTTTTCATGTAGTTTATTCATAGGTATCTTTTTCTGGTGAAGTTATGTTATTATAAATAAGATCTTTTCTTCTGTTGTATTTTATAATTGGTTATTGCTTATGTAGGAAATCTACTAGGGTGTTGTGCTGCCGGTCTTAGCATGATGTCAAATAAAAATAAAACACCAAAAAAAAAAAAAATAAATAAAATAAAACACCAGTCTGCCATCCAAGAAAAGCACTGAAAAGAAAAAAAAGAATCCTTTAAAAGTTTTTAATGCAAAATATATCTTAAAAGAAATTTCAAATGTCTATACTACATAGCAGAAAAACAGACTGTTTAAAGGGAAGGTATGTTGTGGGTTTATTCAGAATGGTCAGAGAATGTCCATTCTTTTGGATTGGAATTCCAAGAGCTACCTGCATTTATAAATGTTCCATGGTATGTAACAAGAAAGCATTGTCAAGCTGGGGTTTGAGGAAGGTCAATAGCATCACCATTCTCCAGTAAGCTCCTAAACAACTTGGAAACAGGTACAGACATTCAGGCAGATTGGAGATAAAAATGTCATCATTACTGATAAAACTGTTATTGGAGAACATGGCTTAAATCTGTAGTAACAACTTGTCTCCTACACCGCACCCCAGAAATACAGACTTTGCCACGGCTTAAATCTGTAGTAACAACTTGTCTCCTACACCACAGCCCAGAAATACAGACTTTGCCACTCACTGGCACCACTGGACCACCGTGCCTGTTCTTACAAATGTCTGGTGTGGAAGGGCAAGGCACAACCACCTTCTGTAAACAGGCACCCTGTGATTCCCTCCTTTCACTCCGCCTAACCTGGGAAGGAGTGAACGGAAGGGCAGAGCAAGGCCAGAACGGTACCGGATGGTGACTCCATGTAGAAAGAAAATCAGAAGTAAAGGACAGTGCTGTGACTCCAGGAGTCAGCAAAGATATACTCCGAGAGTAATATTCTTTTTAGAGACCAAAAGTTCATATCTATGGCTTCTGAAGAGCAATGTCAAATGTTAGATTTCAATTTTAGGCAGAAAATCAAACTACATGGATTTTTAAAAACAATTTTTAATTGAAGGATAATTGCTTTACAGAAATTTTGTGGTTTTCTGTCACACATCAACAAGTATCAGGCATAGGTACACCATGTCCTCTCCCTCCCATCTCCCTCCCCATTCCACCCTTCAGCCTGTCACAGAGCCCGTTTTGAGTTCCCTGAGTCATACAGAAAATTCCCATTGGCTATCTATTTCACATATGGTATTGTAAATTTCCATGTTACTCTCTCTATACATCTATTCTTCTCCTTTCTCCCCTCCCCCTATGTCCATAGATCTGTTGTTTCTCCATTGCTGATCTCAAAATAAATTCATCAGTGCCATCTTTTTAGATTCCATATATATGCATCAGTATATGATACTTGTATTTCTTTTTCTGACTTACTTCACCGTGTAATAGGCTCTAGGTTCATCCACCTCATTAGAACTGACTCAAATGTGTTCCCTTTTATGGTTGAGTAGTATTCCATTGTATATATATACACCACAGCTTCTTTACCCATTCATCTGTCAATGGACATCTAGGTTGCTTCCATGTTCTAGCTATTGTAAATAGTGCTGCAATGAACATTGGGGTACATGTGTCTTCTTCAATTTTGGTTTCCTCAGAGTATATGCCTAGGAGTGGGATTGTTGGGTCACTTGATGGCTTTTTTTTTTTCACATGATGGTTTTATTCCTAGCTTTTTAAGGAATCTCCATACCATCTTCCATTGTGCCTGTATCAGTTTACATTCCCACCAGCAATGCAAGAAGGTTCCCTTTTCTCCACACCCTTTCCAGCATTTTTTGTTTGTAGGCTTTTTGATGATGACCATTCTGACTGGTATGAGGTGGTATCTCATTGTAGTTTTGATTCGCATTTCTCTAATAATGAGTGATGTTGAGCATCTTTTCATGTGCTTGTTAGCCATCTGTGTGTCTTCTTTGAAGAAATGTATCTTCAGGTCCCTTTCCCACTTTTTGATTGGGTTGTTTGCTTTTTTGGTATTGAGTTGTATGAGCTGCTTGTATATTTTGGAAAATAATTCTTTGTCAGTTTTTTCCTTTGCTATTTTCTCCCATTCTGAGAGTTGTCTTTTCTCCTTGTTTGGTTTGTAGTTCCCTTTGCTGTGCAAAAGCTTTTAAGTTTAGTTAGGTCCCACTTGTTTATTTTTATTTCCATTACTCTAGAAGGTGGGTCATAAAAGATCTTGCTTTATGTCAAGTGCTCTGCCTATGTTTTCTTAGCTTCTGGTCTTACAGTTAGGTCTTTAATCCATTTTGAGTTAATCTTTGTGTATGACATTAGGTAGTGTTCTAATTTCATTCTTTTGCATGTAGTTGTCCAGTTTCCCCAGCACCACTTATTGAAGAGGCCATCTTTGCCCCATTGTATATTCTTGCTTCCTTTGTCAAAAATAAGGTACCCATAGGTGCATGGGTTCATCTCTGGGTTCTCTATCTTGTTCCACTGGTTTATATTTCTGTTTTTGTGTCAGCACCATACTGTCTTGATGACTATAGCTTTGTAGTGTAGTCTGAAGTCAGGAAGGTTGATTCCTTCAGCTCCATTCTTCTTTTTCAAAGAATGCTTTGGCTATTCAGGATCTTTTGTGTTTCCGTATGAATTATGAAATTTTTTGTTTTAGTTCTGTGAAAAATGCCATTGTTAATTTGATAGGGATCACATTGAATCTGGTAATATAGTCATTTTCACATTATTGATTCTTCCTACCCAGGAACATGGAATCTCTCTCCATCTGTTTATGTCATCTTTGATTTCTTATAATCAGTGTCTTATAATTTTCTGTATACAGGTCTTTGTCTCCTTAGGTAGGCTCATTCCAGATATTTTATTCTTTCTGTTGCAATGGTGAATGGGATTGATTCCTTAATTTTTCTGATTTTTCATTGTTACTATATTGGAAACCAAGTGATTTCTGTGTATTGGCCTTGTATCCCGTGACTGCTGAATTCACTGATTAGTTCTAGTAATTTTCTGTTAGCTTCTTTTGGGTTTTCTATGTATAGTATCATGTCACCTGTAAACAGTGAGAGTTTTACTTCTTTTCCAACCTGGATTCCTTTTATTTCTTTTTCTTCTCTAACGGCTGTAGTTAAGACTTCCAAAACTATGTTGAATAATAGTGGTAAGAGCAGACACCCTTGTCTTGTTCCTGATTTTAGAGGGAATGCTTTCAGTTTTTCACCATTGAGAATAATGTTTGCTGTGGGCTTTTCATATATGGCCTTTACTAGTTGAGGTAGGTTCTTTCTATGCCCATTTTGAAGTGTTTTTATCATAAATGGATGCTGAACTTTGTTGAGGGCTTTTTCTGCATCTATTGAGATGATCATATGGTTTTTATCTTTCAATTTATTAATATAGTGTATCAGGCTGATTGATTTATGTATATTGAAGATTCCTTGCATCCCTGGAATAAACCTGACTTATATATGGTGCATGAGATGGTGTATGAGCTTTATAATGTGTTGTTCAATTCTATTTGCTAGAATTTTGTTGAGAATTTTTGCATCTATGTTCATCAGTGATATTGGCCTGTAACGAACTAAATGGATTTTCATGTCATGTTGACACCAGCATTGTGGAACTTGGTTTATCAGGTTTATCTATAAGAGAACAGATCACAAAAGCTGGAAAACTGACACGACTGCCTTTCCTTTGTTTATAACTAAGTTATTCTATGGACACAATCATTATAGACTACAGGTATTATCTTGTAGTTCTTTTGGGCTCAGGTGTTTAACACACCTAATCCTTGGAAAATATTTGTTCCTATATCAATACCTGTATTTGTTCAATTTGCTCTCAAAGACAGCATGCTTAGAAGCTGATAAGAGGTGTTACCCCTTCCTCTAATGATGCCACTTCCCTTAACTTTCCACAAGTGGAGGCTGCTCTGTCAAAATGCTGAGGCCCAGAGAAAGGGAATGTTTGTGGATGGTTTAGAAACAACAGTGAATTGCTTGTAGATACTCTACTCCCACCTCCCTGTCATGCCCTGGTTGGTTCATGAGGGGCTTTGTTGCTGGACGTCACCTATAAATAAATAACCAATGTCAAAAGTGGCTCTATGAAGGTAACTTATAAGTGGCTGGGGGTAGCAACTTCCAAACATTGTCTCCATCACAGTTTTTGCCCCACAGATTCTAGCTTTATCTACCAGCAGCAGGAGGGGTAGGGTAGAGGGAGACTGCAGCAGGCTTTTATATCCCAGACCCTCTTAACTGCACAAGTTTTACAATTGTGAATAAATGGATGCTTGCACCAATTCAAGACAAGAGTTTTAAGTATCTCTGCTTAAAGCCCTCTGTTACTTTTTTCCTTATGGGCAAGGACCTGCCTTCTTTGAATAAAGAAAGTGAAATTCCACTATTCACAGGAATACAGTGGAAGCTAACGTGGGGTTTAAAAAGACCAGGGTTTAGGAGGCAGGAGAAGAGCAGTTGAGACTTGGAATAGCCCTCACAGAATTTCATAAGTAGGACTGGATTTGCAAATGAAAGCCAATGTTTGCTGAATGGCTTTTGTGCTAAGGGCTTTATACATGTTATTTCTCACACTATCACTGTAAAGGGGAAGCTGAGGCTGAGGTCCCACAGCTGGAAGAAGGGGGCACTGGAGCCGGACAGACACCCCCTTGGAAGCTCACACTCCTACCACGATGCTCTGTTTCAGTCGTGACACCTCTTGTCTTAACCTTGGCATGATTCACATCAACTAGGGTGGTAAGGCTTCTAAACAGTGCTGATGCCTATCAGGCAGCTTCAGAGATCTGCTTGCTGGTGAAGGCCGTCTAAAGTTACAGACGTGGTAGGAATGCTGGAGCTGGAGGCTGGCTGCCTAGTCAAAAAGGAAGGTCTTTGACGGAAGTGGAACTGTACAGCCTCAGCCTTTGAAACGCACTCTTGCTTCTGAATCACAGGAACTGAACTCACAAGATACTAATGTACAGAATCCCGGCTTACTACTCTGTAATGATAAGCTACACCCTTCCAGTGAGTGCCGAGAGTGTTCACTGTTCAGAGAACTCTCTCCTAAGAATTACAGTCCACAGAAACCTTTGTAGTCACTCTTAACTTCATTTGTTGAACTCAAATGAGAATAAAGGAAAAGAAGGCACTGATGTTTGGAATTCCATGAGGGCAGCTAGATCTACAAAGCCAGAGGTGGTCCAGGACCAGTTAGTTCACAAACAAGCATTTTAAGAGAGTGCAGCAATGCAGGATGACCAGGTGGTACAGAACAGTCCCATAGTGAGTATTTTCACACATGATCCTCAGGTATCTTGAGCATTTCTGAAAGATGTCTAACAAAAATTTCGTAAGTTTTATGAAAGTGGTTTCTATTAAGTTTGGTAAATGAGAAATCTTATACTAAGAAATATACTATAAACTATTTGCAGTGTGATGCACATACTGTCAGCAATCTGGGGCCACTACTACTAAAATGAAGATATGGAGAGGACATCATATAAAGAGTGAAGGCCTTTGACTAAGAGTTTCCTGGGAACCTATAAGACAATGATAAGACGCCTACAAAAAAATTTCCCCCTAGATACTGGGAAATATATACTTGTCAGTTACCAAAGTTACGGCCTAATCTAACATTTAAGTCGCATTTTTCAAAAAGTTGCTCAAAATCCCATGCCTGAGTGATATTCGTACATAATTCAAAGCACTGTACTGTGGTATTCCTCATTGGTACTTAGAATAGAATAGAAATGATGGATGTCTTGATAAACTAAGTACCTTCCCGTTTGAAATGTGCAGAGACATAGTTTACTAACTTGGTTCCACTTAACAAGTAGGAACTGAATTTTATTCTTCAAAGAGAATTACAGAGCATGAGAACAATGTGAATATTCTTAAAAAGGAAACTGATGCCCTTTCATTCTACCTGAGTTAAAAACAATGATGAACGTCATCTGAGTTCATGGGACCCATAATAAATGACTATTAAACCAAACTTCCAAGATCAATGCTAGGAACACCCCAAGACCAAATACGATTAATTAGTTCTATAGTTTGGTTTTAAATCTTTAAAACCTTAACACACTTTTTAATTTATTTTATCAGACAAAATAATTTACTTATAAAAGCAACCTCACTTACAGAACTGTAATAAAATTTTTTCAACACTGAAAAATAAATAGCACTTTTTGCAATTCTGATTTTACAGGGAAATTACACTTTCTGGCATACAATGTTCTATCAAAATGGAAGGCTAAATCACTTTGCTTTGCTTTTCACAACAGAAATAAGCATGTATACTTATCAGTCTTGGGAAATCAACTTAGGGACAAGAAAGGTTTGCTGTAAAATACAATCATTGGAAAAAGGGGATCTGGTGCCATCTACTGAGTGGCAATGGCAACATGACCTTGGGTATTAAGTTAGGAAACACTGTAATTTCAGCTACATGCAACTCAACAGAAACACCTGTGCAAGTCTTGAAAGATATGTGCGAAAATGAAAATAACTGCTGTGCTAAAAGTGAGGGCTGGGTGGTTTTTTTCTTTAAGTGACATCCTACTTTTTAAAGGAAACCAAGCAGGCAGGTAAAAAATGATTACTGAACATGAGGAATACTGAAGAGAGGAAGACTTTGGCAAATTATGTAAACGAAAAGTTTCATGATCAAGAGTAGCTTAGGTAGGCTCTCTCACTCATGGAGAGACTCGTGGAAGGCAGTTACATCCTTGGGTATTTATGATATCAGAATCAAGGACTTAAGTTTTTCCCTACTATTTACATAAAAAGCTAGTTTATTTGAAAAAACTATCAACCAAGACTGCCAATAAAGTGGCACTTAGGAACTATAAGGTTATTTGACTCCCATACTCACCATCTGGAGGAATAAAAACCCTGGGGGATTTTATTGATTAGCAAAGAAAAGTTGTTTTTTGTTTGATTGAATTTACTCAAATAGACCTCCTTAACAGCAACAATGTTGAAAGCATTCCCTAAGAGCTGGGCCAGAATCCTAAATCCTGGAAATATTCATGGACTGGCTAATTTATTTACTTATTTACTTTTTTTGGTAGTAGCTTTTGAGAATGTTACTTTCCTGTAAGGCCAGGATGCCCTGAGTACTAATAGTACACTTAAACATGTTTGTGGTTCTCCTTTCCTTTATAACATGTCTCACAATCCTTAATACACTTCTTAGCTGTCCACCAGGAGGGCAGGGGCCTTGTCTATTCTGTTTGTAACCATATATTCAGCACTAAATTATGACCAGCACATGTATGAGTTCAAAAAATGTCAGTTGGCTGAATGAATGAATAAATGAATGAGTGAATCTCATGTAGTCCAACCGACCTAAGAAGCGGGGAAAAGCGGAAAAACCCATCACAAAAGTGAAGATGACAGTGACAGATAAAAAGAAAGATGAGCATCAGATCCGTCACTGAGGGGTAAGCTTGATGCCAAAAAAATTTGTCATCATTCAACAACTGGTGATATCTGTTTGGAGATTCAAAATACCTGAAAAATTTTAAATGGAAAGTTATTCAATAATATTAAGGTATTCTCTGGAAGACTCATTTGAAAATAAGTTAATGAAAACCCTGTTACTACATCAAGCTGTAACAGAAGCCTAGTGCTGTGATGCTTCAAGATGCAGTGGACTCTGCTGAATACACCAGGTGAATGTCTAGAGTCCCATAGAGGGAGCGTAGTACACTGAGGACCTTTTCTTGAATGGTTTCAACTTGCTCAGAAGGACAGTAATCATCCAGACTTGACCTGGAACCGAGAAGAGAAAGAGAAAGGAAAGAAAAGAAAAATATACATAAGTAGAATGAGATCATACTGGGCAGTGAGGAAAAGCCTGTGTGTGTTGAATTCAATGTAAAGTAAAAATGAAGCTGTACTGAAAGCTACTAAACCTTGACTATATGTCAGGCGTGTTACATGTATTATGTTCTTTAACTTTCTCAGCAACTCTATGAAATAGATACCTTTACCATCCCTTTAAAGGAGTCAAACAGAGAAAGATTAACCTGCACGGCTATGTGCTGATGATGGGATTCAACACCATAAAGCACATCTCCAAAGCCTCAGTGCTTAGTACTAGGCCCTTGTTTCCATAAGAGGGAGATGTTGCTTGGGAACACTGGTGCTAATTATATTAGTGACTGGGCATCATGTTTCACATTCTTTTATTATGTGTACAAACAGGATAGAAATTATGAGGGTGGAGGCTTTCCAACTGATAAAAGGGTTCTGCCTCTATAAATAATCTGCTCACCACACAAGTGTACAAGATCATCCAAAATGAAATGTGTGGATGTGCTGGTGTTGGGATTAGTCTCCTAGGTAGTATTAAGGAGGAAAGAGCAAAGAGGTGTGGGGCAGGAATCTGTATTTTGAGGCTTTCTAGAATCACTGACTACAATTTGGGTGGTACCAGCCAGTAACAATGTTGTTGACAATTTTAGCTGGGTTAGTATCTAAAATGATTTTATCAGTGCCTCCTGGTTTTGGACTAGGGTGAGGAAAGCCATTGGAAATTCCACTAGATTGGAAAATGGCATGGAAATGTTTATAGAAGGAAATGAAATTAGTTATCTAGCCTACTCCTTAACAAGTATTTTAGACCTAAACAAATAACCTGTAAGACTTCTGATGAGCTCATTTCATTCTATGATAATTAGGCTATATCTGAGGCTTGATATAAACATGTAACACATGATAAATGACACAGAGCAATTTTAAATTATTAAATACTGTCTAACACATACATATGGATAAAGACCTTGCAGAAAGTATGATATGTAAAAACTTAATTTATTAGCCTTAACAAATAAGGGACACTTTGATGCTTTCACACAGATTTCTGTCTTCTTGAAAACAGTATTAGAGTAGCTCTTGATGGGAGCAACCCTCAGGAGGGAGTTTTAGAAATCTGCAGGTACATTTTTGTCACAATAACAATTAGGAGAGAGGGTCTGCATATTTTGAGTGTTTGCAATATGTAGGATACTACTGCAATATGAATATGAATATGAATTTTCCTGTGTCCTGCAGTTTCCAAATAAAGTGGAGCACTTAAACAAGTGAAAAATTCGGTTTTAATTTTTTGAACCTATTTTTAATAGTCTTCTACAAATAGTTTGCTGTATTTTTGAAATGGTTTAAACTAAATTTTCCAGGAATGCAGATACTCTGTGAACTGAGGGAAGATTAGACTTTAAGTTCAGAACTTTATCAAGAGCTTGCTGTGACTAGAATAACCATGTTTCTATAGCAGTGCTGTTCACGGTATTTGGGCAATACAACTGGTTGGATCTGTCTGCATTTTTAACTGTTACATTTAGTGACTCTTTGTAAAAATTCCAGTTTGGTGTGGCATTTTAATATGTATTATTTTATCATCAATTACTCTTTCTCCTTTATGCTATTATTTTTTTAGTGTGTGTATATATTTAATATATATTTAAATTATATGTGTAGGTAGGTTGTTGCTATAAGCTAAATGTTTATGTGCCCCCAAAATTCCTGTGTTGAAATCTAATTCCAATATGATTATATTTGGAGGTGGGGGTTCTTTGGAAGGTGATCAGGTCAGAGGGTGGAGTCCTCATGAATGAGATTAATACCTTTATTAAAGAGACCCCAGAGAGCATCTTCACCCCTTCCTTCAATGTGAAGTTACAGAGAGAAGATGGCTGTCTATGAATCAGGAAGCAGGTCCTCACCAGACAGTGAATCTGCTGGTACTCTCATCTTGGACTTCCTAGTTTACAGGACTGTGAGAAATATCCGTTGTTTATAAGCTGCTTGGTCTAAGGTATTTTTGTTATTGCAGCCGGAACAGACTAAGACAATTACATCATCTACACATTGTATATGCTATCTAAATATATTTAAATTACATGTGTATGTGAAAGAAAGAAAGTGAAAGTCACTCAGTTGTGTCTGACTCTTTGCAACCCCATGGACTGTATGGTACATGGAATTCTCTAGGCCAGAATACTGGAGTAGCCTTTTCCTTCTCTAGGGGATCTTCCCAATCTAGGGATTGTACCCAGGTCTCTGATTGCAAGTGGATTCTTTACCAGCTGAGGCACAAGGGAAACCCAAGAATACTGGAGTGGGTAGCCTATCCCTTCTCCAGTAGATCTTTCTGACCCAGGAGTCCAGCTGGGGTCTCCGGCATTGCAGGCGGATTCTTTACCAACTGAGCTATCAGGGAAGCCCTATGTGTATGTAGATTAGATTATTTATGAATTCATTCAGAATGGTAAAGAGAGTCACAAAAAACTTGTCATAAAATATGTAAATATAACTTGCCTGAACATTTAAAGTATTATTTTAGAAACACTTCCATGCAGAATGAGTCCAAAGATTAACACAGAAATTTTTATTAAACTGCTGTAACTATTCAGCACATTTATACATTCAAATGTAAAACATGGCAGCAGCTAAATATTTATCTGTATGACACAGATAAGGGAATTTCTTATGTTCAACTGAATAACATCACCAACTTCAAAGACAAGATAACAGGAATTGTATGCTGTTTGCCAGCTACCACCAATAGGAAAGAGAAAATATAACACTTGAATTTTGAGCTGAGTAGGTAAAAAGTTGGTAAGAACTATTGTAATAGTAATCATTAGATTCATCTATGGAGACTTAATTTCCTACTGCCACTGTAACAAATCACTACAAACTTAGTGACTTAAAGTAAAACAAATTCATCATCTTATAGTTCTGCTGGAGGTCAGAAGTCCTAAAACAAAGGTGCTGGCAAGGCTGTATTTCTTCTCTAGGCTCTAGGGAAAGAATCTGCTTCCCCGCCTCTCCAGCTTTCAGAGGCTGCCCGCACTTTTCAGTTCAAACCCCATCTTCAAAGTCCACAGTCTAGCATCCTCCACTCTCTCATCCTGACCTTCCTGTCTTCCTCCTATTAAGACCTTTGTGATTACACTGGGCTCACCCAGATAATCCAGGATAATCTTTTCATTTTCAAGATCCTTAAGTTAATCATATCTGCAAAGTCCCTTTTGCCATATAAGGCACCATACTCATATAAGTGCTGAAGATTAGGACATGGACATATTTGGTGGGCCATTATTCAAGCTACTACACTTACCTTGCAATTGTCACTAGAGTAGGTTTTGGTAAATTTTTTAGAACATTATGCAAAGACTGAATAAGATGTTCAATTTCTTGTTCTGTGCTGATATGGTGAGGGAGTTCTGAATAATCACAGGTTAGACCAGCCTGGTGAACCTGAAAATAAGACAATTAAAAATTACATGGTAATGTTGTTGTCTTTAGAAGACTCATTAACGATTAATGGCCTTGCTGACTAAATTTTTAATATTTTTGTGGATTAGGATTGCTTTTTCCTTAACAGTTTCCATGCCACAGAAGTTATCTATTTTCTGATGTTTTGGAAGAACTGGTCTGTACACCTTTTTGGGCCTGATGCCTTTTCTAGGAACAATTTTAAAATTTATTTTATGATTGTAGATTCACTCTGTTTCTGTCTTTACTTGAGTCTATTTTGACAATTTACATTTTCTATCAAGTTATTCACTTTACTTAAGATTCTAAAAATTGATTTTAAGTCTATACATAGTATTCTCATATTTCCTTTCTTTCAAGACATTATTTTACTTTTTAAATACATACAACAAGCACTACATTTAAAGCTTCAAGAGGATACAAGATGAAAGTCTTTCTCCTACCTTACTGAACCTACTGTTTCAAGTTTCTCGTGCATGCTTTATATATAACCACATATACTGATATACATGTGTTTTAAATGTAAATGACTGGTGTTT
This sequence comes from Cervus canadensis, assembly GCF_019320065.1. NCBI lineage: Eukaryota > Metazoa > Chordata > Mammalia > Artiodactyla > Cervidae > Cervus > Cervus canadensis. The sequence goes on from NC_057401.1 coordinate 39,984,744, forward strand.
CAGTCTCAGCACTAAACTAAATATGCCTGAGAGCAAGAAATGGCCCACAGGCTGACATTTTGCAGCCCCTGCTTTAAAGTTTTAAAAACTGGAATTCAAATATGTTATAGTTTTGCCTAGGGTACCTAAGTACAAAGCATGTAAAAAAACCATTAATTTACTATATTACTGGAGGCTCTGGATACACATCAAAGATTTAACTGGCAATGATTGGTCAATACACTAAGGAGAGAGACTCTGCATGTTCTTTTCTACTAAAATGATCAAAGTACTTAGTGTTCTAATCCTGCAGCTATGGGTACTTCGCATCTGGCTACACAATCTGCTACCAGGCCTATGCCATCCTTTTTCTCAACAAACAATGTAGAAAACTCTTGCCCCCTCACCAGAAAATTCAGATGCAAAGTAATGACTAAAGTAGAAGATACTTTCAATAATATCATATGAGCTCAAAGCACTTTTAAACCCTAAGAGTCTTCTATCATTTTTAAAATTTGCCATTAAAAAAAAAGGCGAGCTTTGAGTTAGCTCTGATTTAACCAAATAGTCTTTTGCTGTTATTTTCTATTCTTACAAAACTAGGATTAAATCAATATATAAACTTCAGTTCAAATAAGGTGATTTGATTATATACCACAACTAAATAAAACACTAAAGTAAAACCACAATTTATTAAATAAACACTACAAGTAAAAGAAGCAGAACTGGTGGTCTCAGCTCTGGCACAAAATTTGAGAAAAGGGGACCTGAATTTCAAATGGGAAAATTTATACTCAGATTTGCAAAATGATATAAAAATAAAGAAATTACCATTAAGGGCATCTTCTTTTAAAATAGTATTCAGATTTGCTGTGCAAACAAAGTTATACAGCTAATATAGTCAAGATGTGCTGGCCACAGAGCCTTCTTTTGTCTGTCTGGTTTTTTTAATCAGAAAAGTTTTCAGAGAGGAAAAAAAGAAGTGTGAAAGGAGTATAAAAATGAATGAATAAAGAATGAGCAAATTTAGAAATTGTATACTTTCTTTACTCTGGCAAGGGAATATCTGATCATAGACAAAATTAAAAAGTCCATAGCATCACTCATCAGCCTTTTGGCTAAGATCAAGTGTAAAAAGTCAACAGCACTTTTACTTCATACATAAAATTAGCAAAAGCATGTTTTTCCTGGAAAGCTTTTCCAGTATTCTGGCTTCTAAAAAGTATATACTTTTTCCACAAAAAAAATGTCCATTCATGCTTTCCAGGAACACAAATAAGAGTGAATCACTTTAAAAGAGGGCACATTTTTCTAGCCACAAAAATGCCTTTCTTAAAGGGTGAATTTTATACTTCAATATAAACATTTACCATTTCATAGTCCGGTGCTTCCATCCGTTTTTTCAAACTCTGTACCAGTGGACCTAGTAATTCCATTCTGAAAAAAAGCACCCCTCAATTAAACATTACACCACCTCAATTAAAATGACAGTAGCAAATCATACATTACCCTTAAAATTTACCATTAACAATATGTTTTATATGATGTTTTGGAAATGAAAGATAAGAGTTGTTCAAATATCGTCTTAAAATATTAAGAAATAAATGTTCCCTGCTGTTTCCTTACTTAAAAGATTACAGATTGCATTAAAGATTGAAAATTAGCACTCAAGAAACTGCGATTTTCTTCTTTAAGAATGAAAATTCTACTATAACTTTAAAAATTACTTTGATCAGCAGTAAAACTAAGTGCCTTTAGCATACCGTGATGAAAAAAGATAGTTTCCCAAAAGCTGAGAAAAAAATTCAGGACATATTTATTGACATATACAATTATAACTGGTAAAGTTCTATACCATTTGATATAATAACAATGGTGCTTTTAAGTTATTTAATATAGGTGGAACTCTTTGGAAGCCTTGATTAATTAATGTTTTGAGTATTTTAATGCCTCATCTACCAATACCCACTCATCTGCTGGGAGGGAAAAAGTAAACAAAAATGGAGGTATGGAGGCCTGTCTATCCACTGATCCTGTTACTTCTTCCTTCTTATTAACGACACTTTCTGGGGTTCTGGACCCTAGTCATCCACCTCTTCTACTTCCTTAGGAATAGTGAAGACTTGTTCATGCTGAGGGTATGACCCTTTTGGGGGTATGCTAAGTTTGGGGAGACTTTTCTTGCTGTCTTACTTTTCCTTTGTTTTTTCTTCAGGTCTGTGACAGAACTGCCTGCAGGTGGTGAAGAGCTAAGCGTCAGCAGATGGGTGGGTTTCAGTGGAAGGTGGCTCCATCTGTGGGCTAGATTCAGGATTCTAAAGTTGTCTATTTTGTTTGATTTAAGCTTAAGTTTGGCTTGAGACTTCACAAAATCACCAAATAGTAGGTACACAAAATATTTCTGGGGAGAATCATGTTCTGAGACTTATTTCTATCTCTCCCTCTTCCAACAAAATTTCAAAGAGGGGGGAATCATTTTTAGATCTAGTTCCCTCTACTAAAGAGAAAAAACTAACTTATGTTAAAGTGCCTAATTAGTAGTTATTGATATGATTAATATTACAATGGTTTATTCTTCCATACCACTGCCTTCCTTAATGACAATAAAGTTCTACAATATTTATATTTCAGGGATGTTTCTGAACATTTTATTTTAAAGTGAAAACTGCACTGAATATTCTGAATAGGTAATACACATAGCAAGAGACAGGAATTTTTAAAAAGCAATTTATCTAGCAAATTTAGCAATATATCTAGGACTAAAATACAGTAGAGTTGAAGAAAAAAAATATTTGAGTCTTACCCAGGGTTTGAAGCCCATTTCTGTACAGTTTCTTCATCATCGCCATCACACAAATCAGCAAAAGCAGCTTCTAAATCTTCTAATTGATGAATTCGATTATCAACACAATCTACCAAATCTTCCTTTAAGCACATTGAAAAGCTGAGATTATATAGTTACTCTTTCAAAAAATAAGTGAAATCCCATTACAATGAAAATTTCAATTCAATCAGTTAACACATGATTTTCAAGTACTAACCATGGGTTTCCCCAAGAAACACATATCAAGATTTGGGGCTGCTATTTGAGAATAACCTAATATCAGGTAAGATACTACTAGCTATGTGATAAATCGTTGTTTAGTCACCAAGTTGTGTCCAGCTCTTTTACAATGCCCTGGACTGTAGCCAGCCAGGTTCCTCTGTCCATGGGATTTCCCAGGCAAGAATACTGGAGTGGGTTGCCATTCCCTTCTCCAGGGGATCTTGTGGACCCAGGGATGGAACCTGCATCTCCTGCATTGGCAGGCAGATTCTTTACCACTAAAGGGAAGCCCTTTAGACAAGACCAAAAGAAACGAAGGATACCTCTGTCAGGTTGCTTCCAGGCTTTTTAAATTGGTACAGCTCTTGTAAGATTTTGTACTCCTCCTGGAAAACAAAACAAAGAACCCATATAGTAGAAAAAAGATTAATTTTTCAATGATATACTTTAAGTAAAAAATGACATTGATACAAGAATATCTTAGATAATCATTTAGAGGAAGTCTAGGAAATCAGGGAATAATGTAATTCATTATTTCATTGTAAATATTATCCCTTTTTTAGGCTAACTATTCATCTGGGCATGATAACAATGTATAAAAATTAATTAAGGAAGAAGACTTGATGGCTAATAGGTAATGAATGAAAATATTTCTAATACTGTTCTACTTTATAAATGGATACATCCTAGCATCTAAATAGATTTTAGCTATGTATAGGAAATACAATCACTTCTCAGCCTTTTGGCTAAGATCAAGTGTATAGGAAATGTATGTATCTCTGTAACAATAAAAGAAAACTTTCCACTTGCACTTTGCAGTCCATTCCCTAGCCACAGGAGAGAATGCTAGAGTACAAACAGATACAATGGGAGGATTTTGCAGGAGAAAGTGTGTCCTCGTTTAGCACAGCCAGGCAGCCCCTTTAGAGGTAGGTCTACCTGGCCCCATATGGGAGCACTGTCAGGAAGGGTCTATAGGCAAGATCTAAAATTCCTTAAGCACAGTGCTGTGCACTATCCTCATATAACAATTCTGTGATTGGGTATGATTATTATTTTGATTTTATACTTGAAGAAACCATGGATCTGAAAGGTTAAGTAACTTTTCCAAGATCATGCAGCTAATAAGCAGTACAAGTAACAAACAGAACTTAAATCTTTCTGACTACCAAACATGTTCTTTAAAAAAAATAGCTATTACATTATAAAGTACAATACATGCTCTTTTCAAAAAGTTCAATAGCACCCAAGGGTATAAAGGACACAAAATCCCCACTTCCCCAGGTTTCCTTATGGCCCTGGAAAAGAAGTAACTGCCATTTAAGTCACTTATGTAACCTTTTAGAAATTCTCATTACAGATATTTGGTGAGTATACTTGTAGGATAAATTCATAAAGTCAGGTTTTTTAGCCTCCAGGTATGCCCATTCTCATGTTTTCTAAACATCTCTAAAGTCATTTTATAATTCTGAACGCTGGAAGTTATAGTTACTGGTACATTCACAACAGCAGGAAAGAAACAGTGGGCAATTTTTCTCTCTTATTTGCAAGTTGGGAGGGCACTCAAGGTCCCCCCACTCTTGCTGTAGATTACACTACAGTTGACCTCTGAACAACATGGGTTTGAACTACACAGGATCATTTATACACGGATATTTTTCAGTAGAGAGGAAAAGATTTTGGAGATTCGCAACAATTTGAAAAAAAAAATCTGCATACCAACTGTACAGACTAGTAATATTGAAAACAATTAAGAAAAAGTTAGGTATGTCATGAATGAATAAAATTTATGTAGATACTAACCTATCCTTACATAGGCATAAGATGAATGATATTTAATATAAAATTAATATGTTAGTTTTCCTATGGCTTTATAACTTTGCTTTCAATGAATTACGTTTTAAAGAATACATGCCTCTCTAACTGGAGAAACTGCATATCAACTTATCACAGATAAGTAGTATTGAAAAGTATATAACAACATTTCCAATACTGTATTATGAATATGACTATAATATGCTATAAAATTTTTATAATGATTCATTCATTAGTGTCCAGGTTAGGCTACCATGAAGTAATTACATTGATTATATTAGGCTACCTAAAGCAATCACATTGCTGCTTCCTTGTTATCAATGTATGAATCACTATAAATGTAAATAAATATGACTTTATCACATCTTTTCATCTTTGACATCTGGTGTTAGTAATATATGTAGTAGTGTTTTATATAAGACACATTGATATAGGTTTATCTTTAAACACCACATAAATGTATAGTATTGATAAATACAGTTCAGTACTGTAAATGTATTTTCTTATGATTTTCTCAACCTTTTCTCTACCTTACAAGAATTCAGTATTTAATACATATAATATACAAAATGTGTGTTAATTTACTGTTTACATTAACAGTAAGGCTCTTGTTATCAGCAAGCTATCAATAGTTTTATTTGGGGGAAGTCAAAAGTTATATCTGGATTTTGATTGCACCTTTTTAAAACACCACATTTACCTGAGTGAACATTTCTTTGAAGGGATTCTTGACTGAAAAAAAATCTAAGTCAATATCTAAAACAAATGCATCCCTTTTCTCCAAAATTTCCAGAATCTCTCCAGTGCTAACTGCAGTCTGGCATTCTTGGCTTTCAGAAGAACACGAACATGATGGTTGTAGACAAGTGTGGTCCCTTCTCTGTGTCACTGTGTCCTTTTCCAGTCCTTCTGAACAAGAGTCACCATTAGTAGAGGCAGTGTTCTCTGAGTCCTCCAGGGCTAGCTTTGGCTTCTTAGCAGAAGACACTACATCATCTTCTCCTTGACTGTGACAGAGTTTATAAGGTTTTACCATAATTACATCCAACTGTAAAGGTTTTGGGTTCTCCAGCAGGTCTTCAGTTACATAAAGGCCATCACTTAGGAAGTAATGATCTGTACTTGTAACCCTGGATTAGAGGAAAAAAATTACTTTCAAGACAAGTGGACAAATTAGCCGGCAACATATAGAATTTCAGGAATACAAAAAAGGACATATTTGACACAAACTAAGAGCTGTCTCTAATATTTGTAGTTTCTGGAAACAGGGTTCTCAAATTTCTAGCTTGACACACAACTGCCCAAAGACCATATTTTGTAGTCTATTGTGCAGGTAGGTGGCTCAGAAGGTAAAGAATCTACCTTCTGCCTGCAATGCAGGAGACCCAGGTTTGATCCCTGAGTCAGGGTTTGATTCCTGGAGTAGGAAATGGCAACCCATTCCAGTATTCTTGCTTGGAAAAGTCCATGGACAGTACAGTCCATGGGGTCACAAAGAGATAGTCACAACTGAAGCGTCTGAGCACGCACTCACGCATCGTTCAGCTAGGTGTGGCCAGTTGACTCAGCTCTGCCCAGAAGTCGTGAGTGTAAGAGAAGTATAGAAAGCCTTGCTCTCCCCTCCCCACTGACTGGCATGTGAACATGGTAGCAGCAAACCCCACTTGGACTCTGAGTTCAGAGGCCACACTCTAGAGAGGGTGGAGCAAAAAGATAGAAATTATTTGGGGTTTAACTGTAGGGCTGCCATATTGGCCCTGGACTGCACATGGTAAACTCTAACTGGAGAAAAGAAATGAAAGATCCTGTTTAACCAGTGCTTTGGATCTCTGTCATACCAGCTGGAACTGCATCCAAAAAATCACTTGAGAGAAAAATTATACCTGGAAATAATATCTCTTGGTAAAAACTCCCTCTGACATATTTCAAAGCTTTATTAAATTTTATATAACTGTAATATTACATATTTTAATATGTAAAGCAACTTAAAAAAATCCTGTGCAGCATTTCACAAGTTACAGATTTTTTATTTTAGACATATCAGCATGTTCTTAGCTTTTCAACTGTATTATGCCTTGGTAAGTACTTTGAACAGTGACACCAAATGGCTCTTCCAGGGGTAGGACCTATCCAATTTAAAATGATGGTATTAATATTTATTTCTCATCCACCCCTCTTCAGCATATACAGCCTTATATTTAAAAAGATATAACTTTCTTAAAAAAAAAATTAACGACATAACAAAACCAATATCCAAGCTTATTAACAGCTGTACCACCCTAAGATTCCCAGGTGTTGCTAGTGGTAAAGAACATGCCTGCCAATGCAGGAGCTATTCAGGGTTCGGTCCCTGAATCGGAAGGATCCCCTGGGGAAGGGCATGGCAACCCACTCCAGTATTCTTGTTTGGAGAATCCCTTGGACAGAGGAGCCTGGTGGGCTACAGTCCATAGGGTTGCAATAAGATGGACAGGACCCAAGTGACTTAGCACGCATGCACCACCCTAAGACAAATGCTGTATCCACCAACTTAGATGGGTATTTTTCTCTAATAAGGAATATCTTACTTTGTTCATATCTGTATACACACACACACACACATATCTCAGGCTGCATACCTATATGTGTGTCTCTTTCATAAATTTTTATTTGCGGGATTAACTAAAATCATGATAATCAATATCATCCTAATATTATTATTACACATTGAGTTTCAAATGTCTGTTTCAGATTGCTGAGATTTGATTTTGCAGAAACCTGTTACAGGTTAAATAAGGCCTACTCATTGAAGTACTCAATAAAAACCCTAACACTATTTCATATAAGCCAGTATTATGTATAACTTTTATTATCAATATTAAGAATAAATCAGAAATAAAAAGTATCATTTTCATTGAGAAAGACTGCATTTCATTTTCAATGTATTACCATTTCATTCTACTATCCTCCAGGTTCTAAAAGTTATGATTCCACTGCTTAAAACATTCACTCCATAACAAGAGAATTTAGAAAGCCAAGAACATTCTGGTATTTCTAAAGATAGTACAGTATCACAAGATACACAAAACACTGGTTAAACAACTTACACAACAGAAATAGTTGTGCATATAACTCAAGTCAAAGGATGCTGTTATTTAATTTACATTATAAAATTATCAAAGCTAATCATATTGATAAAATTTTGAATCAACTTTTAAGCCATTGAATTTATTAAAAAAATCAAAGTGAGATAATTTTGCTTTATCAACGCTAATTATTAAACTCAGCCGACAACACTTACATTTGAAGAAAATAATAAAATGTGTTATTAAATACATTTGTATAAGGTACACCAATGATTTAATGGAGTTATCAACAGAGCCAGGGTTCCAGAGGATGAAGATCATTTTATTCAAAAATAAACTTGACCAGCAACAAAATACAAACAGTGTGTGAAAAAGATCAAGAGACTGGAAAACTTGTTCCTGGTGTTTCAAGAACTCTTTTTGGAAAAGTTGAGGGCTAATCTGACCCCAATTCTGTGTAGAGATACTTACAAGTTATTACAGGGATTCCAAAACAAGAAAGAAGTATCCACTCCCTTTCATACACATGAATATGAGGAAATTACCTGATTGTTGTGGTAGAAGTGTCTTTGCCTACTAAAAAATGATGCCTGCCTTCTCTGATTTGCTGAGCCCATGTGGGATGAAGCCATATTACATGAGAAAAATGGCCAGCATAAACTGCAGGCATAATCCAATTCTCAATACTTAATTCTCTGGAAAAGAAACAGAGAGAAAGCATAAGAACTATTAGTGAGTGGGTTTTTCCAAATGTAATTTCATTCAAAAGAATATTTTAAGATAGCAGGTTTCAAAGTGTGGTCCAAGGGACCTTGCAGGGTTTCCTGGACCTTTTCAGTGTGACCATTAGACCAAAACTGTTTTCCTAATAACACCAAGGCATTATTTCCCTTTTTCATTGTATTGACATATATGCTGACAGTACAAAACAGTGGTGGTTGATGTTCTAAGATCAATCAAGGCAAAGGCACCAAACTCTACTAGCTGTCACTGTACTCATCAATACCAAGCACCAGTGCCCCACACTCCCATCCAGTTTTGCATGAGAATGTCTTTCATGATTTTATTCAATCTTGATCCTGAGTACACATTTTAAAATAATCTGTGTGACAAAACAGGAAGTACACAGAAAGCATTTCTGCAATATACTCTGAAGTACCATGGTTGTCTCAAGGGAAAGCACTTGTAATTGAATTAAAAGCTGAACAGTTTTCTTACAATGAAGACTGACTGATAAACCACAGTTGATCAGGCTTGAATGTGAATGCTGGATTCTACACTTCAACTAAGTTTTAAGGAATGAACATTTGTGAAGTTTTGGTATAGTATTAAAGAATATTCACAATTAGGTGGGCTTCCCTGGTGGCTCAGATGGTAAAGAATTTGCCTGCAATTCGGGAGACCTGGGTTCCAAGGATGGGAAGATCCCCTGGAGGAGGGCATGGCAGCCCACGCCAGTACTCTTTTCTGGAGAGTCCCCATGAATAGAGGAGCTTGGCAGGCTACAGTCCACAAGGTCACAAAGAGTTGGACACGACTGAGCAACTAAACACACACAATAGCTGGGAAGGCTATCAAAATACTTCTCAATTTTCTTCATATACTTCCACCAAAACAATATATGATAATAGACTGAATGCAGAATCTTGGGTATTCAGTTGTTTTCTATAAAGGCAAGTATTAAAAAGATCTGCAAGCTATGGCTGATTCATGTTGCGGTTCGACAGAAAACAATGAAATTCTGTAAAGCAATTATCCTTAAATTAAAAAACAAATAAATTAAAAAACAAATTATTAAAAAAACTGCAAAAATTTAAATACTGTTACCATTTTAATTTTTTTTGCTTTAGAAAATGTTTGTCTTTCATAAAAATATTTATGCTAACATATAAAGTTCTATTATTTTGAAATGAATTAACATTTTAAAAAATATTTTTATTTATTTATTTATTTATTAAGTTGCAGCATATAGGATTTAGTTTCCTGACCAGGGATCAAACTTGGGCCCCCTGAACTGGGAGTTTAAAGTCTTAGTCACTGGATCACCAGCGAAGTTCCATGAAATGAATTAATATTTAAGACACCTCAGTTTTAATTTCAAATATCGTAAATATCACTAAATATAACCCACACACACAAAAAAAACCTCAAGAATTTTTAAGGGTATACAGAAAAAATTTAAAACTATTATTCTATGACTAACTGTATAGTCATCATAACTGCTTCATAATTTTTTCAATTTATAAAATATAAAACCTCTAAATATAAAAGAGAGTAAGGACACTGGTAGAGTTACCACATTTCTTTAGAGATGAGTGATCTGAGCCAGTTTTAGAGTCAACTAAAAGAAATGCAGTAGGTTAAAATTAATTCACACAAGCACTATATTTTAAATTTTTTATTATAACAGGAGAATAACTGCTACATAACTTTTTATTTTGTAGGAATAGGCTACACTGTAATAAATACATAAGTAAAAAGACAATGACAGGATTTCAGGGAACTTTATCATTGAAGAACACTTCGTAAGTCACCATTCACTGACTATGGTTTTATATAATGGAAAATCAATAGGATCTGTGACCTGAAAATAAAACATATAGGGAGGTTGGAGGGAGTCAATACTGGAAGAAAGGATACACAAATTAAAGATGTGTTGCACATACGATTATTGAACTATTAGTTCAAGACACATTTTCCTGTGCCTCCATATCAGACTTCTAAGGGGAGAAGAGAGAATTGGCTCAGATGATTTCTAAAGTCTTCTATTTTTAAAATTCTATATTCTAAAGCAAAGGTTGGCAAACATTGGTTGGGCACCTGTTTTTCCAAATAAAGTTTTATTGGAACACAGCCACTGACACTTGTTTACATGGTGCTTACAGCTGAGTTCATACTACAAGGGCAAAAATACATAGCTGCAACAGAGACCATATGGTCAGCAAGTCTAAAATATTTACTATCTGGGGAAGGAAGGAGAGGGTGAGATGAATGGAGAGAGTAGCATGGAAACTTACATTTCCATACATAAAATAGAGAGCTGATGGGAATTTGCCGTATAACTCAGGGAACTCAAACAGGGGCTCTGTGACCATCTAGAGGGGTGGGATTGGTAGGGAGATGGGATGGAGGTTCAAGAAGAAGGGGACATATGCATACCTGTGGCTGATTCATGCTGATGTTTGGCAGAAACTAACAAAATTCTGTAAAGCAATTATCCTTCAACTAAAAAATAAATTAAAAAACATTTACTATCTGGATTGTTGAGAAAGTTTGTCCATACTTGCTCTAAATAAAATAAAAAATGCAAACAAAACAAAAGCAAAACTCACGAGCTTAGCAAAAACTATTTCTTTTAACTGCTTATCATCTATTGCAAAGTGTATTTGAGACACACAAAAAGCTCATTAACAAAGTCACATATTACCCGAAAAGTGTTTCCTTATCAAATACAGTGTCAGCTGGCATATCCACAGGAATAAGGAGGTCTGGATGTGAATCAAAATGCACAAAACTTATATTACTTGCAGGAAGATGTTTTGAGCCAATGGCCCGATATATATAGGGCAGAACCTGTAAAAGACACATGCACATGTTCAGGATTGGCACTGAAATCATGAGTTATACTCAACTTCAGGCTGAAAAACAATGCTAAACTACAAAAAATTTGAAGCACACCCAAGCTGTGAAGAAAAAAGCAAGAGAGTTCCAGAAAAAATTTGCTTTATTGACTACCCCAAAGCCTTTGACTGTGAGGATCACAACAAACTGTGGAAAATTCTTCAAGAGAGGGGAATATCAGACCACCTTGCCTGTCTCCTGAGAAATCTGTATGCAGGCCAAGAAGGAACCGTTAGAACTAGACATGGAACAGACTCATTCCAAACTGGCAAAGGAGTATGTCACAGCTGTATATTGTCACCCTTATTTAACTTCTATGTAGAGTACATCACGTGAAATGCCGGGCTGGAATCAAGATTGCCGGGAGAAATATCAATAACCTCAGATATGCAGATGATACCACCCTTATGGCAGAAAGCAAAGAACTAAAGAGCCTCTTGATGAAAGTGAAAAGAGGAGAGTGAAAAAGTTGGCTTAAAACTCAACATTCAGAAAACTAAGATCATGGAATCCAGTCCCATTACTTCATGGCAAATAGATGGGGAAACAATGGAAACAGTGAGAAACTTTAATTTTGGGCTCCAAAATCACTGCAGATGGTGACTGCAGTCATGAAACCAAAAGATGCTTGCTCCCTGGAAGAAAAGCTATGACCAACCTCGACAGCATATTAAAAAGCAGAGACATTACTTTGCTGACAAAGGTCCGTCTAGTCAAAGCTATGGTTTTTCCAGTAGTCATGTATGGATATAAGAGTTGGACCATAAAGAAAACTGAGGGCTGAAGAATTGATGCTTTTGAACTGTGGTGTTGGAGAAGACTCTTGAGAGTCCCTTGGACAGCAAGGAGATCCAACCAGTCAATCCTAACGGAAATCAGTCCTGAATATTTGTTGGAAGAACTGATGCTGAAGCTGAAACTCCAATACTTTGGCTACCTGATGCGAAGAACTGACTCATTGGAAGAGACCCTGATGCTGGGAAAGATTGAAGGCAGGAGGAGAAGGGGACGACAGAAGATGAGCTGGTTGGATGGCATCACTGACTCGATGGACATGAGTTTGAGTAAGCTCTAGGAGTTGGTGATGGACAGGGAAGCCTGGTGTGCTGCAATCCATGGGGTCGCAGAGTCGAATGGGACTGAACTGAACTGAAGTTGTGAAGTAGGAAAATATGCAATTTGTTATTACAGATGGTTTAGATAATCAGCTCAAATTTTATTTTTTTCCTCAGTACTTTGGACTGATATCTCTGAAAACTTTAATGGGCATCTCTTGTTGGCATGTTACCCCCATCATAAACTCAAAAACAATGTGAGGAAACAAGCTTTGTTACTCAGGAAAAAAAAGAAAAAAGAACTCCTGGTTAAGACACACTCTGGTGTAAAAGATGTGTTCAAGCTACCCTGGGTCTCTGCGTCTTTCTCACACCTTCTGGATGCTGGTTGCTGGGCTAGGTCCCCTGTAAGGCTCTTTGTTTGGTTACAGTCTCTAGAGTTCTAAGTTAAGATTGAATTTGAACGCACCACCTACCCCATGCTTGCTCTCAGACCCAGGCACACTATCTGTAGGTCCTGAGAAACTAAATTTCCTTCCTATTCTCTTTATTCATCCGCAAATCTGGAATCGGCCTCTTCTTCTTTAACATCCACAGAATTGCTAAGGATTATTAAAGCAATCAAAAACAGAAAGTCTTCGATCATGGGCCTCTCGCAGGCTTCCAGAAATCTAGATGTGGGCACCATTTTAGCTAAAGAGGCACTACTATAAAAAACAGAAAAATAACTTTATAGCGCCGTGTTAAAAGATTCATGCACACACTATTCACACAATACTACTAACGGCTCTGAGAGCTACTCTGTACCCATTTCACAAGATGACACTGCACCTTCTCAACAGAAGCCTCCCACCTACACCACAGGAATATGAAGGGGAGGCCGGGAGACAGCAGGAAGCCTGTTATGAGCAGGTTAAGGACTCGAGGCCCTGCAGTTACGACTGACCGCATTTGAATCCCGAAGCCACTAGTTGTTGGCCGTGGGATGTTGGGCAAACCGCAAGGGTTCACTGAGTTGTCGGACTCGTAACAAGCGGCGCATAAATGTCGAGGCCTATTCTTCCAAGCTCGCCGTCCTGGTGTTTTCCCCACAGCAATGCAACTCGCTCGGATTCTGGTTCGCTCTCTGGCCTCCAGGCTCCGCCGCCTCCTCAGTCCTCGCGGACCCTGTCCCAGGCCCGTCAGCCGCCCGCTCACCTCCTGATGATCCTCCACCACCCACACCGGGAGCTCAGGATAGCGCCGGAGCCGGGCACGCTGTCCCCCGGATTCACTCATGTTCTCGCGCGCGCGAGAGCCCCAAAAAGCCGGAGCTGAGGTTCCCTCAGGAGCCGGAGCTGCAGCCCGCCTCCTCTCCCGGGAGTAAACGCGCGCTCACCCGGTTGTGGTTTCGGATTGGAGGAGGAAAGGGGCAGGAGGCGGGCGCCGGAGACTCGAGGAGAACGATTGGCTTAGATGTCTATCGTTCTTATTGAAGCACCAATCACCGTGCACAAGGTGCTGCGGCGAGCCCGAGAGCATCCCCTCTTGCGGTCCGGCTTTCTCAGGTTTGCTTTTTAATTCTCTTGCTTTCCTGTTCCGGAGCCGCGGGCGGTGCCACGGTCTTGGAGGCTACACTATAAGTCTGGCTTTACTCTAACGGCGACCTCGCAGCCCGAGAGCTTTTTCTAGGTAAAAGGGTCAGCTTGTGGGTGTTGGAAGAGGGAGTGTTTCCAAGTATCCGAATTTCAACGGGGCTGGCGTCTGGGGCTGGGGCGAGAGGCGCCTGGGAGTTAGGATCCGGCAGCTCCTCTTCAGATCTGCAGCGAAGGGAAAAAAGAAAAAAAAAAAAGAAAAAAAAAATAAGGGACCCTAGGCCCGGACCCTGAAAATAAATATTAGTGAGAAATGAGACCTTTCATTCATTGTGGCGCGTATGTGGTGCTCCAGGCCTGGAGCCGCCGGGATCTCGGGCGGGGAGTGAGACTGTAAGTTTACATCGTGAGGCTCACTATCTGGCGGGAGATGTAAACAGGGAAACACGCAATTACGGATCAGCCAGACATAAGTGACCGGGCTGGGAATTCAGGTGGTGGAGGAGCGCGTTAATAGAAATGTAGTCACACTTTGCAACTCTTTCTATAAAGACTGATGTTCCTGCACATGTTAATTGCAAAACGACTCCCCTAGTTTCCCTGCTTCCAAACAGCAACTTAAGAGGAGGCAGACGCCGAAAATAATTACTTTTCCAGTTCCTTGAGTTCTGAATTGAAGTTCACATCCACAACACAGCCTGACTGTGCCTTTAATAGGTCAGTTTCATAATCAGTGTTTTCAGATATCTATTTCTAGAAATACCCATGAAGACCTAATAGTGAATTTTCAACAACAGTGAACACACAGTACAGGAGTATTGGCCATCCTGACTCTTGTCTACCTCTAGATTCAGTACACTCCTTTGTGTTTCCCCTGGATTCTGTGCATATCCATTTTCTTGTGTTTATCACATTATGTAATTATTTGCATATGGATTCTGGGCTTCGGGAGCCCTGCTTACTATGTGCCTTTCTCATCTTTGAGTGATCAGGGCCTGTGACCATGCCCCACTTGTTTAGGCTCATTAAATGTTGCATGAATCAGTGAAAAGGCCTGCTTTTTGTCTGGTTTTGGTAATGCAGACCTGTTGTGGATGTGGATATATTCAGTAGGGAAATGTCCAGTAGCAACATAGAAACATATGGTGAGCCAGTAAACACTTACCAATCACCTACTGTGTGCAGGATGTTCTGCCAGGGGCTGTGAAGGATACAGAAGTGATTATGAGTCAACCCAGTTTATCAAGGAGCTAATAACCTAGTGGAGGAGTTAAGACATGTACACACATGATTATTATATGAGGCAGTCTTTGCTAAGTGCTGTAAAAGAAGTACAGACTAAGAGCAACGGAAGTCTTGAGGGAATGGGATTACTTCCTAAAGGGAACCAAGATAGGCAGCACAGAAGATGTGGCATTTGACATGGGTAGATGGGTTAAAAATTCAATGGGCAAAGTCACAGGGAGGGGTTTTAGAAGACCAGGAGTAAAGAATAAGCTGGATGATAATACTTCACATTTTATGAATGGGAACATCTAGGGTGATAGGAGAGCTTCCCAGGTGGCCCTAGTGGTAAAGAACCGGCCTGCCAATGCAGGAGACATCATGAGAGGAGGGTTTGATTTCTGGGTTGGGAAGGTCCCCTGGAGGAGGGCCTGGCAACCCACTCCAGTATTCTTGCCTGGAGAATCCCACGGACAGGGGAGCCTGGTGGGCGATAATCCATAGGGTCGCAAAGAGTGGACATGACTGAAATGACTTAGCACACATGCAGGATGATAGGCACTTCATGGGAAAGTTAATGGAGGATTAGCTTGGAAGAAGTTGGGTCCAGATTGCAGAAGGCCTTAAATGCCAAGCATGGAGTTTGAGCCTGATTCTTTTGGCCCTCAGTAGCTTGTGGTGACAGGAGGGGCTGTCTAGGCCCAGGTTTATCATGAGGGTCTTGAACTGAATGATAATCATTCAGTTCAGTTGCTCAGTTGTGTACGACTCTTTCTGACCCCATGGACTGCAACACGCCAGGCTTCTCTGTCCATCACCAACTCCTGGAGCTTGCTCAAAATCTCATGTCCATTGAGTGTGTGATGCTATCCAACCATCTCATCGTCCCCTTTTCCTCCCGCCTTCAATCTTTCCCAGCATCAGGGTCTTTTCCTGTGAGTCAGTTCTTCCCATCAGGTGGCCAAAGTATTGGAGTTTTGGCTTCAGCATCAGTCCTTCCAATGAATATTCAGGATGTATTTCCTTTAGGATGGACTAGTTGGATCTCCTTGCAGTCCAAGGGACTCTCAAGAGTCTTCTCCAACACCACAGTTCAAAAGCATGTTCTTCAGTGCTCAGCTTTATGGTCCAACTCTCACATCCATATATGACTACTGGAAAAACTGTAGCTTTAACTAGATGGACCTTTGTCAGCAAAGTAATGTCTCTACTTTTTAATATGCTGTCTAGGTTGGTCGTAGCTTTTCTTCCAGGGAGCAAGCATCTTTTGGTTTCATGGCTGCAGTCACCATCTGCAGTGATTTTGGAGCCCGGGAAAATAAAGTCTGTTACTGTTTCCATTGTTTCCCCATCTATTTGCCATGAAGTGATGGGACTGGATTCCGTCATCTTAGTTTTCTGAATGTTGAATTTTAAGCCAACTTTTTCACTCTCTTCTTTCACTTTCATCAAGAGGCTCTTTAGTTCCTCTCTGCTTTCTGCCATAAGGATGATGTCATCTGCATATCTGAAGTTATTGATATTTCTCCCGGCAGTCTTGATTCCAGCTTGTGCTTCATCCAGCCCAGTGTTCCTCATGATGTACTCTGCATAGAAGTTAAATAAGCAGGGTGACAATATACAGCCTTGATGTACTCCTTTCCCAATTTGGAACCAGTCCGTTGTTCCATGTCTGGTTCTGACTGTTGCTTCTTGACCTGTCTACAGATTTCTCAGAAGGCAGGTCAGGTGGTCTGATAGTCCCCTGTCAAAGAATTTTCCACAGTTTGTTGTGATCCACACAGTCAAAGGCTTTGGCGTAGTCAATAAAGCAGAAGTAGATGTTTTTCTGGAATTCTCTTGCTTTTTCTATGATCCAGTGGATGCTGGAGATTTGATCTCTGGTTCCTCTGCCTTTTCTAAATCCAGTTTGAACATCTGGAAGTTATCAGTTCACATACTTTCGAAGCCTGGCTTGGAGAATTTTGAGCATTACTTTGCTAGCGTGTGAGATGAGTGCAATTGTGTGGTAGTTTGAACATTGTTAGGCATTGCCTTTCTTTGGGATTGGAATGAAAACTGACCTTTTCCAGCCCTATGGCCACTGGTGAGTTTTCCAAATTTGCCGGCATATTGAGTGCAGCACTTTCACAACATCATCTTTCAGGATTTGAAATAGCTCGGCTGGAATTCCATCACCTCCACTAGCTTTGTTCATAGTGAGGCTTCCTAAGGCCCATTTGACTTCTCATTCCAGGATGTCTGGCTTTGGGTGAGTGATCACACCATCATGGTTATCTGGGTCATGAAGATCTTTTTTGTACAGCCCTTCTGTGTATTCTTGCCACCTCTTCTTAATCTCTTCTGCTTCTGTTAGGTCCATACCATTTCTGTCCTTTATTGTGCCCATCTTTGCATGAAATGTTCCCTTGGTAATCATTAATGAAATATTATTTGGTGTCTACTTTCTATTAAGCGCAGTGATTGATAAGGCTAAATAATCTGAAACTATTTTCATGAGCCATTTGAAAATCTGCCTTAAGCCTGTTGGTAAAACTTTTGGTTAGAAAGACTTTAGGAAGAAGCTTCTAAATCGAAACTTTCTGCAGTTAATGTTTGTTTGGATTTTTAAAACATTTTGCTGAAGCCCAGATACTTGGAAAACTTTGCTCTTCATAACATTCTTCAGTGGGAAGGACTGAGAATGAGAATCAAAGAAAACTGTTATGTTGACCAGATTATAGTTAAGTTTGAATCTAAATGCTAGTCTCACTGAGGGAGAAAGAATGTGGAGTGGGAGAACAGAAATGATTTTTCCCTTCCTGGTCTTTTAGCTGATTAGAGAGGGAATATGCCTAAGTTTCCAGTCTTTTAAGCTACTGATTTTTTGAGTCATAAAGACGAGTACTTCAGTTCAGTTCAGTTGCTCAGTTGTGTCCCCGTCTTTGCGACCCCATGCACTGCAGCATACCAGGCTTCCTTGTCCATCACCAGTTCCTGGAGCTTGTTCAAACTCATGTCCATTGAGTCAGTGATGCCATCCAACCATCTCATCCTCTGTCATCCCTTCTCCTCCTGTCTTCAATCTTTCCCAGCATCAGGGCATTTTCCCATGAGTTAGTTCTTCACATCAGGTGTCCAAAGTATTGGAGTTTCGGCTTCAGCATCAGTCCTTCAATGAATATTCAGGACTGATTTCCTTTAGGACTGACTAGTTGGATCTCCTTGCAGTCCAAGGGATTCTCGAGTCTTCTCCAACACCACAGTTCAAAATAATCAGTTCTTCGGTGCTCAACTTTCTTTGTAGTCCAGCTCTCACATCCCTGCATGACTACTGGAAAAACCACAGCTTTGACTAGTTGGACCTTTGTTGGCAAAGTACTTAGGACATCTTAAAAATTAGTTGTGAACATTAGTTCAGCATGCTCTTAATTTTATTAGTATGCTAACTGCATTGGAGCATGCAAAATCAGTGTTAAGATAATCACAGAAATATTTTCTAGCATGAGCAGTTTGGGAAACATTTTTATATCTATTTGTTCTCTCTGTTCTCTAGAGTTTATATTCTCTGTGGAAAATGTGACATATTCAAATAGTACGTCACGATGCAAGGCAGTGCATGGTGAGTGGTCTGATAGTAATGGCAATCCTTTTGGGCAACCAGGGAGGAACAAACACTGGCCATCTGGGGTGGGGAGGGTTTAGATCTGTGAGGAGGAGGGCATGTGTTAATATAGGTCATATCCATGGCTGGGAACCCAGACCAGAGCAGTTAAGGAGCCATCCTAGAGCCCTGCCCTGATGGCACTGGCCGTTCTGAGGTCAGGCAGACATCAAAGGTGAAATGAGGTAATGAGCTGGTGACCTGTAATCATTGTAGGACCTGCCAAAAAGAACCACAGAGTGTGTGAGAGCAGGGTACCTAGCAAGACCCTGGGGGTGGTGACACTGGTTGTAGAAAGGCCTGCAAGGGTATTACAGTAGTAGCGAGGCAGGAGAGGATGGTGTGGAATGGACGGACTCAAGTATCTATGAAGCTGAAATGATACAGGCTTTGAGCATAAATTTTTAACTAGAAGGGTTAAGGGAGGAGAAGTTGTCAGGTAATTCCCTGGTGTACGACTTGAAGACCAACGAATGGTCTCATCTATTGAGACAGGAAGGGGCTTCTCAGGTGGCACGTGTGGTAAAGAACCCGCCTGCCAGTGCAGGAGACATGAGAAACACGGGTTCGATCCTTGGGTTGGGATGATCCCCTGAAGGAGGGCATGGAAACCCACCACAGTAGTCTTGCCTGGAAAATCCCACGGACAGAGGAACCTGGTGGGCTACAGTCCAGAGGGTCACAAAGGGTTTGACACAACTCAAGGGACTTAGCATGCATGCATGCATTGAGGTAGGAAACACTGAAAAAGGAGCAGGTGGTATTCTCTTGGAGGGCAAGGTTACTGACTCCTTTTAGGACATGTTGAGTTGAATTTGTGAGTCTATGCTGAGTGGGAAGGAAGGTGTGTCACGAGGATGCTCAGTGTATGTGTAGAAACATGCTGTGTGTGGACAGGATGACGTGGTGAGGTCAAGGTTGGTGGGAGCTTGAAGAAGGACACGGTAGCAGATGGTTGAACTCTGGGATGTGACCTCATCACGCTGGAAGTGGAGCCTCTTAGGAAGCGACAAGGTCCAGGGACTGACCATGGCTTTGGTTGAGTGTCTGAGACCTGGGAAGAGGAGTTTATTGGCCCTGAGGAGTTTCAGACAGTACAGAGAACTCAGTATTAGACGAGTGGAATATTCCAGCAGCCTAAGGGGTGGTCAGGTATTGGTGAAAGCTGTTTACATAGTGAGTTTGTCTCTTCTCTTTTTCTTTCCTCCACCAAAGTCACAGAATGTCGTTCCACCCAGGAGGACCCAGGTGTCCCCGAGGGCGAGGGGGACATGGAGCCAGACCCTCCGCACCAGCCTTCAGGCCCCAAAACCTGAGACTGCTTCACCCTCAGCAGCCTCCTGTGCAATACCAATACGAACCTCCCAGCGCCCCTTCCACCACCTTCTCCAACTCTCCGGCGCCCAATTTTCTGCCTCCGAGACCAGACTTTGTACCCTTCCCTCCGCCCATGCCTCCTTCAGCGCAAGGCCCCCTTCCCCCCTGCCCCATCCGGCCCCCGTTCCCCAACCACCAGATGAGGCCCCCCTTCCCCGTGCCCCCCTGTTTCCCTCCCATGCCGCCTCCGCTGCCCTGTCCCAATAACCCCCCAGTCCCTGGAGCGCCTCCGGGCCAAGGCGCCTTCCCCTTCATTATGCCGCCGCCGTCGCTGCCGCATCCGCCGCCGCCTCCCGTCGTCCCGCAGCAGGTCAATTACCAGTACCCGCCCGGGTACTCGCACCACAGTTTCCCACCTCCCAACTTCAGTAGCTTCCAGAACAGCCCCAGTTCCTTCCCGCCCAGTGCAAGTAGCAGCAGTAGCCCTCACTTCAGGCACCTCCCTCCGTACCCGCTCCCCAAGGCGCCCAGTGAGAGGCGGTCCCCAGAGAGGCTGAAGCACTTCGACGACCGCAGGCACCGGGACCACAGTCACGGGAGGGGCGAGCGGCACCGGTCCCTGGAGCGGCGGGAGCGAGGCCGGAGCCCCGACCGGAGGAGGCAGGACAGCCGCTACAGGTCGGATCACGAGCGAGGGCGCACGCCCTCCCGCCACCGGAGCTACGAGCGGAGCAGGTAAAGCACACCTGTGGTTTTTTAGAGAAGTTGCGGAGATCCTGACACAGGCCTTTTCTGCGGCTCAGCAAACCAGACCGAAAAGGTCCAGCCGTGCATTTCGGTTTATAAAAGGAAAGTGCTGTTTTATTAAAGAGGGAGAGACAATTGATGAGGAAAGGAGTTGACCTCAGGTAAAAAGCCAGTTTGAAAAGCATTCCCGAATTAGCAACACAGGTTCATTTCAATGAGTGTAAGCCAATTAGTATAGAGTACAGCCGGCATTTTAATGATGGTCAATAAAAGATCTTGTTTGTGTGGACGTTGTATTTAATTATGTTCAGTATGACCATCTTGTCAGGTTACTGCACTGTGAGTTCTTTTGGAATTGGTGGTCTGCAGGCCGCTGTTAATCAGTCAGGAATCCAACTAGTTAACAAGCTGAACTTGCTTCCTGATTTTTAGGATAAATGGAAGTTTATCTTATGTTTTTGCTTTCTTGCTCTGTTTCTTTATAAAATGAAATAATATTAGGTATACATTATCAAAGTTACAGTTTTCAAAATAGCTTTTAATTTGATTTTGGTGCATCGAAATTATGCATACTAAATAAAATTGCATTTAGAACATACTAATGCACTCCGGATTAAATTTCTTTTTTTTTCCCCACCCAAAAGACCAAAAATCTGTATTTACAAGGAAATAAGGTTTCCAACAGACATTCATTGATGGGTATCTAGAAATTCTCTGAAGTTATTTGTGAAAATTTATGTTTATATATCTTTTTCTGTAAGATCATCAGTGGCTTACAGCAGATTCTTAAGAGATTTTATGAGTCTGTTACCCTAAACCTAAGAACCATTGGTTTAAATGGAAAAATAAAAATGTGCACATATCGATTCTACTAATATTTATTTGTACCTTCAGTGAACTGTTTGTATCAGTGAAGATTTTTGGTTTTCCACTTGTCAAGCTGGTAATGGTGCTTCTCTTTCTGGCTGCTGTCGTGTGTTCACTCACCTTCATTGTCTTGTGGAACTTCTGTGCTGAAAAGTTTGAGGTCCCCAAACTAGGTCACCTTGTTACTTGGGTTTGTAGAGAGTGAGTCTTGTCTCCTATGGAATTAATGTGCTTCTTGGTTTCCATGTTGTTCTCACGGCTGTGTGTTTGATTCTGACAGAGCATTTTGCCAGTAAATGGTAGCACTCATTCTCAGTCCTAAAGGTTTGGAAGGAAGCCTTCCAGGCCTTGAAAGGTTTGGAAGGAAAATGCACTTTTGCTTCTCCCTGATGCCCAGTCGAAGGCAGAAGTGACACGTTTCCTGCAGGGGTGACCGATTCTGGTGGGCTAAAGCTGACTAGAGTTGGTAGACTTTGAAAAGTCTTTTCAGCATGACCTACTGTTCCTTGTCAGTTTTGTTCTCACCTTTGTGATGGATTAGTTGGCAGAGGCCTGTGAGGGTTTATTTTACAATTTTTTTTTTTTTTTTAATTTTACAATTTTATGGTGAAAATCTAAACTCGAAAGAGTTTGATAGTTTTCTTCAGACTTAAAGTGATTGTTACTAAACCTGTCTTTGGGGAAACATTTTGCTGCAAACTTCAACATTCCAGATGGTTTTTTTTTTTTCCTGTTTGAGAGTACTGTAGTTTTTAGGGTTCTGCTGTAAATTCCTGAGTTCTCCCATCCAGGCTTAAGCTTGAAGAAACAGATGTCCTGTAAACTGAGGATCCCTGTCACTAAGTGAAATCAAATGCTGAAAAAATGACCCTTAATCCCCATTAGCTTAAACCACAACCCCTTTACTGTGGGGGACCTTAGGCAGTTAGCTCATCTTTCTACATGGCCTTTATTTACCCTGGAGTTGTTTTATGATGTTGTGCTTGGGGGTGTTTGCTCTGGAGCGGCCTTAATGTCACAGCCACAGTAAAATCAGTTCCCTCTGGGGTTCTTAGAGTGTCAGTCCTCTGTCTTATATAGAATGCTTCTGTGAACCAAGCATGGACCCTGTGAAGTGCTAGTATGTAACTTCTGAAAGTACACTGGAGAAAACACGTTCACAAAGTTGTGCATTAGATTAGATGAAATTTATGCAAATTCTTCAGTCTGTCTTCTGGCTGCTTCTGCCCTGGCTTCTTGGGGTAAGTGCATCCACGCTTTTTCAAATTTCATTTTTCCTTTTCTTCTCCTCTTCTGAAATCTGGGTGAATAGTATTACAAGATTGTTTCAGGGCAGAGTATTTCCAGAGAAGGTTTGTGAAGAAGTAGATGCATGCATTTGCTGTTGTGAAAGATCCAGGTTCCTCCAGGGAATGGGAAAAGGAAGAGCTGCAAGGGGCAGCCAGCAAGGAGCAGGGCAGTGGCCTGCCACATTTGAGCAGTGTTACAGCACAGGAACCCCATACCTGTCCTGTTGAGTACCGTGTGGAGCCATTGGAGAGCTAGTATTGTGTATCTAGGGAATATCTTCATGGTCCCAAACCGGGAAGAATTTTTGGAAAAATAACCGAAGCATCGTTTTTCTTGCTTTAAATGGGTTCATCATATAGTATTACAGTGATTTATACTGGTCTTTTCAGTTCATAGCCACTCAGAGGTAGCAGTCATCATGAGAAGTACCACCCTTGAATGCAAAATCCTATCCCCTAGATGTTACAAAAACAAACGAAAAATTAGGAATATCCTTTAAATAGAGTTTTTATTTGGAAATAGAGGCAGTTTTTTTTCAGCCGCCATGCCATCACAAATTACATTATATAGTTGTCATGTGATACCACTCACTAAATGGGATTTGCTGTCTAAAAGTAAGCTGTCATTTTAGAAGTGTATCAAATAAAGAATGTGGAATCCCAAGCACTGGCTACTTTACTTTGGACAGCTGGTGTGTACCTGAGCCTTGAGTATATGTTAAAAGTGTTATTCAAAGACGTCTTTCTTGAGGAAGGGGTGATTTTTAAGTGGAAAAACAATTTTTGTGTTAATATCTAAGATCTCTTATTAATTTTGTAAGTTTTGATTTCAGTGAATTTACATTTCTTCTATTTGGCTATAGGTAGGGAATTATTATTTCTTTTTTGTCCATGCCGTGTGACAGGCATATGGGATTTTAGTTCCCCTACCAGGGATTGAATCTGTGCTTCCCCTACCAGGGATTGAATCTGTGCCCCCACAGTGGAAGTGGTGGCGGGGTTGGGGGGGGTGGTGGCTATTTTTGAGTTTAGACATTTTTGTAGTCTTCTTTGCTGGACTCAGGCTAATAAAGCATGTTTTGGCCCCAGTCTAAGACCTAGTATTTATTTCCTTTAGATTTAGTTCTGATGTAAACCCACTGGGATTCCAATTTTTTTTTCAGATCTCATTGTACTTATTGATTAGGCGCATAAGTTATTACTATCATTATTACTAAATTCCAGCTTTATGTTGGAAGGTTTAAAATCCTGCATTCTAGTTTTACACTGAGTAAACTCAGTGTCTCTATTTAGAGTTTTTTTTTTTTCTTTCCCTGATAAAAACAGCACTTAAAGGTGAAGTGGTCTAGAGTCTCATGGTAGGTAGTGATGACTAAGAACTATACCTCAGGTGTATAACCTATAAGAGTTTAGAGCTCTTCATTATAGACCCTTGTCCAAATCTTTATTATATGCATTTATTTGTTGGACGAAATTAAGAGTGTTCCAGAAATCAATAGGCAGTTGAATCCTTTGAAGTTTTCCCTGTAGAATGATTGGCTGGTTGGAAGGTCTCAAGAGAAGATCATGATAAAATTCCCTTCATTGCTTAGTATTAAGTATGACTTCTTTTTTTAAAAAGAAAACAGCAAGAAGTGTCTAAGGTAGTTAACTTGCATAAAGTGAAATGCGCCTTTAACCTCTAACACATGAAGGGTGAATAAAAATGTCTCATAGTGGATAGTGCTGCAAAATACTTAGGTGAGGTGAGGTCCATTTATTTAGATGAATTCAGTGGAAAGAGATGGTGTTTTTGAGTCTTTCTGTTGAAAACAGCTCTGTGTATTAATTCCTTTAAGAGAGCGGGAACGGGAGAGACACAGGCACCGGGACAGCCGAAGATCACCATCTCTGGAAAGGTCCTACAAAAAAGAGTATAAGAGATCTGGAAGGTAAGCAAGGAGTTGACACTGGAAGTCATAGGATTATCTCCTGAAATTCAGATTTTGTGCTTGTGCAGGGTGTCAGCCAGGTCTTCAGAATAGCCTGCACATTTGTCCAAAGAACACTGTGAAAAGCTGAAGTTGCCAGTTACTGAAAAACCTTTTATTTCGAGATGTATATGGGATGCACAAGGAAAATCCTGATAAGTGCCCCAAATTAGGCCACTTTGTGACCTCAGTTGCTGTAAAACTCTATATTAGTAATTCAAGGTTTGTTTTTTTTTAAAGACCTTGAAAATTCATAATTATGCTTTTAAGTTTACTTGTTTCAGGAAAAAAAAAAAGGAAAACTACAATAACACCTTATTTGGAAATATGACATTGAAATTGTTGCAAATAAAAATTTACAGGACGTAACCAATTCTATATCAAGAGCTAAAAATTCATGTCTTAATAAGTGGTAATTAAGAATAGCACTCTCTATAATCTGACAGATTTTGGGTCAATTATTCATTTTCCCAACTTTGTTATTGGGCAAAGGAACTTTTTTTTTTAAGCCTCAGTGTCTTTGTCTAAAATAAGGACAGTTATATTTGCCTTATTGAGTGACGAGGGGTCATTGAGATAACACACATAAAACACTTAGCACTTGGCCCAGTAGTGCCAAATAAATGGTAACTATATATATATTTATAATCTAATCACTTGACTCTTAAAAAAGCAGAAAACAGTATTAAAGGTAAAATAAACTAATAAACTCAAAAATAGAACTATAGCACCATAATAATATTTGTAAATAAGTGCAAGATTTCTTTGAAAGGCGGTACAATTTAAAAAGTGGCAAATCAAGAAAAGAAAAGCACATATCCATTAGGTATAAGAAAGAATGTATTATTATAGGAATGAAGGGGTTTTAAAAATTGTAGTGCGTTGGTATAAGTACTGATATTTTATTTGAGAAATTTAAAAACTTGGATGTGACGGGTTGTTTCTATGAAAACAAAAATTATAAACCTTACACTTAGAGCAGAAAATTTTAATAGGCCGATAACTATGGGAGAAAGTTGACTTTGTGTCACTTCCAAAAAAGTTTGAAACTGTTTTTAAAACACTGAAGAAGATGGAAGGAAAGCTCAGCTCATGCTGTGATATCAGGAAAATCCAAATGGCAAAACTATCAATGAAAAGAAAACCACAAAACAATTTCTTTAGTGAATATGGATATGAAAATACTGATTAGTATATTAGGTTGTTTTCAGTTGTGTGTTACAATAGTTGAGGGTTTATTCCAAGGTTGCATGGGTAGATAGATTAGTATTAGGAGATATATAACTGTAATTCTTTGTGTCAGAATCTCTAGAGTTATCTCAGTACTTGCCTATTAGCAATTTAAAGTTGCATTCAATTATGAGTAGAAACTGGTAAAGTAGAAGTATAAGCAGACTTCTGTAACTTGATAGAGAACATTATTTTGTGATAAACATGATTGATACCATCTGAGAAGAGCGAAATTTATTGTTGAAACCTTATAGGCCTTCCCATACACATTAGAAAAAAAGACAAGGAGACCCCATTTCCCACCACTGTCACCTCATGTATGTCGTAACAAGCAAATGACAAACATCGTATTCTTGTGTGTCCCGCGTATTATACGGTATGGTGATAGTCTTTAACAAGAGTCCCTGCTTTCCAGGAATAAGAAAGTTAAGTGCTGTGAGAAGTGCTTTTGATAGAGCAAATACATATTGCTTCTGGAACGCAGTAGTTAGTAACTCAGTTTCGGGTGGTCATAGAGAAATTGACAATGTACTGATTCCCTGGAGGATGGGTAGGAATGCCTAAGGGAAGGCAGATGGTAGGGCGAGAGAAAGAGAGGTGTGAAGGCTGCATTGGAGAAGTGACCTCAGAGGATCAAACCTGGAGGTTGGGAAATGAATTTAGGCTTTTGTTAGTAACCCAGGAAAGAAATGATTGTGGCTAGACCAACCCATTGTGGCAATGACAATGGGGAAGTTGGAGGTAATTGAGAGAGATCAATGTGGGAGTCAGTAGGACCCAAGTCCTATCACCTGAGATCTGATGTTTCCCTTGGAGGGCTAGAAACACTAAGAAACAGGCAAAAGAATGAGTTCAATTTTGGGCAAGTGGAATTTGAAAGTCAGTGAGACAGCTGGGTGGAATTTTGTGGTACCTAGTGGGACACAGAAGTATAAGGTTCAGAAAAGAGATCTTAGCCGGAAATGCTAAAAGCCATGAATTAGATGAGGTTAACTAGGAAGAGTCTGTTCAGTGAGAAGGGGCCTGAGGAAGAGGAGGAGATAAAGATAGGGAAAAAGCTAAGATACTGTGTTTGTGGAACTCATTGAGGGCCCATCTGAGGTTGGTTTTTAATGTGGAGTGCTGGAAATCTCTTGGTTTAGTTGTTTCTTCTCCAATACCCAGTAACTTGTGGACAAGGCAGAGACTTGGATTCTTTGAGTTCTAACTAATGCAGTAGATGAGAAAATAAAAGTTAAAGAGGTAAATACTGTAAAGGAGGAAAAGTTATCATAGTTCATAATATAGCATATTATCAACAGTTTTGAGTTTGGATTTTGGAATTTGAAATGCCTGAGACACCTACCTAAAATGATGTTTTACTCCTATTTTGAAATGTCCCTCTCAAAGTGTTAAAAAAAGGAAAAAAGAAAAAAGAATACTAATTGTTGTTCACAATAGACAACCCTGATCATCCATTATTTAAGACACCTGCCTAAAGTGGATGGCGTAAGGATGTCTTCTGCCTGTGTTTCTCGATGGTGATAATAATAAAACATTTGGTGGGATTTTTAGTACATGTCAAAATGTCTGTGTCAAATAATCATATTAGCATTTAACTATTACTTACTAGCTGTGTGAGAGTGGGCAAGTGATATAATTTCTAATTCTGTTTCCTGTCTAGGGGATGTTTATATCTGCCTCAGGATTCTTGTCAGGACTAAGTCTATCAGAGTACTTACAAGAGTGTCAGGCTCTCAGGAAGGACCACAAACAAAAACAAATAAAACCACACCACAGGGAGCCAGGATTTGCCATTATTAGCTAATGATATTACTAGAACAGTTCAAGAGAATCAGTCAAGAAATGTTAGAATTAACTCACTAAAGTTGACAGTTATACAATAAACATATCATAATTAAGAGCCTCCCCTGAATACCAGAATACCTACTTACTAATAGAAAATATAATAGAAAATTTAAATGAATAAAGTTAAATTTCTTAATAAACTTAAAAATATATAGATCAATAGGAAGATATTAAGTGTGATAGATGACAAGGAAGGTGATGTAAATGAATGGAGGGCATGTTAAATTCCTGTAGTGGGAGTGGAAGATAGGGTTAAAAAACATACCAGTGTTCTTCCAAAATATTTGTAGGTTTTAGCGGTGTTGGTGGTATAGTGGTGAGTATATTTGCCTTCCAAAAAATCTATAATTTTAATGTAAGTTCAGTTGAGGTACTGTTTTTAGAACTTTACTAGGACTCAAATTTTTCTTGGGAATAGAAGTGAGTATAATGAAGAAAAATAATGCACAGTTTGGTATGGGTATAAGTAGGTCAATGAGACCAATCTGGAACAACATTCAACCTATATATATAAAGGTTTACATCTATCATAAAGTTGTTTTTTCAAATCAGAGGAGAAACTGATATGGAAACAATGCAAACTGTATGGAAAAGAAATTGGGTTCAGATTTCTGCCTTAGATCTTGGACAGATAGAGTAAAAAAAAAAATTAATGTTAAAAGTAACTGAAAAATATAAAATACTGATTTAACCTTGCTATGGGAAAGGATTACAGCCATAACACTAAGACTGGAAATAGAAACAAAAACAATCTTTGCATTTGGCCACATAAAGATTGTATGTAGCTATGTTGCTGCTGCTGCTAAGTCGCTTCAGTCGTGTCCAACTCTTCGCAACCCCATGGACTGCAGCCTACCAGGCTCCTCTGTCCATGGGATTTTCCAGGCAAGAGTACTGGAGTGGGTTGCCATCACCTTCTCCGATGTAGCTATAAACAGAATTAAAAGGAAAATAGACTGAAAAAGGTTACATTACATATGACAGAAGATGGGTGATAATTAAAAAACTGTCAATAAAAAGACTGTAATCCTAAGTTTAAAAATATTGGCATGGTGTATTGATTCATGTTCATATTAGTAAAAGAAGTGAATGTGAAACGTGTTATTTCAGCAGTGACAAATTAAATGAGATGCTCTCTTTGTAAGGATAGAAAAGATTAAAAACAATCATGTTGACGGGTTGTGTGGAAATGGGAAATCACATACAGTTTTGGTAGTAATCTAAACTGGTAATTCTTATCTGTAGAGAAGCCTTTAAAAAAGTACACACTCTTTGTGTGTGAAATAATATGACAAGTATGCAAAGAACACAAGTGTATTTACAGTAGCATTGTTTACAATGGGGGAAGAAAGGTAACATCCTAAATGACTATGATCAGATTTGTCAGATTATGATATATACATATAAAAGAATGATATGCATTATTAAAAATGGTTCAGATGTAGATGTATTGAAATAGAATGATGTTCCTGATTTACCACTTTGTTGAGGAGAACAGGCTACAGAGTTCCTGTTTTTAGAAACTTGTATGTTTATATACCCATATCTTTTAACATATTTGTGAAATATAATTGTTATCTCTGAGTGGTGTTACAGGTGATTTTTGTTTTATTTTTCTACAGTGAACATGTATACATTTTACTTCACAGTAAATATTTTTTTCTGGTAACAAACCTCTTGATGTACACTGTAATATTTAGAAGTTGCATCAATAAGTAATAGATATAATCCTTCTAATCACCCACTATTTTCCCCCTGATGTATATACACCTACAGTTATATTTTCCCTGCTATAAAATTAGAAATGAGTGATAGAGTTGATGGAAAAACTTACTTGTGGCTTTGACCCAGATGTAAACTTTCTTGGATAAGAGTGACTTTGTTAGTAGAGCTGCCGAGGTGGCAGCACATCACTAATAAAGCAGTCTCTTTCCTTGGCTGGATTCTCCAAGTCTGTATGGTTCCACTGAAATGTCCTGGGCTTAATTTAAAAATCTACCCTATGGGTTTTTCCCTCCAAGCACATCCATGCGCTGAGCCTTTGCAAATTTCATGCTCCAGCGATTCAAGGAGATAGAATTGCTTTTTTCCTTTTTAATTGAGTTACTATTAGTATTTGTGGGGACCAGAATTAGGTGAATTGGTGGTTCATTAAGCAGTAATACCCAAGTATGGGCTTCCGGAGAAATGGTGAGGGATGATATAACTGGTTCACTCTTGGATTTTGGTCCTCAGGCTAAATTTATGGCTAAGTGGAGACCATGTTTTGTGAAGACTTTTTTTTTCTCTTGGCAAAGCAAGATGTGGAGAATTCAAAATTAGTGTGCTCAATGCTGAGATTGTCTATAGATGGAGATGTCCACATGTTTCCCAGAGATCTTTCTATTCTAGGAGTTATGGTTTGCCGGTTGCTCCTGAACCTGCCGGATGCACACCAGAATCACCTGGGGAGATTATTAAAAATACAGAATCTTGGGCCCCACCCCCGGAGACTGTGAATCAGTAAGTAGATCTGGGGTAGGGCCTGGGAATTTGTATTTTTAAAAAAGTAACTTCAGGTGATTCTGATGTCAGCAGACTGGTGTCAGGGGGTCACTGGTTTTTCATACAAATGAATATGGTGGTTTGGCATGACGTTTTTCTTTTAGGTGACAAATGAACTAAACAGGTAAAATAGAAAAGTTTTACAAGGAAAGAACATTTTTAATAGCCTCCCTTCGCCCCCTTTTGAAGTCGCTCCCCAAGCAGGGAGAAGAAGAGAGCTCGCTGGGAGGAAGAAAAAGACAGATGGAGTGACATCCAGGGCTCTGGCAAAGAGAAAAATTATACCTCAATCAAGGAAAAGGAGCCAGAGGAGGCGCTGCCTGACAAAAATGAGGAGGAGGAGGAAGAACTCCTTAAGCCTGTGTGGATTCGGTGCACCCACTCAGAAAACTACTACTCCAGTGACCCCATGGATCAGGTGGTAGGTCTGGTAGGAGAGAAGCTGTGGACCAGAGCTTCTCAAGCCCGGTGCTGTTGACGTCTTGGGCTGGATAGCCCCTTGTGCACGGGTCCTGCCGGTGCAGGGTCGGATGTTGGGCAGCATCTCCGGGCTCTGTGCCCTGGAAGCCAGTAGCACCCTCGTGCCTGTGATCACCGAAGCTGTCTTCTGACGTTGCCCAGTGTCCCCTGGGGGGTGAGGGAACGCCCCTCCCCCTGGTTGAGAACCACTGCTGTAGACAAAAGCTGCTTTGCAAACGCAAGAGTGCCGCAGGTTTATGGAATGATCTCTTCATTCTGATTTTTGATGACACTGCTAGTCTTGATGCTGGTGGTCCCTCATAGCTCTGTTGTGCATTCTGCGGTATACATCTGTACGCGTGTGTGTGTTTTTCCCTCAAAATGAGAAACAAGGGAGAATTGAGTTTGTCTCTTGCAAGTCTGCCCTTGACCAGAGGTACCCGTAGCAGGTTTCCCGTGCCGGTTGCTGGTTTTGTGGCGTCGCAGTGTCGTCACCTTGGATGGGCTCTCAGGAGCGTCAGCACACGTGCTGCTCACGATGGGGCTCCGTGGGGCTCAGCAGCTGTGCCTCGCTGCTGTGGGGCCCCACGACCTCTGGGTGCTCACTTCTCCTTCTCTTTCTTCCATCTCCATTTTATTTTCCGTCACTCTCCCTTTCTTTTTTTTTTTTCTTCCTCTCTCCCCTAACAGGCACTATGCCTCTATCCCCATTAAGTTAGGTGTATTTGCCATAGGATGGACACAAAGTCATGTTCACTGATGAAATGAATGAGTGAACGAAGGGATACCTACAGATTTAGGACAGGAGAGCCTGGAGATGTTAGATTTAGTGGGTGGGGTAGATAAGAGAGCATTCTGTTGTTCGGAATTTTGTAAAAACAGCTTCGACTTGGACTGGGCCCTTACCTATGGTGAGCTTGACAGGAGACTGTTGCCTCTGGCAAAAAGGTTGGAGAGGTCTCTGTTGGTGGCATGATATTTTACTTGATAAAGAAAAGCAGGGTTTTAAGTCATAGTTCAGGTGACGCAGGCAAGGAGAAGCTCATACATGGAGCCCTGTTTGTGAAACTGCTCCGGGTGTCTCAGATTACCTCCCTGAATCCTTAAAACATCCCTGGAAAGAAGGCATCTGTTACTTCAGAATGTTGTTGTAAATGAGAATACTTAACTGATCGTGGTTTAAGCTTGCTGGGTTTGTTTTCCTCGACAAGCCATCTGGAGGGAGGTGGTGGCTGGTGTGTATTTAGCGCCTTAGTGATGGCAGGACCGTAGGTGGGCATCGCTGTCTTCTGGAGGGTCCACCGTGGTTGCAGGATGCCTACGGGAGCCCCAGGCGTCGTGTCCGTACACACCTCTGCCCAGACACAGATGCAGAGGGCAGTACCGTGTGGAGCCCAGGGTTCCCCGGGGATCTCTTCTTCCATCCCTTCGCCCTGAATCGTGTTTAATGGATTAATTTTCCATCTCTGCCATAACCCATCTCCACAGACTTCATTCATGGCTTAAAATACGGCACATTTATTAGCTCACAGTTCTGTAGGTCAGAAGTCAAACTTGGGTTTCCCTGGCTAAATGGAGGTACTGGCAGGACTGCTCTCCTTTCTGGAGATAACCTGTTTTCTTGCTCATTCAGGTTGTTGGCAGAGTTCAGTTCCTTATGGCTGTGGGATGGAGGCCCTTGTCTCCTTGCTGTCTGGCAGATGTGGGCTGTTCCTGGCTTCTGGACCCCCTGTGCATTCCTCAGCCCATGGACCTCTTCCTTCATATTCAGAGCGAGCAGCGTGGGTCGAGTCCATCTTGTCCTTTAAATGTCTCTTGCCTCTTCTGTTGCACCTCTGACTGCTGCTGCGAGAGCCTCTCCACTTTTAAAGTATTCAACTGGGTCCATCCAGATAACCCCACCTCAAATTCTGTAGCCTTAATCGCATCTGCAGAGTTCTTTCTGCACTGAGAGGTG
Organism: Cervus canadensis; assembly: GCF_019320065.1. Taxonomy (NCBI): domain Eukaryota; kingdom Metazoa; phylum Chordata; class Mammalia; order Artiodactyla; family Cervidae; genus Cervus; species Cervus canadensis. The sequence goes on from NC_057401.1 coordinate 40,017,994, forward strand.
GCGTGTTCGCTTTCCAGGGATTAGGACAGAGACATCTGTGGCGTAGGGGGACTGGCTTCTGAGATCCCAACTTCTCTGCCCCAAACCTGAAGGGAATCACAGTTCTGTTAGCAAGGAGGAAGGGGAGAATGGCTCCCCGGGGGTATCATTATTCTTGAAATAAAGTTGAAGGCCCTGAGGTTCAGAACATCTAAACAGGCAGAGCTTTTGCTTTTCCTCACCTATTTCTGTGGATGTGTTAAAACTCCAGTGTAGAAGGAAGATTGATAAACCACAAGGCCAACATTGGCTTCTGTTTGTGCACCACTGGTGCAGAGAGGGCCTAAGTGTCAGAGCCTCCCCAACATCACCAGTAATGAGGTGGGGCTGAGGGAAGCAGGCACCCTCTTTTGGGAATAACTGCAGATTTTATGATTGAATATTTATTTTATGTTGGAAAGGTGCCTTTTGAAAATGTCAAATGTGCATTTCAGGTGGGTGTTTAAAGTGATTTTCAACCTGGGAGGACAGTAAGGAAAAGGAGGAACTTCCTCCAGGAATGTATTGCAGAACCCTGTGTTTGTAGAGAGTATGTGTGTGTGTGTCCCTGTGCTCATGGGGTGCCTGTGTGGTTTGTGGGTCACTGGGTTAATGTAGCATATATACCATCAGTGAATTTCAGTAGGGGAGGGGTATATGTTCTCTAGGAAGGTGTCAGGTGTCATGAATTCTGAGGGGTTTATGATTTTCTGGTTGTTGTATCAAAAGGGCATAGATGAAGATTTCTAACGTTTCTAAGGGTTGGCAAAATGCATTTACCTGAGGACTGTGTCAGCCATAAATGTGTGTGCAATTCAGAACTTCATTGCCAGCACTCGGCATTTTGTGTTTAAAATGTTTGTTAAATTGAGGGTTGAAAAATGATATCTTGCTGTTACAAATCTTTGGTTATTAGTGAGTTCTTCTGTCTCTTTGGTATGACTATTATTAATGTAGTTCCTAATATTGATCCTTTATTTTTCAAAGGGAGATTCTACTGTAGTTGGAACAAGTAGGCTCCGTGACTTATACGACAAATTTGAGGAAGAGTTGGGGAGCAGGCAAGAGAAGGCCAAAGCTGCTAGACCCCCATGGGAGCCTCCCAAGACGAAGCTAGATGAAGATTTAGGTGAGTCTGAAGTTACTAGACCAAGATCTTGTGCCCTTTTTTTTTATTGTTTAATACCAGACTTTTGGAATGTGTCCTTGAGAGTCCCATAGTAAGATTTCCTAATGTCCATTTTATTTTCCTTAGTTCCAGTCAGCAAATACATAGCAATGTAACTTTCTTCTTTTCGATTTTCTTTTCCCTTAGTTATATTCAGTAGAATACATCAGAGATCTCATTTGCAAGGCGTGCTGGCCACTGTGTCCCCCTAGAATCCTTCTGTCTTAAAATCAGAAGGGACCACAGTCCAGCCTCCCGTCAAAAGCAGGAACCTGTTCCCACGCCTCTTGCTCCGACGGGCAGGCATCTCCTGTGGCTCTCTCCACTGCCAGGGTGTGGAAACTCCCGCCAGAGTCCAGCTCTGTTTGAAGCTGTCTCTTTATTCACAAAGTTTCCGTCACTTTCTTGCATCTTTTCACATGCGTATTCTGAGACTCCAAGGAGATGCTGAGATCACTGCTTCTCACCACTTTGTGTCCTTAGCCCCTGACACAACGCTGTACGCAGAGGAGACGTTCAGTGCGCCTTTTCCTGCCTGTTAACCTGGCTCTAGTCTGCCCACCTTTGTTACCTCTCCCTCGCTGAGAGGCAGTGTCCATGGTGGGGAAAAGCATGACAGAACCAGCTGGCCTGGATTTGAATCCTTGTTCCACCACTTGAAATGTGATCTCGGGCAAGTGATGTGATTTCTCTGTGTCTCAATTTTCTCATCTTAAAAGAGGAATGACAGTACCCATCTCACGTAGCAAACTCGAAAATACAACAGTGTTAAGGGTTCCTTCTTACTACGCTGTACTGCATTAATCTCTTCTAGGATCAGTCCAAGTTCTAGGTCTTTTTTTTCATTTTTTATTTTAGTAAAATACAAAGAACATGTTCATAATACACATAAGATATACTACTTAGCGATTTTTGAATGTGTGGCCCTGTAATGCGTTACATGCATTCATATTGTGTAAACAACCTCTGGAACTCTTTTCATCTTGCTAAACTGAAAGTTATCTAGATTAAAGGCCAACTCCCCATTCCTGTCTCCTTTTGCCTCTGGCAACCACCCTTCTATTTTCTGTCTCTATGAATCTGACTACTCTAGGTATCTCATAGAAGTAGAGTCACACCATATTTGTCTTTTGTGACTGGCTCATTTCATTACAATAATTCTTAGTCTGTTTTTATCTAGTCATTTTGAAGGACTGAAGTCTCTTATTGTTACTATTGAGAGAAAAAAATTTAGAGTCTGATTCAGTCTGGTGTTCAGAGCCTGGCATTCATGACCTTTTACCCCCTCACTTCTGGATTTTTTCCTGTGAGGCCTTTGCTCCAGCCAGAGTCCACCCATAGTCTTGCTCCATGCTTTTGCCCGCAGTGCTCCATCTGTGTTCCTTTCCTTCTCATCAGCTTAACCCCGCCTCCATCCCCGTACCTGGGTCACTTGCACCCCTTCTAGGAAACCCCAGTGACCTTTCTGGATCAGGGTGGATTCACTGCACCTTTTAGGAGGTGAAACCTCAAACAGCCCTGGTGGTTTGCATTTTCTCTGGTCTTGTTCACCAAGTCTTTCTTTAAAAATCATTGATCCTTTGTTTCCTCCTCTAGATTGTGACTTAGCATCATGGGCTCTATTAGATTTTATGGGGTTGCTTAGCAGAGTTCTAGTGTGGAGTAGGCACTGGAGTATTTGCTGGAAGATAAACAGCTGTCCTTAACGTTTCTAAACATACATGCTTACGTTTCGGTCATTTGGAAGTAAATCTTCATGTAAAACCCTCATGTAAAATGTAAATCTCCATAGAAAATCTTCATGTAAAACCAGCTTGCAGACTGCTTCAGCTTCTCTGCATCTTTTTCCCTTCACCTCCATAGAGAGTTCCAGTGAATCCGAATGCGAGTCCGATGAGGACAGCACCTGCTCTAGCAGCTCAGACTCTGAAGTTTTCGACGTCATTGCAGAAATCAAACGTAAAAAGGCCCATCCTGACCGACTCCATGATGAACTTTGGTATAACGACCCAGGCCAGGTGCGCAGGCTTTTATGTTCTTGCTGTGAAGGTTGCAGACCCACACATCACATTTATGACTGCTGGCTCAGAAGATGCATGGTAGCTGGTATTGAAACTGAATTTTACTCTCAGGGCTGGGCGTCATCCTTCACAGCTTATTTCTTTTCAGCTTCAGTGTTCAGCTCCAAAGCGTAAGCACCAGAGCAAGTGTTCCTTGAATCATATTTGACGATGTTTGTAAATCCTGTGTGAGGGAGCAGGATGATGGTGCTGCCTCATTAAACTTGCAGTAAACGGAAGGAGACGAATGGTAGGATGAGGGAGAGAGCACTTGTAGCTCTTTTTAAAAGCAGTTCACCTGGAAGTTATCTTGCAGCCATACAGTAAACAATGTCCCAGGCCCTGTAAGACTTCGTATTTGCCAGTTGGTAGAAGTCACAGTTCCTTGTAACTTCTCCTTGTTGTTAAGCGTGTTTGAGCTAATGACATCATGTGTGTTTATGCTCAGTTGCTCAGTCGTGTCTGACTCTTTTCGACCCCGTGGACTGTAGCTCACCAGGCTCCTTTGTCCATGGGATTCTCCAGGGAAGAATATCGGAGTGGGTTGTCATGCCTTCCTCCAGGGGTCTTCCCAACCCAGGGATCGAACCCACATCTGTTGTGTCCCTGTATTGGCAGGCGGATTCTTTACCTGGGAAGCCAGTGACATCATAGTTGGACATAATTATTTTTTATTTTCACTTACTGTTTTATTATGAAGTTATACTGGTGGAACAGTGGTAAAGAATCTGCCTGCCAATGCAGGAAATGCAAGAGACGCGAGTTCAATCCCACGGTTGGAGGGATACCACTGGGGTAGGAAGTGGCAACCCACTCTAGTATTCTTGCCTGGAAGATTCCATGGACAGAGGAGCCTGGGGGGCTCTAGTCCATGGGGTCACAAAGAGGAAGACAGTATTGAGCAACTGAGCATGCACATACAATTCATAATGCAAAATAGTATCTTTATAAAAGAGTTGTAGTTTTACAAATGTATAATACATACAAAAATAGTATCTTTAATACATGTCAACTTATCAAGCATAATAAAACATATTCCTAGCAAAAGATCATTTAAAATTTAGATTTTGTAAATAAATTCATACCATTCTACATTATTTTGATATTGTTCTCGTGGTTCATATTAGATTATAGCTCTCTAATTTTTTTTTTTATATAGAATTAATATAGTTAGAATGCCTGAAAGAAATGTACTTTGTGGTCCTTTTTGCTCTCTGAGAATTGAGCAGAAATGTTTGCAAATTGTCAATACATTTTGGAATCTTGACTTTGGTATATTAATCATGTATAGGATCTCTTTAAACAGCTCTCAGTTCCGTTCAGTCGCTCAGTCGTGTCCGACTCTTTGCGACCCCATGAATCGCAGCATGCCAGGCCTCCCTGTCCATCACCAACTCCCGGAGTTTACTTAAACAGCTCTAGCAAGTTATAATTCACATACCATACAATTTACACAATTAAGGTGTACAGTTCAGTTTTTTTTTGTATATTCACAGAATTGTACAGTCATCACAATTTAATTTTAGAACATTTGTGTGTCCCCTGAGAAAAATCCTTTCTCCATTAATCACTCCCCTTACCTGGTGTGGGGTCTTTTAATGGACTGTTGTTCTCATATTAAGAAACAAATAGTCTCAGTGTTGTGTTGACTGTATTTGGTTTTGTATCCTCTGTATAGTTGAGCCTCATAAAGGGCTGATCTGTATCGGAGACCAGACCCTGGTAAAAGACAGGCATGTAAGATGTGTATTTGCTTCCCTGGAAATAAGTGAGCACTAAATGATTTTTCCACATTTTTCATCACAAGTTGTGCCCAGCATTAGGAATGTGTTGTGACTTTGGTGGGAATTCAATCACATCTCTGTTTGCCAGCTGTTATTTTGGATAATATCTTAATGTGATTTTTTTTTTTTTTTTCAGGTAGCCATATTATTCCTCTCTTGTACCACCTGGAGCTTTAGATTTCTCAAAGGGATAAAGAGACTTATAGTTTTTTTAATATTTCTTTTCAAAGTTTTATTGAGATATTTTTGACAAAATGAGTTATAAATCCATAGAACTTTAAAGAAATATGTGTATGTATATAGAGTATATATGCCTCATAATATATCATATATATAAATATCTATATTTTAATTAATACCAAAAAAGTGAGAAATGGAACTCCACTTCTCCATTCTTCAGACTGATGCTCTGATCTCCTTTTTGATTCCATATTAACTGTTTATATTGAATAAACTCACAAACTGGCTTTTAAGGCCCTTTAAGGTTTTGACCTCAGTTCTGCCTTTTTGGTCTTCTCACTCACTTATGTGATCCATTCCATTTAGATGTGTCTCATGTTCCTGGGTTCAGAGAGTAAAGAATCTGCCTGCAACTTGAGAGACGGGTTTAATCCCTGGGTGGCGAAGATCCCCTGGAGAAGGGAATGACCACCCACTCCAGTATTCCTACCTGGAGAATTCCATGGACAGAGGAGCCTGCTGGGCTACAGTCCATGGGGTCGCAGAGAGTCGGACACGACTGAGCCACTAACACTTTGTTTTCCACTTTCACGTTCTTGGAGCATAATGTTGGATTCCTTCTTTCTCTTTTTTCTCTTGTCCTGGTTCCTCATGTAGAATAGCCATCTTCTTTTCACATTTTGGCTTCTTGAAGCCTGTTTTTTCCTTTTTTTTTTGAAATTACTAAGCATATCATATGTGTGTTATTCCTAGTGCTGGCTTAAGCAGTACATACATCAAAATTAGAATAAGGGTTCCTTGATCATGTGGACCCTGAGCTAGGTATTACCCACCTTCCCCTTTGTAGTGCTTAACCAGCAGCTTTCTATCCAAGAGGCACCCAGGATTATTCACTTACTGAATCATGTGAGTGGAGTTCATGGCCAGAAAATGAATTCAGGTGAAAAAACAGACACAGAATCATCTGATTAGTGCTAGAAGTTCTTCTGGTTCTAGGAGTCATTTTCTTCCTTCTGCTTGAGATACCTTTTGGTCTCTTCTTTGAAAACATTTAATCTGCAGGTCACCTTCAAAGCATTCTACATGTTCCTTCAGAATATAAACTAGGCTTTTCTTTTGTGAAAGAGTTATTTTTCCTGAAATAAGAAATAGCAGGAACATACTGGAAAGCAGTAGGAGAAGATGGGGGCAAACAGGGCGCTGACATTGATATTTTCTGCTCGGCTGCACAAATAAGTCGGGAATCCAGCGTTGTCATAGCGTTTCCCTTTATCAGACAATATAGACAGTTTGCAGCTTTATTGGTTTCGGAACATCCGTTTAATCTTCAAACCTTGACAGCCTTTTCAGAGCTTCGGTACTCATGACATTAAAACCCACACAGTTTCCGCGGCATTGTCGTGCATGGAGCGGATTTTCCCCCCAATAAAAACGAATTACGTTCTGTTTCTGGCAGATGAATGATGGCCCACTCTGCAAATGCAGCGCAAAAGCGAGACGCACGGGCATCAGGCACAGCATTTATCCCGGAGAAGAGGTAACTGGTTTGGGTTATTACATTTGCCAGCGCTGAGCAGCCAAAAGTAGACAGATGCTGCTGCTATTCTCCTCCCCATAAGTGAAATAATACCCTGGAAATAGTCTTCTCAGGTTCCCCGATAGTGTCTGTTACTAATCATTGGAGAAGAGATGTACTTGGGTTTTGGGGGTGGAATGGGAATGTTATCAAGGACACTTTGGGAGGTTCATTATTTAAAGTAGGCAAAGTGAATTTGAGTTGCCCTTTTCTTTTAAAAAAAATCATTTTCAGTATCCTAAGATGGTCCATAATTGTAACTGTTTTTCATGTTTTTGTTGTAAACGGTGGTGAATCTCCCTGGAGAGGTGCTGTCCTTGTAAGGCACACGTCCTCTTTCCTTGGGGATGTGAGTGTACGCCGTTGCCTTTGTTAGTCTTTGTTGTCCCCACTCAGCTGTGAGTGTCACACGGACTTGTTTGACCTGTGTCACACCCTAGCCCCTGGGTCGTCTGGAACACTCCAAAGGTGTTTGCATGATGAGTTGAACACTTTTACATCGAAGAGTTACATGTAACTACTCCCGATCAATTATTTTCCTTCATTTTTTTCCCCGTTACGTTTTACTTCTGCAAGGTATTCTCATTAATCCCAGGATTGTCACTTTATGATTCAGCGCACTGTGTTTAGGGCTTCCCTGGTGATTTAGTGGTAAAGAAGAAGAAGGAGGTGCCGTTGCAGAAGATGCCGGTTTGATCCCTAGGTCAGGAAGATCCCCTGGAGAAGGAAATGGCAACCCGCTCCAGTGTTCTTGCCTGGGAAATCCCATGGACAGAGGAGCCTGGCAGGCTATAGCCCATGGGGTCGCAAAGAGTTGGACACCACTTGGACTAAGCAACAACAAGTATCATGAGGCTGTGTGGGACAAGGCCTGTGCCCTGTGAGTGTCCGTGTGCATGCCTCAGGCCGGGGTCTCTGCAGGCGGGGCTGCTGTGGAGACATTTCACAGGCAGGAGGAGTGTGGGCTCAGGACTGAGCGGAGGGGGAAGTCCAGCTGGGGTGGACCTCTAGAGCTGGGCTTGTCGAAGTTGTCTCACGTGGGGCCGGGATGGTTTTCATAGGCGCATCTCCGTCTGTCCCAAGCAAGCCGCCGGAGAAAGGGCGTGCCCTTGGCGGAGGGGTTCTTGTAGTGGAGGGTGACCTGGAAGGAGCTGACAGCTGCAGACTGTGTGCCAACTGCTTTTTGCACAGCTGAGCAGCAGGGCCCTCTGTGAAGGGAGATTCGGGTGGGCAGTGGTGCTGGCTGAGGCAGGCAAACCCATCCTCAGAGTACGCGTGGCCCTTTCACCATGGATGGGGCCTACGTGCTCCACATTCCGTCAAGGGGCCAGTTGGCCCTCAAGGGACAGTGCCACATTGGGGTCCCAACGGTGGTCATTGTAGGTGGCTGGCTGGGTATTCAGCATGGCAGTCAGCTTAGCAGCTTAATCTTGGATGCTGTTGAGCTCCGTCTGCTCCTCTGTCCACTTCATTCATGTACCCATCCTGTCAGCTCTAGGGGACTGACTGCTGACTGAGGCTGGCTGGCAGCACCTGGCCAGGGCATTTTGTCAGCTCGATGGTTTAGAACGTCTTCCATGGTGGATGCCTCCTGCCCCGGGGACACCCTAAGACTGTCTTATCCCTGATCTTCCCAGGTTTTTTCCTTCTAGGCCTCTGACCAGCTGGCCAGCCACTTGCTTTCTGCCACGAGTCCATCTTTATTCTAACCTCAGGCTACTTCTCTTTCCACACAAAGTAGATGACCAGGTACACCACCTGAGACCCCGCCCGCTAGGTGGTTCTCCCTCGTCCCTGTCTTCAGAGCCACCCATGAAGAAGGCTGCAGCACAGTCTGTTTTTGCCTTGCACCTCCTTTCTTTCTTTTTTTTTTTAAAGAACACTTATTTATTTATTTGGCTGTACCGGGTCTTAGTTACGACATGCAGGACCCTTAGTTGTGGCATGTGGGAACCTTAGTTATGGCATGCAGGGTCTAATTCCCTGACCAGGGATTGAACCCAGGCCCCCTGCTTTGGGAGCTTGGAGTCCTCACCCCAGGGCCACCAGGGAAGTCCCTTTATCTCCTTTCTGGCTGACCCACTTGCACACTGAGCCTGGACTTTTCGTTCTGCTTTCATCCCCCCGTCTTTCGTCATCAGCTGAGGGAGTGTGCTGATGCGACAGTGGTGGGTGCGCAGTTTGTTCATGCCCTCTGCTCTGCGCGTGCCTGGTTCTGGTTATAGGCACCCTCCTTCTCATGGTGGCGCCACCCAAACCTGTGCCCAGAGGGGACTGGCAGAACCCAGCTCTCATCGGGCAGTTCCAGCCCCACATCTGTTTGCTGTCCCTTGGCCATGCCTTCCATGTCTGCCAGGGCCCAGCAGCACACCCAAAATTGCTTTTCAAAAGCACATAATTCTTCATGATAGACAGCACGGCTTGGCTTCAGAACCTCAGAGACCAGCATGGTGATTCTCCCAGTGTGTCTGCATGCCCCTCTCAGCATCTTTTCCCACCAGCAGTCTGGGATTTGCTGAATCACGTGGCCCGCATTGCAGGGCAGCCTGAGTTGTGGTTTGCAACTGCTGAGGCCATTCTCACTTGAGTCGCTCTCATAGCTGGTGGCCTTTTGTGCTGTTTTGTAAATGGGCTGTAGTAATATTCCTCTCTGAGGATGGCGCTGCCTCCTGAACCCAGAGAGGCTCACCTGGTATTCTGGTTCCTTCTTCACTGTGGGAGGGGAAGAGGAGGTAGTTTTGTGTTTTACTTTGCATGGCTGTCTTGGAACCACTGACTCCTAAAAATGGTGTGGCTCTGGGAGACCCTGAATCTTGGTAGGGTTTCTCTCCCACCCTTTGGAGCATGTACCGTTTACCAAGACTTTTCTCTCAATCGACATAATGTCAGAGATACAATGGAGCAGTATACCATGCTGTGGTATTCTAGAAGGTCAGGGGCACCTTGGACTGTATTATGACAGTGAGTAGAATTCACACAAGCTGGTGGCAAAACCGTTAATGTTGTCTATTCCATGTGAACGTGAACCGGTTCTCATCAGAGCTGGTCCTCATTCTGTTGGGATAGGAAAGAATACATTCAGCAGGCCAGTTGCCACACACTTTGTACCTGAGATCACGTCCGTCTGCCCAAACTGGGCTGTAATACCTGGCATGGCAGGTGCAGTCAGAGCCACTTGGCTGCGCTTCTTGTGGTCTATAGTCATCTGCCAGGATCCGTTTGATTTCTTTAGGGCCCAGACTGGTGAATTAAACAGACCGTGAGAGGGGCAGTCATCCTTGTGTCATTTGGATCCTTAAGGGTGGCACTGATCTCCACCATTCCCCCGGAGTCACACTGCTTCTGATGTCCGGATGGGCTCTGCTTGGCCTTTCCTATTAAGGTGGCTCTTACTCCACAGATCAAGGACTCAGGGGGAGGTGGCACCATCTGCCCATTTTGTCAATTCCAGTGGTACATCTGGGGACCAGGGAAATGACCACTGGGTGCATCTATAGACTCAGTGGACCTCTTATAAGCCAGACCTTGACCAAGATCTGTACTACCTTGGCTTCATCTCCCCGACTCTGACGGGGATACCAGGATGATATGTCCAGTCTTTGAGAATCAGTTGATTCAGATGCTGTGTCCAGCACTCCTTGAACTGTCTGGCTTCTTCCTTCCCCAGAGTACAGTTCCCTGAGCACAATGGCCATAGGCCCCTTTGGGGAAGGACAGGGCTGTTGTGACCATTTTTGCTTGTGATTGTGTCATAGGGCCTGGCATCTGGCTTCTTGGGCACCTTTTTAGTCAGTGGATTTCAGTCCAGTAACCTTGATCAGGTCTGGAACTGGGCAAGGGATTTTGACTGTGTATTGGAGCAACCTACCTTAAGCCTCTTGTGTGTCCAGTCTTGATTTCTTCCTTTGGCACAAACTAAGGTGGTATGCTTGTCAGCTACCCATTTATTTTGTACCCAAGGACATCAGACTGTGAAAGCCTCTTCTGTGACCCTTTTGGGTCAGATCCCCTTGGCTGCTGCTTTGGTCCTGCTGGTCACGATGGTAATTGTGTAACCTGGATTCTTAAAATGAGCTCCATCGTCTTGCTTCTGGTTTCAGAGTCTTGTCATCCCTGATGTGGTCAGCAAGCTGTGTACTGTGTCAGCCCCCTCTTATGCTTAGTCCTGGCCTGCAGAGGATGCCACTACTGATCTCTTCCTACTGATGCTGGTGCCCCTTTGCCAGCATGTGCCTTTTGGCCTTGGTCAGTGGCATGTCCTCTGGGCCATGAAAGATGATTATCTGGTATATTTTTCGGGCATAGATGTTATATCATCCCAATGTGCCCATTTCCTTGAATTTTTGAATTCCTTCCTCTTCTGTCTGTCCTGCAGTTTTGATATTTTCACTTTAGTCAGCATGGGCTGTTGCTTTTTCACGCTGCTAAGACATCTGAGTGGGACTTCCCTGGTGACTCAGATGATAGAGAATCTGCCTTCAATGCAGGAGACCCGGATTCAATCCTTGGGTCAGGAAGATCCCCTGTAGAAAGTAATGGCAACCCACTCCAGTGTTCTTGCCTGGAGAATCCCATGGACCGAGGAGCTTGGTGGGCTACAGTCCATGGGGTCACAAAGACTCAGACACGACTGAGAGACATCTTAGTAGGGAGTTGCCAGCATCTCCTGATGGCCTTGGATCCTGAATGCTCCCAACTAAGTCAGCTCTTCCCTAACCAACTCTTGTGTTCTGGTCTTCTTGAGCATGCACTGCCAGTCCTGTGTGAACTCCTGCTGCTGGCACGTGCTGGCACTGGCTAGTTCTTATAGTTCCTGTGGGATATTATGTTCCCTTTTAGTACTTTCCAGCTGTGAAATGTGAAACCAGTTATGCTGTTCAGTTCAGTCGCTCAGTCATGTCCAACTCTTTGTGACCCCATGGACTGCAGCACGCCAGCCTCCCCTGTCCGTTAATCAACCCTGAGAGTCTGCTCAAACTCATGTCCATCGAGTCGGTGATGCCATCCAACCATCTCATCCACTGTCATCCCCTTTTCCTCCTGTCTTCAGTCTTTCCCAGCATCAGGGTCTTTTCCAATGAGTCAGTTCTTCATATCAGGTGGCCAAAGTATTGGAACTTCAGTTTCAGCCTCAGTCCTTCCAATGAGTATTCAGGACTAATTCCCTTTTAGGATTGACTGGTTTGATCTCCTTGAAGTCCAAGGGACTTTCAAGAATCTTTTCCAACACCACAGTTCAAAAACATCAATTCTTTGGCACTCAGTTTTCTTTATGGTCCAACTTTCACATCCATACATGATGACTGGAAAAACCATAGCTTTGACTAGACAGACCTTTGTCAGCAACGTAATGTTTCTGCTTTTTAATATGCTGTCTAGGTTTTTCATAGCTTTTCTTCCAAGGAGCAAGTGTTTTTGGTTTCATGGCTGTATTCACCATCTGCAATGATTTTGGAGCCCAAGAAAATAAAATCTGTCACTGTTTCTGTTGTTTCCCCATCTATTTGCCATGAAGTGATGGGACTGGATGTCCCATGATCTTCGTTTTTTGAATGTTGAGTTTTAAGCCAACTTTTTCACTCTCCTTTTTCACTTTCATTAAGAGGCTTTTAAATTCCTCTTCACTTTCTGCCATAAGGGTGGTGTCATCTGCATATCTGAGGTTATTGATATTTCTTCCGGCAGTGTTGATTCCAGCTTGTTCTTCATCCAGCCTGGCAGTTATGCTGTAGAATGACCCTAATTATAGGTCTCTTGTCAGGTAGGGAGATTTGATGGGGTCTGGGAGGTGAGGACAATGTCACCTTCAGGGGCTTTCCTTGTCTTCAGACAGGGGAGTGCTTGCTCTTCATAGACAAGGTTAGGTTGCCTCTGAAGATTCAGAATGTTTAGAGGACTCTAAGGAGTCAAACTTGGAGAAGGAAATGGCAACCCACTCCAGTGTTCTTGCCTGGAGAATCCCAGGACGGCGGAGCCTGGGGGGCTGCCGTCTATGGGGTCGCATAGAGTCGGACACGACTGACGCGACTTAGCAGCAGCAGCAAGAAGTCAAACTGGAGAAGGCAATGGTAACCCACTCAGTGGGAAATCTTCCCTGCAAAATCCGATGGACAGAGGAGCCTGGTGGACTACAGTCCATGGGGTCACAAAGAGTCGGACATGACTGAGTGACTAAACAACAACAAGGCGTCAAAACCTGTATGTCCTCATCCCAGGTTCCATAGCCCTGACCTTGGAATAACAGACCTACGGCGGATGGTTGTCAATTAGTCTTTAAGGCCCACCAGCTCTGACAGGTGAGCCCCAGGTGTAGTCCTGGCAGACTCCCTGACCTCTCACTGCTGGGGATGGGAGCCTCCTAGTGGGTCTTCAGCAGGTCCTCTGCTTTCATGTCTGGTTTTCAGCTACCTTTCCTCCTCCTCTCCTGCTGCATTTCTGCAGAGCAGTGGTTCTCTGAGGCCTTCTGACTAATATCAGCAGCACCTCAGACCTTAGTAGATGTGCAGATTCTCAAGCCTGCCTCAGCTGCTGAATCAGAAACTTGTGGGCATGAGGAGCAAGCAGTCTGAGATGACCCTAAGGTTTGAGGAACAAGGTGGAGCATCAGTGGTGCTCGGCAGTAGTCATCCATCCCATTATGCATGCAACTTCTGGTCAAAGTCTTCAACACCTGGCGCATTGCACCTGCTTCTGCTGGTACAGTCTCCCCCTGAGCATCTTTGAAAGTTTCAGCTGGTGTGTTATCTGGTGCCAGGGGCTACGTGTGCCACGAGGCATTGTGATGGGTTCATTGCCAGTCGGATGGCCGGTGATTCAGCTCCAAAACCTTATGTTAACCTCCTGCTTTCTTGGATCACCTCTGGTACCTACTGTCACACCCTGGATTTTTTGGAAGCAGATGCTAAGGTGAAGTCTGGGGCACATGATGTTTCTCAGGGATCTTCACCTGTGAGCGGAAGAGGGTATGAGCAAGATTGGACAGAGGGATTGGCCGAACTGTGAGTCAGCCCCAACAAAGCCCCGGTCAGCCTGGTGATGACCCAAGGAATTGCCCGTTCAAGGTGGGCCGTGGTGGCTGGGCCTTCGTACCTCTGTCTCGCTCAGTATACACCTGCCATGAGGTGAAGGCAGTCTGCTCATGACGCAGACAGATCCTGAAGGAGCCGACAGCTGGAGACTGCTGTCAGCACTGTTCAGAGAGGGCAGCAAGTCCTTCCCCGAAGGGTGGTCTGGGTCACACGTCGCTGTGTCTGTCAGAGTACCCAGTGATTCTGCTGATGCTGTTTTCCTTTTCTTGTCCTAAGCTCCATGCATGTTCTGTCCCACCAATTCTTGTGCTTCCTGCATTTCTGGTTCCTTCTATTTTTACTCAGCGTATTTAACCATATCACTTTGTTCCCCTTCCTGTTATAGCCTACTGCTATCACTTCTGAGATTGTTCTTTTTGCTTTTTGGTTTATTGGGATGTTAGCAAGGTCAAGTATTGAGTTATTTTACAAATGAAAAGGACGATCGTCATGGAAATTTAGTTCTAGAAAGATCTCTATTGTATGTGAATAGGTAGGTTGAATACCAGTGACCAGCCGACCCATGTTTATCCATTCAATTAATGGTAAAGTGAATACTGTTCTTTTCCTACCAGTTTGTGAAGGAACACACACAAAACCTCTTTTGTCAGATGCGAATCTAGAAAATACAGTCTAGTTTTGAGTAACAATATTTTGCCACTTTACTCTTAAACTTACTTTTGTTTTTCCCCTCAGGCCATCAAGCCCTGTCGTCCTATGACCAACAATGCTGGCAGGCTTTTCCACTATCGAATTACAGTCTCACCTCCCACAAACTTTTTAGTAAGTTCCTACCAAAATCTATTTCATTTGTTAAAAAATATAAATAGGATCTATGTGTGTTAATAGGTTGAAATGTGAATAGGCTAAGTGTGGACTCAGTTCTTAAAAAAATATTTTATTTTTATGCTGATAAAACTGGCCTTTATCATAATGACTTTAATTTAGCTTCCTCTCATTATGCTAATTTCTGTGTTGTTTTTCTTTTATATTGTTGGTACCTCATAATAGCCAGTGGATTATGGATAGGTCTATTGAAACTATAGAGTTGGAAGAATGCATAGAACATTTGTGCATCTCTTAAAAATTGGCAAGTAACTTATATATTATCTAGTGACCCATAACTATTGCATTTATGACAGTAAATGCCTAATATTTGTTGACTATGGTACCAGGCACCATTCTGCATTTGAAATGTATTAACTCATTTCTCACAGAAGGTTGATGAAGTAGGTATTGTTTTCCCCAGTATGCAGATGGGACAGTTGTCCATGTTTTACAAATAAGGTTAAGTAACTTGCTGAAGATTATTCAGGCAACATGTGGCACAGTGGGGACTTGAACCTGGGCAGACTGACTCTGTAGTACACAGCGGTATGCTGTGTTACTGTGCTATACTGATGTTAATTAATTAATTCTGGTTACATTTTTTTATTAAGAGATTTCAATTTCAAAATCAGATTTTTTTTAATGTTTTTCTACATAAAAGTTACTTTCCTATTTGAAGGAATATTTTATTTATTATTGATCGCTTCTCAGCTTTTTGCCTAAGATCAGGTTTAGTATAGGGGCTTCCCAGGTGGCACAGTGGTAGAGAATCCTTCTATCAGTGCATGAGATAGAAGAGACCCAGGTTCTATCCCTGGGTTGGAAAGATCCCCCTGGAGAAGGAGATGGCAACCTACTCCAGTGTTCTTGCCTGGGAAATCCCATGGACAGTGGAACCTGGCGGGCTACAGTCCATGGGGTTGCAAAGAGTTGGACATGACTGGGCACACTGGTTGTTCCAGGACTTATTGGGGTGCTCGGGATCTTCACTGTAGCATACCAACTCTTAGTTGTGGCATGTGGGGTCCAGTTCCCCTACTAGGGATCGAACCCTGGTCCCCTGCATTGGGAGCTCAGAGTCTTAGCCGTTGGACCACTGGCAAGTCCTACAGAATTAGATTATTAATAATTATTTAACAACTTTATTGAATATGATTAATATACCATAACTCACCCATTTAAAATACATATTTTATGATATTTAGAATTGTGAAACTAACACCACAATCTAATTTTAGAACATATTCATCATTTCCCAAGAAACCCTGTACTTATTAGCAGTCAGTTCTTTCCTACTCCCCAGCCTTCAGCAACTACTAACATATTTTGTCTTTTTCATTTGCCTACTCTAGATATTTCATATGAATAGAATCATACAATGTGTGATCATTTTGGTTTCTTCTGCTTAGCAAAATCTTTTCAAGATTCGTCCATGGTATAATATGTAACTTCATTCCTTTTTACTGCCAAATAATATCCTGCTGTATGGATATACTATATTTGATTTATCCATTCATCAGTCAGAGAACATTTGGGTGGTATCCACTTTTGGGCTGTTGTGAATAATGCTTCTATGAACGTTTATATACAAGTTTTTGTGTGGATGTATGTTTTCCTTTCCTTTGAGTATAAATCTAGGACTAGAGTTGCTGGATTGTGTGGTAAATCTGTGTTTAGTATTTTGAGGAACTACCAAACTATTTTCCAAAATGGCTGTACCATTATTATTTCATTTGAAGTTCTCTCATTATAGTTAATTTAGGACAACTTTGTTGAGTTTTTCGGATGGGAAGTAACAGTAATATTGGAAAAACAAATAATGTGCGTTTGGATATTCTTTAGTTCCCCCTACCCACCCAAGCTTTTCATATATATATGCATGTGTGTGTGGGTGTGTGTATAAATGTTTATATATATATAAATGTTTAAAAGAATAATGTTCAATATCTATGTAAAAAAAAACATGTCTTTTAGGTTTCTAATCTTGATCATTTGCTCCATGTTTAGCATTTAGGATTAAAAATGGCAGACATAAGAATGGCATAATGAAGAGAATCTCTTATGCTTAGATCAACATTTGTATATTTTAATTAGATTCTATTTTCAGGTAATTAAGATCTTTGTCATTATGCAAGAATTGGTTTGTTACAGTATCTGCTGGCTGGGCTTTTCCTTGGAGGGTCTGGGGATGGAGCTGTGAGGGAAGGCGCTGCTGGCGCCCTGGGGCCTTTCGGAGCCTTCCAGGCTAGCTTGTTTTGAGGGTTGTGATGCTTAGTCTTCTCTACTTTGAGCTTTGATTTGGCTGTGTTATTATCTTTTTCTTGTTAGGACTTCTGTTAGAACAGACATATAGTTTAGTAAGAACAGGACTGGCAGTATTATGAGATTAAATAAAACAAGTTCCTAGAAAATGAAGTCATGTAGCCTTTTTCCCTTTATGGCAGCCATAATAAACCTCCTTGATTGTCTACTATATAACTGAAATCAGAGAATCCTACCAAGCTAGAATTAAGCTTCTTTGTAAAGTTTCTCCCTGGTGTCTGGGAGAACGTGAGCAGGAGCCCGTCCTTGCCTGCTTTGGTTGGTTGCTCTGTGTCCTGAAGGATACTGTGCGTGCAAGTCATATCATTTGTTTACGCTTCATGTTTCTCTTTGCTTTTAGACTGACAGGCCAACTGTTATCGAGTATGATGATCACGAGTATATCTTTGAAGGATTTTCTATGTTTGCACATGCCCCCCTGACCAATGTAAGTATGTGCTACTTGGCCGACTTTCTCCTTCCCTGTGCCCCCTTTCTTTCTAAAAATCAGAGGAAATTTCTTTTCCTCTGACTTCTAAGTAACAACTACTTTACATCCCTTTGCCTAAGCTACAGGAAGTCAGCGGCAGCGTGTGTCAGGTGGGAGTGTGACATCTGTGCTAATGACTCACAGGTTTGGTCCACATTAGATGGTGTAAGTAAACATGTATCAGAATAACATTTTGAGAGTGTGAAAGATTGAAAAAGAAGGATAAACTGTGGAGTAATGTGTCAAAACTATTTTGGGGTGGGTGTCCTTCAAAAGAGAGTTGGAAAGTTTTAAGGAGAAGCTATTACTTAGTCTGTGAGTCATAGGTAAGGAAATGGAGCTTGTTCAGGACATCTGGAGCCTGAGTTAACTTCATAGTTTTCTGCTTTTGCATCCCAGGAAGACGTCGTCTTTAAGAGACTTTGACATACAGATCCATGATATTCTTATACAGGTATTAAGGCCGATCTGTTGGTAATCGGTTCAGATGGAAGTCCTGTATCTGTAAGTCAAAATCTTTCTGTTTCAAAGCTGGCTCTCTCAGGGGTTGTCTTACTTACTGTGTATTCTAGTTGGATGTAGAGTGGAGTTCACTGGTGACTCAGGAAGGGAATGTAGAGGTATCCATGAGCCAGTCAAGACACTGCCATAGAACTTACTGAATTTATAGCTACATGTACGGTGTATGTACATCAAAGTAGAATGTTCTTTAAATCTTTCCTGTTTAGTTGAAAGAAATTATATCTGCAGTTTGAAAAGTTATTTTAATTTATTTGAAATGTGAAATTCTGTTCCATTGGAGAGTAAAGAATAAAATCTCTGTCTCATCTTTCCACTTTCTATTTTTTTTTAGTAGACATGATTCCATAGTAGTGATACTAATTTAAAACAAATTGTTTCTTAATGAGATTTTCTTTATGCCACAGTATATTTTGTCTCAGAGAATTTTTTTTGAGAAGATGATTACATTGTAAGTGTAAAAATAAAATCACTTGCTAATACATATCACGTATCTCTAGGGTGAACCATAATACAGAAGATCATGTAATATTGAACTATATTTTTTATTGAGGTATAATTGACATATAATGTTACTAGTTTCAGATATACAGCATAATGATTCAGTATTTGTATATATTGTAAGTTATCACCATGATAAGTGTAATTAACATCCATCACCATACATACTTAAAAATTTTAAATTGGACTGTTTTTTTTTTAATTGAAGTAAAGTTGATTTATATGATGTGCTAATCTCTGCTGTATGGCAAAGCTGAGTTATACACACATATACATTCTTTTTTATATTCTTTTCCATTATGGTTTATCCCAGGATACAGTTCCCTGAGCTACACAGTAGGACCTTGCTGTTTATCCATTCTAAGTGTAATAGTTTGCAAATTCTTCGCATATCCCTCTTCTTCCCCTGTCCCTTGGCAACCACAAATCTGCTGTCTATTTGTGTATTTGTTTCTGTTTTGTGGATAGGTTAATTTGTGTTATATTTTAGATTCCACATGTAAGTGACACAGTATGGCATTTGTCTTTCTTTTTCTGACTTACTTCACTTAGTATGATAACCTCTAATTGCATCCTTGTTGCTTCAGATAACATTATTTTGGTCTTTTTAAATTAATTACCTTTTTAATTGAAGAATTGCTTTATAGAATTTTGTTGTTTTCTGTCAAATATCAACATGAATCAGCCATAGGTATACATATGTCCCCTCCCTTCTAAACCTCCCTCCCCATTTTGTTCTTTCTTATAGCTGAGTAGTATTCCATTGTATATATGTACCATATCTTCTTTATCCATTCATCTGTCAATGGATGTTTAGGTTGTTTAGACAATTTTTAAACAGTTTTTATGAAAAGGCACTAGGACGTTTTTAAATTTGGAGGTTTCTTATTTTATTACTTTTTAAATGTCTCAGTTAGGCCCTCAAACCCTTTGTTACACTAAATCTCATAGTCTTAGAGTTGCAAAGGCCTTTAGAATTCATTTAGTCCAACTTGCTCCTACATTATACACTTCTCTCTTTTTTCCCTCAGAGGACTTGCAAATACAGTAAAGTTAGTTACCATGAAAATACTTGAAAATTGTCTATCTTATCTGTTAATTCCCTTTGAGTAATATCAATCTCATTTTAACTTTTAGGGTCACTTTAAAGAAGGAAAGCTGTATGGCTTCAGAGAGAGTTTAAACCTTAGTGATTCTATTTACTAGCTGTGTGATTTGACATTTCAATTTTTATAAACCTTGACTTTTCTCATCTGTAAAATAGAGGTTATTAGTTGTGGTACTCTTACTAGCTTTTATAAAAAATAAATGAGATGACACATGAAAAGTATTTATCATGATGTTTAACATACAGTACATTTGGCACTTACTATTTTGGATAAGATGTCAGACAGACATTTGAGTTTTTCTGCTAATTCTTTTTTAAAAAACTGATTCTTGCTACTTATGTGACCTGGGAGTGATTCTTTGAGCTTTATTAAAGTTTCTCAACACAAGGTTTTGGCACTGAGAGGCTGCTAGTGTGAAATTAATTGCAGTTGTTACTGTTGCTATAAAATAAAAGATAGGACTGAAAAATTCCTGGCTTCAGTGTATATGTGTGTGTGTGTGTGTGTGTGTATATATAAATATTCAAGCTCTCAGAACTTGAGAACTTAACTCTGTAATGAGAAGATAAGCCCCATCATTTATGTTAGAGATGTTGATAAAATAAATCGAGTTTTAAGCTGAGTGTTGTAGAGTTCATAGGAATTAGATCCATCAAAGGCCTCTTGAATTTGAAATAGCCTCCCAAGAAAAAGAATTATTAAATCGCTTTACTATTCTGATTCATTTTCTTGCCAGAGAAAACACATCAGCATGAAGGGCATGTAAATGATGGTAATGTTAGAATCTCAACCCAGTTTAGTTTTGACAGGTTCTCTTAAGGTCTTCTTGAATTAAAGTGGGTTGAAAGCCTTGTTGGCTAATTATAGAGCATTCCAGGAGAATTTTATCTATTTATATAGTACATTTGTTATTACTTATAATACCTAGTGTTTTTAAGAATTTCGATAACATAACTATGGTTACCTAGATTTGTGTATTACATACATAATATTTTATCCTGCTCTCAAAAGCACAAAGAAACGCCATGATCCTTTCCCCGCTGCCTTAATTGGCTTTACATTTCCAATGGCCTTGCTGTCCTGGATTGTAGTCATTTAGTGCCTGGAAATAGTAGAGTTAGAATGTAGAAGTTTAGGGATGGTTTTTTGGTTTGTTTCTGGTAGGATGAGATGGGAGTTAGTGTTAGTCACTACTCAAATGTGTTTTAAGAAAAGATCAAGGGCGTTTATATTGTTTGATTGACCAACTGAGCTCTTGATCAACTGAGTTCCCAAAATATAGGAAAAGGACAAGCTCTCTTTGAGTCTTAGAGATGAAAGTTTGAATGGAAAGGGAGACTCTGCCTTCCCAAATTTGTGTGTCTGAGAAGGGCTCTAGTGGTATGGGTGACTGCCCCAAGGAAAATACAGCATGTGTAAGAGGAGAGGTTAAAGAAGGAGTCCCCCAAAATGATTTTAGTTGAAGTCATTGAGGAAGGGACTATAGTTGCATTAATCATCAGCAGAGCTACTGTTGCACAGAGCAGAAGGAGTGAAGTTTACACTTCTGCCCTTTCTCTGCCTCTTGACTCTTCCCAAGGGCTGGTCCTTTTCTCTCCTGAATGCGCTCCCCACGTCATGCAATGTCACCCATGTTTTTTTCTCTCCTGCATGTTCTGACATTAATATTTATAGCTGTGACACACGGCTCTGTCCTTCACACTCACATTTCAGATTGCGCATTGGACACACCCAACTTGATGTCCCCTCGGGTCCCTCACCCTCAACTTGGGCGAAACTGAACTGGTCATCTTCTCTACATACTGAGTTTAAGGGGCTTAGGGTTACACCCTGTGAATTTCCCTGTATTGATATCGTCCTGACCTATCTATTCCCTTAGACTAGAAACCTGGAAATTATCCTCTGTTCTCTCTTCTCTCTCATTTCCAGGTCAGCATGGTCACTGTGTATTTCCATCCCATCTCCTATGTCTAACATTCTTCCCCTTTGTTTTGGACTTTTCTTCATTCGGCTCCTGGACTGTTCCATTAGACTCCCGGTCTCTTGCCTTGCTCCTCTGTACGCCCTTCCCACCCTGTTTACACAGCAACCCATCCATGTGAAACTGTGTTGGTCTCTCACTTAAAGCACTTGAATGACTTCTTGTTGCCAAGAAGCTCTGAATCCTTAACCTAGTTTATAAGATCTGCAGAATATAGTTCATACTTTTTAGCATTTCCCTGTGTCTCTGTCTCCATGCGTTTTACTCCTGAAGAGCTAAATGACCTGTTTTGGCCCCAGCTCCTTTTTCTCTGACTTGCTGGAAACTAAATTCCTGTTCCTTAATGCACTGTGGCGACCTGGATGGGAAGGAAATAAAAAATGGAGGAGATACATGTGTATCTGTGACTGATTGGCTTTGCTGTACAGTAGAAACTAACACAACATTATAAAACAACTATACTCCAATAAAAATTAATTTAAAAGAATAAACAAATACCTTTTTCTTTCCCAATTAATTTTCTGGATGATCTGGAAAATTCCTTCTCATCTTTGAAGACTCAACTCAAATGTTACCTCCTCTTTGATTATTTTGTACTTTATACTATTCAATATTTTGCTTGTTTTTTCAATGGCCCTGACAGGTTGCACTGTATCATACTCTATTTATTCTTGTTTACATGCTTTTCTCTCAGATCCCCGCCTTTTTAAAAGACAGAGGGTGTGGCCTATTTTAGAGTATCTATGACTGTATTGGTTGTTAGTAATGTATTTTAAAACTCTGAACAATTGCAAAAATTATTCATAAACTATGCTCAAATATTTTTAAATGCTTGTAGGAAGAAAGAACTTAAAAATGATAGTGGCCTTAGCATGTCGCTTCAGCTGGTTTAGAACCCATTACCAACGAGAAAGTTGAAAATGGATCTCTTATTAAAGTTAATTATGAATTTCACTTAAATTAGCCACTATCCTTCAAAAAAAAAAAAAAAAAAACACCTAAGAGCTAAACTTCATTTCTGAGAAAAAGATTTCCAGTAGATGGCATTGTAAGACTGTTTTTCTTACCATTCCTTTTGCTAGTGGAATTAAAATTTGTTTCTAATTACTGTGGTTTGTAAAAACGGTGACATTTATATAAAATCGTCCTATGGGCAGATCGAGTGGCCAGAAAAGCCTGCTTAACACATCTCTAGGGCTTCTGAGTCTATTAGTTTCCCCAGCTACTCAGCCAAACCACTGCTCTAACCTCACACCCCTCCCTTTCTCAGTCCTCCGTTCATTCAAAAACATGCCTAGAGAAAACCTCTTAAATCTGGGCACTAGGCTGGTATCTGATGATACATTGGTAAAATGTGGATTTATTTCATCTGAGCTTTCTTTCATCTTCACACATACCCTGAGTATTAGGACAGATATTATTAGGACAGGTAATGAGATATGGATGCCCTGGTGGCATAGAACTGGGGTCTGGAGCAAGGGTTTCTAATTCACCAGATACCTATTATCAGGTGGCACTCGTGGTAAAGAACCGACCTGCCAATACAGGAGATGTAAGAGACACATGTTTGATCCCTGGGTCAGGAAGATCCCCTGGAGGAGGACATGGCAACCCACTCCAGTACTCTCGCCTGGAGAAGCCTGTGGACAGAGGAGCCTGGCGGGCTATGGTCCATAGGGTCGCAAAGAGTCGGACATGACAGAGTGACTAAGGCACTTAACACGTATTACCTTAGGCAAAGTACCTGATCTTCTGTTTTTTGTTTCTTCCACCGTACACTAGGGAGAATAATTGTACCTATCTCACAGGATGGCTACATGAGTGACAGTATATGAAACAGTAGAACAGGGCCTACCTAGCTAGTAAATGTTAGCTATTATTATTTTTATTGCCATGATTGCTTTTCCTCCAGAGCCAGAAAGGCAGCATGAGTTGTGTGTACTTCAGTGACTTATGAATCTGTAACTGATGAATTGTCAGCCCGCCATCCCGGATCTGCCTGAAGAGCTGAAGATTCTGAAAGGTTTTAAAAACCTGAGAGAAAGAAGTATTTGTGGTTTTATTAATTCTTTAGAGGCAATATATTTGGATTTAATGAGTTCTTGTCATGTTTGTGTTGCTGCTGCTAATACAGTTAATTAAACACCAACATTATGCAGGTTTCCTGTAGAGACCAGGTCAGCTGGGTTCTTGCATTAAAATCCAGCAGTTGTGGTCAAGCTTCATGTGCTGTATTGTTAGCAGCTTAGATTAAGGTGAAACTTTCTAATTTGGTTCATGGCCTTCTGGGTCAGGTAGCCAACACGTGTGCAGTGGTGAGCACAGGAAGGCATTTTGAAACTGACCCTCTCCTTCTTATTATTACAGATTCCACTGTGTAAAGTAATTAGATTCAACATAGACTACACGATTCATTTCATCGAAGAGATGATGCCTGAGGTAAGAGAGAAGATTCTTTAACAGCTTGATGCAGTTTGCTCTTTTGTTTATTCCACAGTTATATATCTTCAAAGCACTGAACTTGACCAGCTCTGGCTTTTTGCCATAAGGATACTCTTAAAGTATTGTGTTCACTGTTGAAAAAGACCAGTCAGACGTAACTGTAGTCAGATGTAGCTTTAGGAACGAGGTTAAAATTCAGGTCATTTTCCAACTTTTTGACCTATTTTTGAACCCGTTTCTCCTCCTGTGGCAGCTACTGAAAGTTACGTGATGGTAACTTTACATCTGTTTCTAGTTTGTTTTGGGCAAGGGACAGCTTTTGGTTACTGGTCGTTATCAGAGAGGAAATTAGAAAAGTGAAACTGAATCTGATAGCTGTTGGAATAATCTTATTCATTATCTCCAGTGACAAGATCAATGCTTGGTTCATTTTTCTTCCCATATATTTACATATTTTTCCTAATTGTTTTTCGCTGCGGATGCTCAGCAGCAGATTTATCTAAATATATGCAAGAGGTTTAAAATTCCAAAGCAAGATTAATGTGAATCTCAGAATGATTCATTGCCTGATCTTGACTTCAGTGGTGTCAACACATCACACTAAGAAATAACAACTAGACAGCAAACAAGCTTGCGCACTTAACGCTGTGTTGGAGTCGGGGTCGATCTCCTGAGCCCCCGGCCCCTCTTGCAAACCTTGTTTAACAGTGCGGCTCTGTCCAGGGCAGCACGGGGATCGATGAGCATGACACGCGTGCTTAGTTTGCACCTGTTTCATTCTGAGCAAGTCCTGTTAATTCTACCTGTCTTTCAAAAAGAATTAAGGAGAAAGGGCCGCCCCTTCATTCTTCAGCTCGGAAGGGCTTTTTGGCTTCCTTTTGATTTTTAAGGTCATAAGCCTTCATTTGCTATTGTAAAAGTTGATGACTTCTGGCGTGATCTCACGCAGGGTGATTTATGAACCCCAAGCAAAACAAGTAGGAGGAAGAATTATGAGACAAGTCTCACTTGCAGATATATCATCTGTTAAGCTTGTTTACAGCAGAAATTTTGGTACAAAGTTCTGTCGTTTTTCGTAGCCCTTTATTTGCCTTCATTAAGAGCTGGAACTTTTTGGGCATGGAGCCCTCTAATGTATGTTGACTTGGCAATAGTGATTGTGGGTGTGTTTGAGGGGTGGAGGTGAGCAGAGGTCGGGGGAAGTGGTGCTGGGGACAAATCTATCAGAGCTGGCTGTTCACTGTGTAATTTGAATTAACAGAAAGTCACTAAGAGATTCTGGTATGTTTTATAATTGGGTTAGAAAAATATGACATAAAAGAGACTTAGATTTTTAAATTTCACATCACTTTATTTGTACATTGAGAAGGGCCAAGCCCACATCTTCTTAGGAATTCTAATGACATTATTGCTTACTTCATTAATGTTTTAAGACACTGAGCTACTATAGGACAGTGGCCAAGTTTTTTAGGAAATTAAACTGTTTTAGTACAGTTGCAGTAGACACTTTTTAAAACACTTGACTAAAACAAGCTGAAGCATCAGTTAATATATAGTTGTAGTACTACAGTAATTTGGGTTTCTGGTTTATTTTTCAGAATTTTTGTGTGAAAGGACTTGAACTCTTTTCATTATTCCTATTCAGAGATATTTTGGAATTGTATGACTGGAATCTCAAAGGTAAATAGGATTTAAAGAAAAGTGTAGTGCTTGTGGGAGAATGTTGTGGTTTATGTGAAAACTCATAAAAAAGTGGGAGTACATAGTTGAAATTCCTCTCACTTTTGAATTGCAGGGAAGAGTTTATTATTCATAGACATGCTTCTTATCATTTGACATAAATGAGTTGTTATGGGTCTCATTTAACTACAGATGGACCATGTCCATTATGGAGGATTACCATTAATTGTTAAGTAACTGGTACCTAGGAAGATGGTATCAGTTATGTTGAGTAACTACCTTGATTTATCTGCATTGGGGAAATCTCATTAGTTAATATCTTAAGTCTGTTGGACTTTACTGTAATACACTTCTTCCAAAATGACAGTTCATTAAAACAGAACTTTAGTTAACTCTTAAAACACACACACACTGTATGCTACATCAGTTCAAAACTTGATAATTGGTTCTTGGATAATAATTCACTTTTGTAAATGCCTCTATTCCATCAGACATTTATTTATTTATTTTTAAAACAGTGTGTTGATGAACGGCTTTTCAAACCAAATTTTGAATGGTATTTCTGTTTTTTCCCCCAGTTGTATTGATTAAAATGGGACACAGTGAAAACACAAGCATATTATATCATGCAATAGTTCAGTTATAACAAAAATCTTTGTATCTTTGAATTTCTAAAACTAGTTTTACTGTATATGCCATATACTGTATATATCCTTGGGGCTTTCATGCTTCCGTTTCTTTGGGGGGTCTCCTCACTGCAGTCTTCATGGGATGTTTGTGGCAGTTACCACGATTGGTTTAGCTATTGAGTTGAAGTGGGGGCAGTGTTTGTTATGTCCCTGCTTCTGTTGGTGTTGGTGTTTTTTTTTTAGTTATCATAAATCTCGGGAATTAAGTTTCAGTGTTTGTTTCTCAAGGCAGTTTTATTTATTTTTTCTTTCCTTTTCACTTGTTTGCTTTAGGTCCTTTGTTTGAAGACAGTCCTCCCTGCTGTCCAAGATTTCATTTCATGCCACGTTTTGTAAGATTTCTTCCAGGTAAATCTTTTGGCTTGTCAGTGACCTGGTGAGATAGGACATCTGAAAATAAGCTATTCTCCTTTCAATCTTTAGGGACAACTTTCCCACCTCAGACACTTAATTATCTACTTCTCAGGTGAGGCATGAAAATGTGACATTATACATGCTGATTTATACCCCTGCATAATTTATGATAGCCCCAAATTAGATAAGCAGTAGGAGAATTGATTTCAAACTTTTGAGAATCTACTTGATAAAATATCATGCAAGTATTAAAATTAAAATGGAAAAATGTGTGTGGCTTTAAAAAATGCATATAGTTAATTAGAAAACAATTTATGAAATTTAAAAAACAATATGATTATAACTATGCTAAAAATAACTGCAGTAATAGTTGTAGTAAGATAGTGGTATTGTGGAAACTTTTTTCTTTTTTGACATATACGTTTATTCATTTTATACTGAAGAACAATTTATTCTCATGAAATTAAACATATATATAAGTAAATATATGACTGCTGTGTTTTTTAAAGCAATATTTTAACTGTTTTTAAAATTTTTGTCAAGAGGCTAGCTGTGAGATATGGCTTTGTATGTAGTATTTTTTTTTTTTAATGGTTGGGCTTTTAATGAGGTATTTGGATGCCTTTTTGTTTGTAAAATCTTCACCATCCCAAGTGAATTCTTCCCTGGAATCTCATTCTCGTGTCTCACTCCCTGGTGACATCCACTTATATTTCCAGTTTCTCATTTCCTTATTCCCTTTGCTTCTGCTTGAATCTTCTTTTTTCTCAATGTGTGCAGCCACCTTTCTTCGCTTTCCTGCTTCAGTCCTATCCTCTGACTTCTGTCTCTCAGCTCTAGTGGCCTCAGCCCCTTGTACTAATAACCACCACCTTCTGCGGAAATGTCAGTTCGACCATTTGCCGTTTCTTCTCTGATATTGGGCCTCTCGGTGATACAGGAGAGAAAAAAAAAAGACTGCTGCAATAAATCTGTGGTTTATCATTACAGCTGGGGAGCTTTTCAGCGTGTCAGCTTTCTGCCCACATTTACGTACCAGCAGTTCACGAGTTCAGCCTCATGTTCATGCTCTCCTCCTCGTGAACATGGGGGAGCTCTTGCCTCCCCAGCCTCAGAGCCGCCCAGGAGCCTGCTGGATTCTGGGCTGTTCACAGCCTGGCTTTGCTGTGGCCTCCCACTGCCTCTTACATGTCCTCACCCCGCTGTAGCTGCTGCTGTCAGACCAAATCCAGTGGACACGCTTCAGTTGCATCTCCTCCCTGATGTGATACCTGGGCTTTTGGTGTGTTCTGCCTGCTGCGCGCTCCTTACTCGCCTTCTGGCTCTCTGATTCGTCCTTTGTGGCTTTTATCTCACTATTCATTCTAGTGTAGATTTTCCTCCAGCTTTTGTCCTTGATACCCTCTCCTCAGTCCACTCAGTCACAGTGGCTTATTTTAACATAGCATTAATCATATTTTTAGTATTGTTGTTAATGTTTGTTTGGAAAATGCATTCAAAACATTTTCCTTTGTATATCTGCATATTTTATTTCTTTTTGCCTTTATTTGTTTATTTTGTTTTTTTGGCTGTGCCACATAGAATATGGGATCCTAGTTCCCTGATGAGGAATGGAACCTGTGGCCCCCTTACCACCACCACTCCCCCTACCCCTTGCAGTGGAAGTATGGAGTCTTAACTACTGGACTGCCAGGGAAGTCCCCTGGTTTCATTTTATTGAGAGGTTCTTTTTTTTTTTCTTTTCAAGTGAATGAATCTGTGATTTTGTAATGGAGCTTTAATGGTAAACTTATGAGAAAATGGTATTAGAGTGAGTTTGTTGAAAAGCCTTTCCTTTCTGTGTCTATCTGCCTCTAGGAATTTTATGACCAAACAAATCTCTAAGAGAATGTGGACACTTATTTTAAAATCATCTTAAAGAAAAATCCTATGTCGGGTATTTACTTTGTGGGATTTCAACTCTCACAAAATGTTTCTCGTAACTATGCAGGGATGACACTCAGGTTGTTGTAAAGAAAAAGATCTATTGGCTTATTTTTAAACAGAATTGACTTTTTCATTAGACTTCCTTTTGAAAATATACTTACTTAAAAAAAAAACTCAGAAGGATACAGAAAAATGCCTTTTTCTGTATAAAATGCAGTTTGTTATTGGATGGCAAATTACGGTTGATTCATTTTTCACAATATGACATCACTAAAAATCTTTAGAAAATGGTGAGTTCAAAATGATGTGTCCATTTTGATGTATATTTTCATTTTTTTCCCTTCATAACTTTTTTTCATGCTAGTCATCATACTGATACATGTTTTGCATCCTAATTTTTAGTAATTAATCCAGTAGATGGATATTTTTAAAGATCATGATATATAGTACCAAATTTCTTATCAAAAGAATCCCATCAGTTTATGTTGCTGTAAAAAAATGAATTATTAGTCTTCTTCACATTTTGGACTTTCTTTCTTTGCTTCCTTCCTTCCAACTGTAGCTCCATGAGGCTGAGGCATTAACAGTCTGTCTTGTATCAGTACTAATATATTCCTTGGCATATGTGCAGGGGCTCAGTAAATACTTGTTTACAGACTTTATTTAATTGGTTTTAAGAGTGCCTTAGTTAAATATTCATGTATTTTTTTTTATTAATGAGAGTTAATGTGGTTTTCACTCATTCTTTGGTATTGTCTCTCATTTTTGAAAAATAAACCTTTAATTGAAGTAGAACACAAATACTGAGAAGTGCACTTGTCATAAGACTCAATGAGTTTTCACCAAGTGAATATGACTGTGTACTCAGCACCTCACTCAAGGTTACCAGCATCGAAGAGCCCCTTTCTAGTCACCACCCGACTCCTTAAGGCAACCTCTATTCTGTCTTGAAAATACCATGTATTAGTTTTACCTGTTTTTGAATTATAAAAATTAGAATTGTATATATTTTTTGTTTCTATCTTCTTCTTCTTTTTGTTTTTGAAATACCTGTTATAGTTAACTGTAGTTGACACATTCTCATCGCTGTATAGCATTACACAGTGTGACTAAATTAAAATGTATTTAACCTGTCTGTGATTAATGGACATTTGTGTATTTTTAGTTTTTGACTCTTTCAGATAGCACGCATATGTTCACCAAACTCTTGTACGTGCCTTTTGATAAGCATATTTATGCTTTCCTACAGTGGATATATATCTAGGAGTGGAAATTCTGGATATTTTTATATTTTGCTTTGTAGTTACTTTCAAACATTTTCCAAAATGATGGTACCTTTTCACTGTCCCACGTGCAGTAAGAGTTCAAGTTATTCCACCTTTGCACCAATGCTTGGTGTTTTCCTTTCTTTTTCAAGTTAGCTAGTCTGATGAGCATCAGAGGTATCACAGTATGGTTTTAATTTTCATTTCCCTAATGAGTAATGAAATGGAGCACCATTTCATACATAGACCATTTCCTTCTTGACTTTTGTTTTTTTCCTTGTTGACTTTTGAAGTGCCTATTCAAGCCTTTAGTTCGTTTTTCTGTTGCTTTATTTGCCTTTTTCTCATTTATTTGTAGGTATTTTTATATATATTTATTATATGAATCTTTTGGCCAATATATGTATTGCCAATACCTTCTCTGTGATTGCTTTTTCACCATCTTAATGGTGATTTTTTTTGATGAACAGAAATTCTTAATTTTAATTCTTATTTTTCCTTTTTGCTTAGAGTTTTTTGTATCTTGTTTGTGAAAACTTTGCCTACCTCTAGGTCATCAAGATACTCTCCTATATTTTCTACAAATTTAGTCCTATAATCTGTCTCAACTTTATTTTTACAAATAACATAAGATATGGGTCAAGATTCATTATCTTCAATATGACATCCAGTTGACTAGCACCATTTATTGAAAAGACCATTCTTTCTTCACAAAATTGAAGTGTTACCTTTGCCCTTAATTGTGTCCACTCTGTGTGTGTACATATAAATAGTACAAAATGTATGAAGTAAAAAAGTGAACACCAGCTTCTAGATGTGTGAGAATAAGTAGGTGCTATAAATGGTTTGATTTGTATTTGTTTTAACCTATATAGAAAGAATTATACTTTTTTCTTTAAGTGAGATAACACTAAACATGTTACACAACTTGACCTTTTTACCCAGTTGTTTCAGACATCTTCTATATAAATACACTGAGAAGGAAATGGCAGCCCACCCACTCCAGTATTCTTGCCTGTAGAATCCCATAGACAGAAGAACCTGACAGGCTACAGTCTGTGGGGTCACAAGAGATGGACACGACTTAGCGACTAAACTACTACTACTAAAATTCGCATTGGAGAAGGAAATGGCAGCCCACTCCAGTATTCTTGTCTGGAGAATTCCATGGACAGAGGAGCCTGGCGGGCTGCAATCCGTGGGGTCACAGAGAGTCAAACACAACTATGTGACTAACACACACATATAAATACATTGCCTTAATTTTTAACACCTGTGTGGCATTCTATAGATGAATAGACATCGGGGGTTTTTTTGTTTTTTTTTTTCACAGTTCCTGTAGTCAGGAGTATTTTGGAAGTCTCTATTCCGCACCCCCCCTCCCCACCCCATTACATGTAAATACTTCGGGTATAGTCTTATGCATCTCTCCTTTTGCATTTGTGTGTTTTTATAAGGTGGAGTTCTAGAGGTAATTATTTGTTAAGACAGTATGCACGTTTTAAATTTGGAAAGAGTTGGCCAAGTTTTCTCTAGAAAGGACACAGTTTGTAGTTCTAACCAGCATTTTTGACACCATCCTGCCAACACTGGGTTTCACTGGCATCTGATACATAAAAAGTTATCTCATTGTTGTTATTAATAGTTGCTTCTTACTTGAACTCCTGTGAGAATGAACAACTTTTATATAGTATTTCAGGTATTTCATGGTCCTCTTATTCTCATCGGCTTTTTGTTCGTAACAGTTTATTATAATATATAGATTGAAAGTTTATCAGTCATTACAATTTTTCTCTAGTTCCTCAGTTGACCTGCTTTGAAGTCAGCTGTCTCAGTTGCTTTATACAAATTTATCCAAAGTTTAGCTAATAGATTAAACCAAGGATTCTTCAGTACAGATCAGTTTATCAGAAGTCAAATCTCAGAACAACCAGTTTATTGATGTCATAAGAGTTTTCTCAAATTTTTGTTTCTTTCCTTATCCCTGCCTCCACCTTTAGTAGTCAGACAGTTGATACGAACTCTCCTAGAGCCAGTTTAAGGTTTTATCTTGACTGTAGCCAGGGCTAGGGCAGGGCATAATTCAAGATAGAAAGACTGCACTTACAGGAAAGCCTGTTGATTGCTTATATCATTGCTGTAGTAAAGCTTTGAGAATCCCAAATCAATTTTGCAAATCAACTATCTAGCAGATTGATTTTTGGAAATTGTCTCATTTTGGAGAAGTAATTCTCTAGCTATGGCTCACAGAGGGCCAGAGAGGATGAGAGTATATCAGAATTCCCAGGAGGGAAGTGTAGTTTGGAAAAAGACATAAATTGATACAGTGTCTTAATCTAACTTTGTTTTTGGAGAGTTTAAAAAATTCTGTGCTATTAATAAAAGTTTTCAAAACTTAAGATTATATAAAGGTGTCTTCTAGGAATATTTGGGAGACATAATTATATGTCTGCATATAGGTAATGCAGTTATATAGTTATTCTCAGTGTAAGGAAAGACGGTATTGTATGTTTCTTAAAACTGAGTATTATACTCTTGAGAACTACTCATTTAACCAGTATATTCTTAACACAAATTCCCTAGCAAATTGCCCCTCCTCCCAATAACCATATAAATAATCAAGCAATATAAACTGAGAGAATTAAGTCTCTAAGAAACAGTTTATAAAGTCTGTCAGTTCATTAATGACTGTCCAGATTCATTCCCTGAAACACAAACTCCAGTTCTTCCCGAATAATGAGCCGTTGTCACAGTTCCAGTCCCAGCGCTGGCAGAATTCCTGCTAACCTTAGCTTACCCGCTCTAATTTCTCATTTATATCGGGTCCTATTTATCTCAGCCAACGAGATAAAGATTACTTCCTAGCCCTCAGTGACATAGTTCCATAAATCCTCAACATAAACATGTAGCAAAGCAGACAAACCAAAAGAGCCAATTCATTAACATTAGTAAATTCATGGCAGTCTGTGAGCAAGTGGCCACATTATTTATCTGCTACAGAAAGTCATCCCACAAATATTTCTGCAGTGTCCTTTTTGCCAAGCTGAGTGCAGGGGATGGAGCTCTTGCCCCATGGGCTCCGCGGGCCTCTCTAGTTCTGTCTACCTTTCCTTATATTCCTGTAAGGGTTTCACCTCATGTTATCTGTCCTGAGTTTCTACTTTTACACACCGGTAAATATCTATCTTTTTAGATTTTAGCTGTTTTTTAAAATATTTAGCAGTTTTCAGCATGGGTTTATAGTTTCTCCTTTAGTATTACCTCGTGCCTGATGTGTGTATGTTTTTAAAACATTCTTTCTAGTTCCATGCAGCTATAAAATTCCCCTCCCTCATCAGCTTCTTTGCACCCCAACTAGGTAGATGTGTTCTCAGAGCCCTTGGCGGCCTTCCTTCTTTATCTCGCAGATATTCTTCTCCTAAATTGGGCAGTGCCCTTGGTTTGCCGGTTTAAGTGTTCCTCCCTCTCAGTAGCTCTTTGAGTCTTTTTATTCTTTTCCCTTTAAATTCGGTGCCCTTAGTCCTTTTCCCGTTTATTTGAAGTGTCCTGAAGTTGGCCACTTGGAACCGTGGGGTGGCTTCCAGCACCAATGTGTACAGCTAGAGTTGCATATCTTTTCTCCTTCCAACCTTCCCAAATAAAAACTGAGTCTTCTTCTCTAATCCTTATAGCAAAACAACACTCTGCTCCTCTGATGTATCCTTATGAGCTCACAGTGCTCTTTACTAATCTTGCTGTGTTTTACCCTTTCCTTCGTTCCTAGAAGGCAGTTCAGTATGGCAGTTCTTCTGAGGGCTAGGTTTCCTTTATCCCTGCTGCTCCTTACGTTAACACATGCAAGTGTAAGTCAGCTTGCTCCGGCTTTAGAGGTCTCTTGTCTACCTGCTCACTTCAGCCTCCACCCCTCCTCAGAAGCAGAGATTACCATGGACTTAGACTGACCAAGGGGCATTATGATTTGCTGGGCTCCTTAGCAAAGAGGAAAACATCATTGATTGAGAAAGTCATGTCACATGCAGGCAGATTAAAATGTCTGTTTGAGACAGAGTCTGAGAAATATGTCCTTAACCATGGAAGTTTGTTAATCAAAGGTGACTTGTAGTTTTAAGGCAGATGTTTTGTAATGAGGCATACCATTTTTTTTTTACTGCTGTGACTAATAGTAAGAAGAGTAGACAGAACATGTCCTCATGTAGGTTGATTGTATTTTCTACTTTAGTTACTTCTTTTTTTTTTGAAAAGAGACTCAGTGTCTTTAATTAAGAGAACTCTTTTCAGAATATTACCTGCAAAGATTCCTCTAGGAACTGTTGTGATTAATCATCCTTAGCCAACTTGCTTCTTGAAGGCCTGGAGCTTATCTTTTTGTTTGTTTGTTTTTTTCCATAATTGTTACATGGGACCACTCAGAGCACGAAGCCCATGATGGTGAAAAACATGCTCTCATCTGAGACTGTGCTCTGTAAAGCTTTGCAAGATCTGATTTCCCTGCTGCCTCTCTTACATTCTCCTCCTCAATTTGCTCTATCCATGCCGGCCTCTTTGCAGTTCCTGGAACACATCAGTCCCACCTTTGGGCTTTGGCTATTTTTTCTACCAGAGACACTTCTCTCCCAGGTAGCCACATGGAGCTCCTCTGCTTCTTTCAAGTCTGTCAGATGGCAGCTTTTCAAAGACATCTTTCCTGACCACCCTTTTATGTATAGTTGCCCAGTTTGATCCGTTTTCAGAGCTCTCATCTCTGATCTATTATTAAGTAGTTGTTTTTTGTTGTCTCTTTCTCTCCTCTAGAATATAAGAGTTTCAGCTGTTTAGCACTGTGTTTCCTGGGCCAGCTACATAATAGGTGCTAGTAATTATTGAATGAATGAATGTATATTTAGATTCATAGATGAATGCATTCCTACAAATATAGTAGCCCTATAGCGGCAATGCCATTTAATTCCAGAGCAGCATCTGAGATAGAAAAACATAAATCAAAAAGAAATTTTGATCCTTACTGTCTTCTGTCTTAGAAGTGTAGGCCTAATCTTAGCCCATAGCAACTCAAATTAAAATCTTTTATCTTCTTCCATTTTCTAGTACCCTAGATTCCTTGGGTATCATAAACTCTTCTAGCACAAATAGAACCGTCTCATTGATGCCTGTCTGTCTCCAGCATCTTGGTCCCCTTGTTTCTCCATGAAGTGTTTGGCCCTATACTACTGCTTCTAACATGTCTTATGACCTCGGGGAGAGTAGCTATTGCTCTCTACACCATCAGGGCTCTTGTCCTTCCTTTGGATGGGACTAGGCAGAGAAAAGTTGGTTGTACGTACTGGTCAAGAAGCTAATAAACCCAGGACTTCCTTGACAGCCCAGTAGTTAAAACTCTGTGATTCCAGTGAAGAGGGTGTGAGTTCTGTCCCTGGTCAGGAAACTAAGAGCCCGTGTGTTATGCAGTGTGGCCCAAAAAAACAAAAGGTAAACCTAAAGAGAAGGCAGAAGCCTGTGAACCTGAAGTTAATGTGCATATTAGATGAATGGCTTTGCTTCATGAAGTACCAGATTAATTGAGTTTTTCCAAGGTACTTTATTTATGTTCTTTGTTGTTTTTAGCCTCTGTACTTGGTAATATATGCTTCTGTAAGTCTCAGAATACTTGGTATTTTTTCCATGTACTAACTCCATAATGATCTTCATGATATTGGTATAAGCTCTTTAGCTGTGTTCCTCATGGCAGGGGCAACACATTAGCACCAAAAAATTAGACTGTAATGCAACAATAGTTTATTGAAAACATCCATAAGTATCTCATAAAAACTTAGAATTTCCTTAAATCAGTAACGTCACTTTCATCTGTTACCCTATAAAGACTGACAAAATATTTAAAACATAACATGGTTCTGTATATTATAAACTATGGTTCTTTATACTAGGTAGTTATAAATTTATTTAGGTAGGCACCTTTTTTATATTCCTACCTCAGAAATGGAGCCTTTTATCATTTATAATGTTGTTGTTGCCATTTTCGTAAATGAGATGGTTTATGAGCCCTGTTCATCAGTGAAACAAATGGCTTGCCTATTATTTGGCACCTGGTTAAACAATGGTTTAACGATATAAATTCTAAACTACCTTTTTACAAATGCTCTTCTCTCATTGTCTTGTTTTTCCTTATTGGGTAGATGACT
Source organism: Cervus canadensis (assembly GCF_019320065.1). Taxonomy (NCBI): domain Eukaryota; kingdom Metazoa; phylum Chordata; class Mammalia; order Artiodactyla; family Cervidae; genus Cervus; species Cervus canadensis. The sequence goes on from NC_057401.1 coordinate 40,054,105, forward strand.
GGCTGTTAATTGAGTACTCTTGTTTTCCCCTCTCTCTCCACTGTCACCTAAGACGGGGGAAAAGAAGTGCTGTCCATGCACCAGATCCTACTTTACTTACTGCGCTGTAGCAAAGCCCTGGTTCCCGAAGAGGAGATTGCCAATATGCTTCAGTGGGAAGAACTTGAGTGGCAGAAATACGCAGAAGAATGCAAAGGCATGATCGTCACCAACCCTGGAGCGGTATGTGCTGGTGTTGATGGTCAGAGACTGAGTCACCTTCCCTTCAGGTTTGAGTGTTTCGTAAAAATGCTAACAGAACGTTTTTAAAGATTTAAGTACTCGTTGCTTCTTGTCCTTTGAGTAATTTTTTTTCCTTTAAATATTTAGTAAATAAGAAAAATATCATAATATAGGCATATTTGTAGGCATATATGTAGCCAGAAGAGTTGGTGATGGACAGGGAAGCCTGGCCCATTGGGTCTCAAAGAATCAGACATGACTGAGCAACTGAACTGAACTGAAGGCATGTTTAGTAGTAAATTCATCTGCTTAGTAGATTTATTCTTCTTGTTATGGAGAATTTTGAAGTTTTTAGATTATGTTTAGCTCTAATTTTATTCTGAGTATAAAAGTAATAGATCTTCTCTATAGATAATTAGAAAAAGAGAAAAACAGCCCAAAGAAGAGAAAAATTGCCCATAATTCCATTCTTCAGAGATGATACTATTCACTTTTCTAGTAAGACATATTTCATATTGTTTTGAAACAAAATTGGCATCATACTCTTAAATATTAATATTCAGACTTTTTCCTTCTTATCTTCCTCCAGGAACAACAAGCACAAAGTTGTTATTTTTCCTTCGTTTTACATTTCTTTAGGCATGTAATTTTAAAAACTGTTACTTAATTAACCCCCTATTATCAGGCACCTAAGTTGCTTCCAGATTTTTGCTATAGCAGATAATGCTGTATTGAATTTGTATGTGTGTGACTAAACAAGTTTTCCATATGTATGTATTTGTTTGAATGTATCCATTTAATTCCTTGAAGTATGCACATTTTTTAGGCTTTTGTTACTTCATAAATTACCTTCCAGAGGGTTGTAAAGTTCACACTCTGACCATTCCTTCATACTGCTTATACTAGTTTAGCAAAAAACTTGGTCAGTTTGGTAGGGAAAAAATAGATACTATTTAGCTCAGTTTTCTTTTTATTTTGGTTTCTAGCAAAACTTGATATTTTAAATGTTGATCGACCTTTAAAATTTTTCTTCTGATAATGGTTTATTGACATCCTTTGTCTAATTTTTATTTATGTTTTTTAAATTTATTGCTTTAAATTTTGCTTCTAATGTCCATTTTTAAAGTTAAAGCATAAAAATCAAAATCAGAGAATTAATAGATAGCTTGTTTTTTCTTCTGATAAAGAGCACACTGTTTTATTGTTAAATTTTTTTCCTCTAAAATATGTTATCGTTTCATAAAATATATTGGCATCTTATCCGTATAAAGTTTTGCAAAAGTGGAGAATTAAAATACTACTATGTAAAGAAACAGAATAATCTATTTAAACAAAGCTGTTGTTTAGAAAGGCTGCCAAATTGCTTAATAGCCTTGATTCATAAAAATAAAAACTCTAAATCAACTTTTTGTAGCATGACAGTAACATCTGCACAAACAAAATGTTGCTATTTGCAAATCAGACATTCCAGCTAATGCTGATTATTTTAAACAAATCTAGAAAGTGAAAGTGTTTAATAAAAATGTCTTTAAACCTGAAACTTGTTTAACACTGAAAAAGTTATACAATTTCTACTGTTATGTTGCTAAGCCACGCAGATAATTGTTAGAGTAAAGAGAAATACACAAAGTCATAGCACTATGAGAGTGTGACTGTGGATTTAATCTTTCTTCTTTTAAAGAGTTGCATGAATTTACGTTTCTCTGTTAGTTTTGTAGTTGAGTCAGAGGATGAGTGGGGGTGATGGTGGTGGGAGACATCCTTTTTTTTTTTTCCACTTATTTTTATTCTTTGGAGGCTAATTGCTTTACAATGTTGTAGTGGTTTTTGTCATACATTGACATGAATCAGCCATGGATTTACATGTATTCCCCATCCCGATCCCCCCTCCCACCTCCCTCTCCACCCGATTCCTCTGGGTCTTCCCAGTGCACCAGGCCTGAGCACTTGTCTCATGCATCCAGCCTGGGCTGGTGATCTGTTTCACCCTAGATAATATACGTGTTTCGATGCTGTTCTCTTGAAACATCAATCCCACTTCTGGGCATACACACCGAGGAAACCAGATCTGAAAGAGACACGTGCACCCCAATGTTCATCGCAGCACTGTTTATAATAGCCAGGACATGGAAGCAACCTAGATGCCCATCAGCAGATGAATGGATAAGGAAGCTGTGGTACATATACACCATGAAATCATTATACAGAGTGAAGTAAGCCAGAAAGATAAAGACCAATACAGTATATTAACACATATATATGGAATTTAGAAAGATGGTAACAATAACCCTATATGCAAAACAGAAAAAGAGACACAGATGTACAGAACAGAATTTTGGACTCTGTGGGAGAAGGCGAGGGTGGGATGTTTCAAGGGAGACATCCTTTTTACCTTGGTGGGTTGGCTTGAAGAATCTCATGATTTACTGTGGAAGCAGTTTTACCTGGGATTCCCTTCTATGGCATGGTTAAAATTTCCTGAACTCCTAGGATCAGTTGGAGAGCTTTTGAAAATACAAGAATGCCCTGATGGACCCCATTCCATGTACTCCAGATAATGGGGCTCAATGACCTATAGTTAAAACAATTCCCCAGTTGCTTCTGGTTTACTTATTGCTTGTTTTTGAGCCAGTGGCCTAGAGAATATTTACTCCCTTGCCATGATCATCATTCAGCTCAGTTGTTGAGGAACCACTACGTGAGCCCGGTGCTACTGAGATATATAGATTATATATGATGCTTGTCCAGCTGCAGACTTACAGCATATCCATATGAAAGGAGTCTGTGATGAATTATTGAATCAATGGACCAATCTCTGAAAAAGCCAGTCAGGAAAGCTTGTAGTGTTTGGTGAGATCACCAGGCCAGGCTCCCAGGAATGCTTCATAAACACTGCTGTGGTCTTTAAAGAATCAAGGAATTGTATAAGTCATTGGCACATTTGAATGAACATTCTTGAGTTGGTGTATGGCCAGTTTTGAAGATAATGAGGAAACCACAGGTTAGTCAGGGTGAAAGGTTTACGCTGGAAAGTAATTGGAAGTAAGAAAGGTAGGTTTGGGTGTCAAGCTTTGGGACATGTTTAAGGTAGTAGTTTTTGTTTGTTTGTTTTAGTAATTGCTATTTAGTCTTATTGCAGAGGAGAAAAATGTCCTGAAAAGTCAGTATCATGAAACATTCTTTCATTATATCTTGTTGAGAATAGGACAGAATAGACATGGTACTATATTTTGTCCTATGAAGTGCTTGCTTTGAAAGATTGCCCAGTGATAAGGATATTGGGGAATTTATTAAACATTTCAAATTGTTATGGTCCCATTAAGTACGTAATTGCTGCAGAATTTAAAATTAATCTCCCTCCCCAGGTACTTTGCCTCTGCTAGGGAACACTTTGGTCATTGGTGAGAATGTATTTTATTCTAATATAAAAATGGTATGATGGATACTGTAGGGTGTGGCCAAGTCTAGAACTTATTTCATCCCCTATCCCTCTATAAATAAGAGATAGTACAGATATTTTAAAAGGCTTCCCTGGTGACTCAGATGGTTAAGAATCTTCCTGCAATGCATATCCCGGGGTCGGGAGGATCCCCCTGGAGAAGGGAATGGCTACCCACTCCAGTATTCTTTCCTGGAGAATTCCATGGACAGAGGAGCCTGGCAGGTTACAGCCCATGGGGTTGGAAAGAATTGGACACGACTGAGTGAGCGCACGCATGTGCACACACACACACACACAAATATTTTAAATCACTGTCTCCTCTGTTGATACTATGTGTGCTAAGTCACTTCAGTTGTGTCCAACTCTTTGTGACCCTCTGAATTGCAGCCCACCAGGCTCCTCTGTCCATGAGATTCTGCAGGCAAGAGTACTGGTGTGGATTGCTGTGCCTTCCTTTAGGGGATTTTCCCTACACAGGGATCAAACCTGTGTCTCTTGCATCTCCTGCATTAACAGGTGGGTTCTTTACCACTAGTGCCACCTGGGAAACCCTGATACTATAGCATGGAGCCAAAGAGAAGCCCAGCATAATCTGGCCTGTGGTGACTGCAGAGGCAGGAAGGGACTTTAATTGTGGTCCTGGTAGGCAGAGAAGCATGAAAGAACATCAAAGGGTTTTGACTCAGAGGAGAGAACCTGGCCTTTTTGACCTAGTTATTAATTTTGAGAGCAAAGGTCAACTTTTCAAGATACTAGTAAAATTTTGATTGTTAAATGACATTGAAATATTCCTTGAAGTCTAAGGTTTTTTGGTGTTTTTTTTTTTTTTTTCCACTAATATGGATGAATTTGCACAAATCTTTTTATTGAATAGTTTGTCACCTACTTGGACTACAGTTGTGGGTAGAGTGACCAGCTTGTCCCAGTTGCTGAGGGCTTTCCCAGTTTTAGCATTGAAATCCCTGTGTCTTGGACAAACCAGGCCAGTCATAGTTGTTGGGCATTACTGGGCAATACAAGTGAAGCTTATTAGCCTCCATGGGGATCAATTCTGTAGCCTCTAGCTCTGAAGCAACTGGGCCAAACACCCCCACAATCTTCTAGTCAGAATTTAGCTTCTAATTAGGGACTGCCCTGAGTGTTCAGTATAAGCAAGGAGTTGCTAAAACATACGCTCCACGATTTTACCATCTTTTCACAAACTTAAGCATTCAGGATGAAAGCTGTTTTACAAATGGATCCTCATACTTTAGTAACTTAAGAAGGAACCAAGCTGTTCACTTCTTTTTTTTTTTTTAATTAGACTTGGAAAAGAAACTTATGAAAATTGAGTCTTCTCTATTAAAATTTAAGAATGGCCTCCATGGACATAATAAGAGAAGCTTAACTATTTGGTTTTTGTACCACCGTACCTTTTCATTTAAAGGTACAGAATTAAAGGGATACACAGGGTACACAGAGAACTAATGGGGAAAAAAATTATATAGAGGCATCTGTCTGTGCCTGCTGTATAGAAATAAGCTTTCCATTTGAAATGTGCAGTTAAAGCAGAATAAGCCAGCGTGTCTCTTTTGGTCATGTGGAATATTCCCTCTGTGCCTCTGGAGAGGTTAAGGAAAAGTTATATCTGACTAGGTGTCCTTTCAAAAGTTTAATTTTTAAAGGTTTCTATGCGGATGGCAGAAAAGGACAGAATCATCGTTCATTATGCCGAATGGCACAGACTCATTTACAGGGATGACATTATAGTTTTTATATAGTGTAGTTGCTATGATTAAAGGTTTTTAATGACGCTTTTTTTCCCTTTGGGGATGAGGCTTTCCTAGGGAAAAATCCGATTAATTTCTTCCCTACTTAGATTAAAGTCAATACTTAGAGACTTCTTAAGGGAATAAATGGCTTTGATTTCTCTCTCTCTAGAAACCAAGCTCTGTCCGCATCGATCAACTGGATCGTGAACAGTTCAACCCTGATGTGATTACTTTTCCGATTATCGTTCACTTTGGGATACGCCCTGCACAGTTGAGTTATGCTGGAGACCCACAGTAAGATATTTCTCGGTGTTTGTCTTAGCCAATTTCACCTTCTACTAACAGCTGAAATTAGCAGGGAATCCCCTTTAGTGGATTAAGTTCTGAAACGAGCCACGTTTCCAAATTTAGGTTACCAAATGAAACGAGTTACGGTATCTCCTGAAGAGTTATTTTCTCTACATATTATTTGATAGATTATCCTTGGCAGTCTTGGTCAATATGAGTCCTGTATGTTTTTAACCTTTAAGGAATTTTCCTTTATCCATCATTATAGAACTTAACATTTTTATTTATTTTTTTCAGTGCCCTCTCGAGGAAAGTAGCACCATGCTGGTTCCCAGCACTGATGTAGAGTTCTGATTTGGGGGAGGCATCTTAGTAAGAGCTCAACATCCCATGCAAAGTCAAGGGTTGTATTGGAAGGAGAAGCCATGACTTCTGGCTCTTAGAATTGATGTTACTTTCCAATTGGCCCATTAGTGTTTTGCTGGGAGAAAATGAAGATGTGTGGGAAGGGAAATAGCGCCATTAGAGTCTTCAGGAGTGTTTAGATTCCCTACTTTGTCAAACAAACCATTTCCTGATTTAATTTTTTTAAAGGATTCATAATGGGAGAAAAGGGCATGGGAGATTTTCAATTCATAAATCCAATTCTGGCTGATATATTAGAAGAGGCTAAAGGGTTTTGTTCTTTTTTTCCCTACCTTTGGATAAAAGTGTGAAGCAATGAACCAGGCACTGTGTAAGTACTTCTTTCTTTCCTCCATTGTCTATAAAAAATGTTATCACAAAGGAGAGACCCAGCAAAGGCCAAGAAAGGAGCAGTTTCAATATAACAAAATTTTTGTAAAGTCCCTTCTTGCCGAAAAGTGTTAGTAGAATGTGATTAGGCTCATGTGGACTCTCAGCTGGCTGGAGTGTGAATTGATAAAAGAATTGTATATTCTCTTCCTTCTCAGGGTACTTTAACTTATTCATTAGCCTGATCCAAGTTATAACATATTTGGCCTCAAAGATGGTTATTTTTGTCATGATATATACAAATTGCTATACACCATTTGTCTTTCCCTTCCCAGTGGAAAAATGGGTGTGAGTAGCTATGTACCTTGGATATTATCATGAGGAGGGTTCTCTTTTCTCATATTCTCCAACTTTTACTTTCAGTGAAAGCGTGTCAGACACTGACAATGTCTGCTGAGTAAGGGGTCTTTCTTTCAACAAACATCAGAAAGCATGTATTTAAATGTGTTACTTTCAAAGAGGTAACAATGAGAAACCATACATGTTTCTATTGGTTTTTGTGCGTCTCTCTTGGAATTGCCTCCAGAGAGATTCATCCATATAGTGAAACCTCATTTTTAACCCACGTAGGCAATGATCATCTTATTTATAGATTCCAGATGACTCTTGGTCATCTAGCTCCTCCATCCCTCCAGACCATGTCCTTCCTTAGAATGAAGGTCTGCAGCCATTAAGGATGTTCACAGGAATGCATTTATGATCGAGCAGGCCTATGAGAACACCTGACTTTATGGCACTTTAGATTTGCCTTCTTTTCGTCTGAGATGTCCGTCTGTCCTTTTCCTCAGGTACCAGAAACTGTGGAAGAGTTATGTTAAGCTTCGTCACCTACTAGCAAATAGTCCAAAAGTCAAACAGACTGACAAGCAGAAGCTGGCACAGAGGGAGGTTGGTATTGGACCCTCTTCACCTATGACTAATGACGATGTACTTCCAGTTTATCTGAGATTGTTGTTACACCACACTTTTAGAATAAGATGGAAAGATACTTTAAAAAAAAAAAATCACACTTCACTCCCCTACTCACGTTAGTATGCTGATTGATTTTTTTCATCTTTTAGTAGCTAAGGGACTATATGTTTTCCTTAAAAAGGCCAGTTTTTTAATATATGTTGGGAATGAATATAGCTTCTCTAAAAGAAGTTAATTTTATAACTTCCCAGATTAGCCTTTTGTCATTAATTAGACTGTACATAGGACCACATATTCAAGTTTCTTGGTCTTAGGTTGTAAAAGATTATCTTCTATATATCTGTTAGTTTAGTATGGTGAACTGATTTTGTGAGACTTTATATCCCAAATTCCATATTTTTTTACTAATGGGTAGTAGTATCTATATTCCAGGATCACTTGTGTGTTACATCTAAGAAGAAAAAATCAATGGATTTAGTATCAACATAGATTTTGTCTCATTGAGGGTTTATTCTGCTGCCATTGTGTAAAAGCAAGGTTTTGAAGCTGAGAATTGTTTGAATTCTGACGTTGTTGCTTTTTCTGACTTGAGCCAGTCAGCTTCATTATGAAAGATGGAACCAAGGCCGAAAGAGGCTGACTGAAATGTCCTTCTGTTAGTGCACCCAGGGAAAAGGGTGATGGTGTGGACTTGGAGACACTCCATTTAACTTTCCTCCAGTGGTATTTGGCCTGTGAAAGTGCTAGTCGTTCAGTCATGTCAGACTCTTTGCAACCCCATGGACTATAACCCACCAGGCTCCTTTGTTCGTGGAATTCTCCAGGCAAGAATACTGGAGTGGGTTGTCATTTTCTTCTTCAGGGATCTTCCCGACCCAGGGATAGGACCCTGGTCTCCTGCATTGCAGGCAGATTGTTTACTGTCTGAGCTACCTGGCCTGTATTAGGAACTTAATCAGTGATGGAGGTGGTGGTGGTTCCTGTTGTTATTATGAATTCCTATGAGATTATTTTTTTTATTGAATAAACATACAAGTATAAAATTATTTTTTATCATTAATTATTTGAAGGATGGCGGTAAAAGGGAAGAGTCAATTCCTTTTTACATCTTGCAGCAGTTTTGGATCATTGTCTTGTTTTAATAAAATATACCCTTGCTGCAGGGTTTGCAAATTAGAAGCCGTCTTTGAGAATTACATGGGTTTCTGGTTAATTTATTGATTGTCTTTCTTATATGTAAATGCTTAACATAAGGCTTGATTTAAATATAATCTTTACATACAGATTTCAGATTCCAAACACCACATTTTGTTTCTTTTTCAGTTAAAGGGCATTTTTTTTCACAATTTTTCTTTTTTTTGACAAGGATCATTTTTAAAGTCTTTATTGAATTTGTTACAATTTTTCTTCTGTTTTATGTTTTGGTTATTTGACTGTGAGGCATGTGGAATCCTAGCTCCCCAACCAGGGATTGAACCTGAACCCCCCACATTGGGATGCTACTGGACCACCAAAAAGTCCCCAAAAGGACATTTTTCATTTGAACTTGCCAGCATAGCTTCTTTAGTTTAGTTTTTTCCTTATCCATTTACCAGGAAAAGTTGGCTTATTCCCAAGGCCTTTCTTTATTTTTTTTTAAATCTAATTTGGCATGAAGAATTTTGACTACCTGAATGTGAGGGTGAATGAATCCAGCTAATTTACTAATGCTTGATGTTTGGCTTAATATTGCTTTAGAACTGTCAGGTCGCTCATCATAATGAGTTCTTTTCTAGGAAGCACTCCAAAAAATACGACAGAAGAATACCATGAGGCGAGAAGTAACAGTGGAGCTGAGTAGCCAAGGCTTCTGGAAAACTGGCATCCGTTCTGATGTCTGTCAGGTGATGACGCTTCTGAGAACACAATTATACCCAAACATCTCTTCCTTTAAAAGGCATCTGGCACTGAAGTCTTCCTAATTCTGAGAAGTTTCTGCAGAATGTATTACCTTATAGCTAAATGGAACATCAACAGTACATTGTTTTCTATCATTTGGGTTCTGTTTTGGTGTCAGTTTTCACGTTGTCTTGTTTAGTTGTGTGTGGTGCACACGCATGTGCATGGTGGGGGTGTGGGAGGCGCTGACTTAGTAATGCTCAATTCTGTCTCTGCACGTTGAGGGAAGGCAGGTCTGTTCTTTAAATGTATCTGCCTTTTTGAGCATGTGGGTAAGTGCCTGTCAAAAGAGATACTCCGGCAGCTCTACAGGCAGATTCCTGAAGGTGGTGTGTACAAACATTCCCGACTGAGAACCCAGACTTATACTGCAGAGAGCTGAAAGTATTAAATGAGCAGAAACAGTATACGTATTTGAGCCAAAGGATAGTATTTTTTCTTTGTGACGTGTTAGTCGCTCAGTTGTGTCTGACTCTTTGTGATCTCACGGACTGTAGCCCGCCAGTCTACAGTCTTTGCTTTATCTCAGTGATTCCTCTATCCATGGAATTCTCCAGGCAAGAATGCTGGAGTGAGTTGCCATTCCCTTCTCCAGGGGATCTTCCCGACCCAGGGATCGAACCTGGGTCTCCTGCACTGCAAGCAGATTCTTTACCAACTGAGCCACCAAGGAAGCCCAGCCCATTTTTTCGGGGATGGGGGGTAGACTTAACAGAGGAACATTTCAGCAGTATATAAGTGACTCACTAAGAGGTATTTTTTTCCTTAAATGTGAATTTTTACCAAATTAGTCATCCCTCAAATCCAGCATATTCTTTGACTCTTTGCTCGATTCTTTTGTTATGATTGATATTGGTTGCACTCCATGGGAATTACACTAAAGGAAATGATTACATAGACTGGGGTCAGTGCAGTTTGCTCTGTTTAGCCTTTTGGAAGAATACTTCCAGGCTGCACTTCCACTTATCTCTTGTGATGGTAGCATGTATTGTAATGAGTCCAGACTCTCTTAGGTATTCATTTCATTGTAATGAGGTTTTTTTTTTATTTAAATCAATGCTGGCATTTAATTATTGTATTGAACAGTGGAATTTAATCCTATCATTAAAGGAATTGCTATGTAATTCATTTACCATGTGAAGCTAAATTTTTTTGTTGAGATGAACTGCTATTGATGCAATATTGCTAAGTAGTTTGAAAATAATCATCTGTAGTGGATGCTAGTCTGTCTAAAAAGTCCTCAGTTATATTACCCATTGACCACTTTTTTTTTAACTGTAAATGCTTTCAGAAGTGGATATCTTACTTCCATTGATTGTTTCTTAGGGCCACTTGGAGCTGTAATATCACCCAGTTTTTCAGCTTGCTAGTGTTTCTCCAAAACCAACACAGCACTGTAGCCCCAACATAGCTGCTTAAGACATTGTAGTAACAGTGAGTGGAATGTCCAGCCATCTGCTGATCTCAGTGATGTCAAAGTTGATTGTTCAAGAGATCCTGAAATTATGGAACTTTGAGAACTGGAAAGGATCTTAGAGTTCTTCTAGTTCAGTGGTTTTTAAACTTATGTTTTTTATTTAACTGTGAAGTTTTTTTTTTTTTTTTTTAACAAAACCCTGTGAAACCCTAATTTGTAAAAAGATTAAAAAAAAACAACAACTACTGATTGATTGGTGACTAGTGGGTGTAAAGGGAGTGTCCCATTATCGTGGAGCAGTTCCTAGATCAGTTTAGATCCACTGAACACAATTTTTTAAAAAGACATTGAGCTCTTTTTACCCTTTCTTTTGGTAAAACAAATAGGGGTCCTGAATGAACCATGTAGTTTTATGTCCTTCACAAATGTCACAAGAATCTAACTCTGGCTTCCCAGCTGGATTGGAAGCAGCTGGACGACTAGGTTTTCTTCTCTTGCTCTCTGCATATATTACATTTTACACTCTGTTTTGAGGTTGATAGGAAAATCCCATGGACAGAGGAGCCTGGCGGGCTGCAGTCCATGGGGTCTCAAAGAATTGGACATGACTGAGTGACTGAGCACGCACATAGCCAAAAACAATCAGTTCCTGTGTTTAACTGGTTGGAGACAAGGTTCCTGAGTAGAACTTCGGCAAAAGTGAATACTTCTTGTGTAATGATGGTTCCTCCGCATGGAGGACTCCTGCTGTTCCAAAGACAGCCAACTGGTGGAAGCCAGGCTTCCATCCTCCAGTCCTATTTTTTTTACAGGTTATATTGCCTCTTAACTATAGTTTCCTATCTCCGAATAAATGTTTTCGTTTTCATGTGTGTTCGTCAAATAAGATGGCAGGAGACGTGTGTTGTTCAGTTGCTCAGTTGTGTCCGACTCTTCCTGTGACCCCGTGGACTACAGCACGCCATGCTTTCCTGTCCTTCGCCGTCTCCCGGAGTTTGCTCAGGTGGTGTGTAATATGAAGTAAATGTGGTTAGTATTGTTGGTAATGAAGAATAAGAACCTGACTGAGAAATAACAGTTAAATGAAATTTGTACATGGAATACTCTGAATGACCCTGAAGCCTGTGGAAAAATGAACTCATACTTAGTTTTAAGAGAAAATGGCTGAGTGCATCTCTGAAATCCTGGGGTGGGGGCCGGGTGGGGTAATAATAATTGCTGGTGGGTTGCTGGCAAAAGCCTTGTGATGCTGTCTGGCTGCCACTGGCAATAAAACTATTGTGTTCAGTCTAAGGCAGAGCAACCTGAGTCCCAGCTTCTCATTCTGGGAGCGTAATTTCCCAACCAGAGCAGTTACCAAGGGTTGTTACGAGATTAGAAAATTCTACCTGATATGTCCCAACAAGTGTTAGGAGGAATGAAAACATAGAGGTGGTCCTGTAACTTGGAACTACATGTGAACTAAACGCAGACTGGAACCGTGTTTAGAGAGAAACTGTTGAAAGATTTTCTCAGTGTAACCGCTTGTTAGAATGAATTCCGGGTAATACAGAAGAAAAAACAGGAATCAAAACCTGAAACTGAGGCTGAGAAATTCAGCATTATGACTCAGAAGAGGAGAAGCATCATGTTGCTATGGTGTCTGTACTTTAAGAACGGGGTTTTGCACACCAAAGTTGACCTGGTGACTTGGGAGAGTATGTACCTCTGCCCTGTGCTGTACCAAGCAGGAGGTCCATGGAAATCAATAAACTGAATCCTAAGAGTGGAGGATGAATAAAAGTGACACATAGAGACGTCCAAAAAGGAGCAAAGAAACTATGTCAGTTTAACATATAACCAGCATGAGGCCCACGTGAAGCTCGAGAAAACTAGAAGGCAGGGTGCCTGAAGAAAATTGAGAAGAAGAACAGAGTGGTGGTGAGTGCTGAGTAGGCAGAGAGTTGTGTTTGGGCTACAGTGAGTCCACTACATACGAACCTTCAAGTTGCGAACTTTGAAAGATGCAAACGTGTGTTTGAATGTTCAGCCAGGTAAGTTAGTTCATGTGTCTGAGGTACACTGTCACATGTATGCATCCTCTGTGGGTAGTGGTGCTTTTGTGTACTTTACTATATAGTACTGTGTAGAGTACAGTAGTATAGTATCTTTATTTCAAGCCCAGGATGTCTGGGAGCAACATAAAAGTAGCAGCGACGTAGCTGGTACTGCTAAGGAGTGCCATGCAATAATGATGGAAACAAACATGAAAATAGCTGAGAGAGTGGGGCGAGGCGAAAAGGTGGTAGATGTCACTCATTCTTACAACATGAATTGTTCAGCCAGCAGCACGATTCTAAAGAACAAGGACAAGATGATGGAACATGTGATGATCTGCTGCCGTCAATGCTGTCAATAGTAATATTGAATGAGCCTGGACAAGTGATGGAGGAGATGGAGAAACTTCACAGTGTGTGGATGCAGGATCAGCAAGGAGCCCTGGGCTTGATCCCTGGTCAGGGAACTAGATCCTACCTGCTGCAACTGAAAAAAAAAGATCCCGTGTGCCACATTGAAGATCAAAGATCTCACGTGCCACAACTGAGACCCAGCACAGCCAAGTAAAAATAAATAGAACAAGTAAATAAAGTGAAAGCAGTTTCTAGAAATGAATAGAATGAAGGGAGATGCTTAGTGATTGTGTGTGGTCTCAACATTGCAAAGATTGATCATTTAACAAACTGAGCTAGGGTCTTATAGAGAACCTCAAGACTTATTTGTCAGGGATACAGAATGGACGGTGATCGTACCTACCTTTTTGTGGTGTTCACAAGAACCATACTTACTTGGAAAGAGAACCTGGCTCTATTTGGAGTAAGTTTGGAGGAAGTGATGAAGGGACTCACAGCTGTTTCATGTGAGTAAAGGGTAAAGAAAATAAGACTTAGTTTGGTGAAGAGAAGATGTGGGAACTTTGCCATTAAATATATTTTGTTCTTTTCTGGGGTAGATCAGAGGGATAGATTATTTTCTAATAGTCAGCATACTCTGAAGATAGTTATTTTCTTAACAGGTAATGATTCTTCCCTCGCTGGAGGTTTGAAAACAACTCACTAGTTTGAGTTCATACTTTAGAAAGATAGTTACACTGCATAGTCTTCATGACCCATCCTCCTTGAGTGCTTAGCCTCAATACCCATGAGTCCCATGCAGTTGAAATGCCTGGGAAACTGTATTATACTTTGGCCACATACTTTGTTTCCTTATTACTGTGTTTTTTAATACAGCATGGATCAAAGTATAGTGGACAAAATGCCAGTAATTCGAATCAGAATGGCATATCTCTGGGAAGCCCCTGGGGGCAAAAAGAGTGTCTCCATCTTTTTTCTTTTCCACAGCTATTATAAACCTTGCACGTGGAGGTGCTCAATACATATTTACTGAATTGAACTGGAAAGAAAGACTTTCTGTTGATTGAAGATCCTTTTTGGGAGAACTAATCTTTCTTTATAAGTTAATACTGGGAACTGATTTCTGTAATTTCAAGCAAATCCATTATCATGTATTTTTAAATAATGTCAGCTTAAAATACTTCAAAGACTAAAATGACAGAAAACACATGTCAGTCATTCTGTGGGCTGTGCCCATCCTCCAGGTTCTGATGAATAAGAATGACTTCTTCATTCTCTTGATTTCTAGGGAAACGTTATTAAAAAAAGGAAAAAGATACGCTCTCCATGAAATTGTCTCCCAATAAGGAATCTATAGCCAAATGAAAAGTGATTGAAATAAAAGTTCTGTGTCCTCAGGTGATTTAACTGTATTGATGGTTTTTATAAAAGTTATCCTCATAATGTTAGATTGAGTGTTAAACCTGGAATGGCCCTTCGAGATCATCTGGCTGAGAAGTTCTTACCCAGAGGCTAATGATGGGCTTTAGAGATCTGTGAACTCATTAAAATTCCATAAAATTTTTGCGTGTTTGTGCACACAGGCCTTTTTCTGGGGAAAAACTCATTTTCCTTAGATCTCAGAAGTGCCTTGACCCTGACAAAGTTTCAGAATTTGTGAGTCCTAATCCATTCCCTTAGAATTAAAGAAACAAGGAGGTACAGAAATTCTCATGGCTTCCTCGAGGGTACACTGCTGGCTTCTGATGAACCAGGGCCCTTCCTACTTCAGTGAGGGCCGCACATGCCTTATCTAAGCAGCCTTTTGTATTCACTCATTTGATCCTTTCAGCTGTCCTTGGAGGTAGCTACCCCAGTTGTCCTCAGTTGACAGATGAGAAATCAGAAACAGAGAGGTTAAGTAACTTACCTTAAGTCCCAGGATGAATGAATGACAGCCAGATTTGGACCCAGCGCTCTGGTTCCAGAGATCGTATCTCTAACTACTTAGTCCACTGCCCCTCACAGGGGGTATGCCAGGGTGCCGTGCTGCCAGTACACTGTTTTAAGACTTTGGGAGATGGGATTTGGGATGTAAAAATGTTCTTTGTTTGCTGTAAAATAAACGAAATGTTCTTAATACATTTTTAGAGAATTAAACATACTGAAATGTGCTTTTTCCTAGCATGCCATGATGCTGCCGGTTCTGACCCATCATATTCGCTACCACCAGTGCCTAATGCATCTGGACAAGTTGATAGGATATACTTTCCAAGATCGTTGTCTGTTACAGGTGAGAGTTACTCTCCTGTACATTTATATAATAACAAGATAGGAGTAATTCATCTTGCAGGTTACAAGTGGAGTGTGGAGAATCTCTATTTTGGAGAGGATGAGGACGTCTAGAAACATAGGCTTCTCCATTACTCTACTCTGATTGCCACTTTCAAACCCCTCTTCTCACTTTTTTTTTAGACTGTCCCTAAAGAAATAGACCAAAGATTTGCCTGAGAAACCTGACCTCATCTTTCATCTTTTCCTCTTTTGTGGCTCTTCTTTCCAGGTGCTGTGTATTCTAATTCTTCTGTGAAAGATGTGGATTTTTAGGTTTGTTTGCAGAAGAGGGCTTGAACCAAAGCTCTGGAAATTTGACACTGGAAAAAATGGAAAGTTTGGGGCTTAAAATTTAATTGGATAAACAAATCCCTTTCCTGTTTCATTTGTCATGGTGCTTCTATGCTTTTTTTTTGTTTGTTTGGTTGGTTTTTATTAAATTTTTTTTATGCTGAGTTTTTAAAACTGAACTTATGTCTTTGAAATTTTAGCTGGCCATGACCCACCCAAGTCATCACTTGAATTTTGGAATGAATCCTGATCATGCCAGGAATTCTTTGTCTAACTGTGGAATTCGGCAGCCCAAATATGGAGATAGAAAAGTTCATCACATGCACATGCGAAAAAAAGGTCTGTTTGGATTGCACTCTCCTATTTTGTTCTGTGTCCCCTGTTGTAAATTAAATCCCCACCAGGAATGGTTCCCTGGTAACTGTTTCATTCTGTCATTCTTTACTGCTTCTTGACTCTTATGTAATGACATTTACTTTGAGCACAGCTTTATAATAAGAGTGAATGAATTTTTGAGAAAATTTAATTTCTCCTATCACATAGTGTTTAACTAAGTTGATCAAACTTGTCCACATGCAAGTCAAATTGGAGTGAGATGAATAATTTTCTTTCTGCATGTCATATGATGGTTCTAGAATGCTTCTAACAAATTGACTTGTGATTTTTTTTTTTTAAAAACTAGGGATTAACACCTTAATAAATATTATGTCACGCCTTGGCCAAGATGACCCAACTCCCTCAAGGTAAGGTAGACTTTTTTATAATAGTTTTGTTGAGATAGAATTTACATACCATACAATTCACCCATTTAAAGTGCATACAATTCAGTGGTTTTTGGTATCTTCACAAAGTGGTGTACCTGTGATCACTGTCTAGTTTTAGAGCATTTTCGTCACGCCCAAAGGAAACCCCATACTCCATATTTCTCTCAGCTTGCCCAGCAGTAGGCAACTAGCAATCTTCTTTTAATCCACTTTTAATTTTTATGAATATGCCTATTCTGAACATTTTGTGTAAATGGTATCATACAATATGTGGTCTTTTGTGACTGGTTTATTTTACTTTATGTAATACTTAGAAGGTTTATCCATGTTGTAGTATATATTAGTTCTTCATTTCTTTTTATTGCCAAATAATATTCCATGGTATAGGTAGACCACATTTTGTTTATCTGGTCATCAGATTGATGGTCATTTCTTTTTCCTTTTTGGTTATTTTGAATGATGTTGCTATGAATATTTGTGTGCAGGTTTTTGTGTGGACATGTTTTGATTTTTCTTGGGTATATAACTGAAGTGGAATTTCTGGATGATATAGTAACTCTGTTTGACCTTTCCCTTAAGGAACTGCCAGACTGTTTCCAAAGAGTCTGTACCATTTTATATTTCCTAGCAGCAATATACAGAGGTTCTTGTTTCTTTGCATCTTTCCCAACCCTTGTTATTATCTGTCTTTTTGAACCTGGGCTTCCTAGTGGATATGAAATATCATCTCATTGTGGTTTTGTTGTATTTCTCTGATAACTAATGATGTTGAGCACCTTTTCATGTGCTTTTGGGCCATTCATATATCTCCCCTGAAGAAATATCTATTTGGATCCTTTTTGCATTTTTTAATCAAGTTACTTTTTGTTATTGAGTTAAAATCATTTTTTTTATGTACTCCAGATACAAATCCCTTATCAGATACGTGATTTGTAAAAAATTTTTTTCTCATTCTGTGGATCATCTTTTTACTGTTTTAATGAAGCACAGAAGTTTTGATTAATTCCAAATAATAGATAAATTGTGTTACTTTCGTTGCTTTTGTGTTTGGTGTCATGTCTAAGAAACCATTGCCTAATCTAAAGTCACAGAGATTTACAGCTGTTTCTTCTAAGACCCTTATGGCTTTTCTCTCACATTTAGATCTTTGGTCTGTTCTGAGTTAGAACTGGCATGACATAGAGGTCCAGCTGCTTTCTTTTGCTTGCGATATCATCCCAGCACCACCATTTCTTGAAAAGGCTAATATTTCCCCACTAAATCACCTTGGTTGAAATCACCCTTGTTGAAAATCAACTGATGGTATATATGAGGGTGTATTTTTGATTCTTAGTTTATTCCATTGATCTGTACGTCTGACCTTAAGCCAGTACCGCATTGTCTTGATTACTGTAGCTTTGTAGTAAGTTTTGCAATCTAGAAATGCAAGGTCCCTTTTCTAGCTTTCTTTTTTTTTCAAGATTGTTTTGGCTATTCTAGGCCTATTGCCTTTGCACATGAATTTTTTAATTAGCTTATTAACTTTCCAAAAAAGCTAGCTGGAATTGTGATAGGGATTGTGGTGAATCTGTGGATGAGTTTGTGGATGATTACCGTCTTAATATTAAGTCTCCTGCTTAATATTGTCTTCTGTTCCCTGAACATTCAACGTCTTTGTTTCTCATTTGTTGTCTTTAATTTCTCAGTGATGTTTTTAGTTTCCAGAGTATACAGTTTGTATGTCTTTTGTTGAATTTATTCCTAAGTATTTTATTCTTTACAATGCTATCCTAAATGAAATTATTTTTATAAGTTTAATTTTGGGATTGTTCATTGCAAGCACATAGGAATACAGTTGATTTTTTATTTTGATCTTGAATCTTGCAACGTTGATGAGCTCAGTTGTTAGCTCCAATAGTTTTTTAGTTGATTCCTTAAGATTTTTTTGGGATTCCCTGATAGCTCAGTTGGTAAAGAGTCCGCCTGTAATGCGCGAGACCTGGGTTTGATCCCTGGGTTGGGAAGATCCCCCGGAGAAGGGAAAGGCTGCCCACTCCAGTATTCTGGCCTGGAGAATTCCATAGACTGTACAGTCCATGGGATCGCAAAGAGCTGGACACGACTGAGAGACTTTCACTTCATTTTAAGATGTTCTATATAGATGATCGTTTCACCTGTAAATAGAGATAGTTTTACTTTTTCCTTTTCAGACTCAGTCAGTTCAGTTCAGTTCAGTCCAGTTGCTCAGTTGTGTCCGACTGTTTGCAGCCCCATGGACTGCAGTGTATCAGGCTTCCCTGTCCATCACTAACTCTTGAAGCATGCTCAAACTCATGTCCATCGAGTTGGTGATGCCATCCAACCATCTCATCCTCTGTCGTTCCCTTCTCCTCCTGCCCTCAATCTTTCCCAGCATCGGGGTCTTTTCCAGCGTGTCAGTTCTTCACATCAGGTGGCCAAAGTATTGGAGTTTCAGCTTCAGTCCTTCCAGTGAACATTCAGGACTGATTTCCTTTAGGATGAAATAGATGGATCTCCTTGCTATCCAAGGGACTCTCAAGAGTCTTCTCCAGCACCACAGTTCAAAAGCATCAATTCTTCGGCATTCAGCTTTCTTTTGGTCTCATATCCATCCATCCAACTCTTACATCCTTCCTTTTCAAGACTGGATGCCTTTTATTTCATTTTTCTTAACCTGGTCACCCTAGCTAGCGTCTCTAGTACAATATCCTGTAGAAGTGGTGAGAGAGGCTCCTTGCCTTCTCCTTAATCTTAAAAGGAAAACATTCTTTTACCATTGTGTTTGGGTTTTTCATAGGTGCCTTTTGTCATATTGAGGAAGTTCCCTTCTGTTCCTACTTTGCAGAATATTTTTGTCATGAGAGTATGTTGAATTTTGTCAAATGCTTTTTCTGCATCTATTAAGATAATCATGCTTTTTTAAAATTTATTTTATTCACATTGTGTATTACATTAATTGATTTGGGGGTGTTAAACCAACCTTGCCTTCCTGGGATACATTACACTTGATCATGGTGTATAATCCTTATACAGTGTGTTTAGGTAGAATTTAGCTGGTACTGTGCTGAGGATTTCTGGCCTGTAGTTTTCCTTTCCTTTGATGTTTTTGTCTGATTTCATTATTAGGATAATACTGGCCTCATATAACGGGTGGGAAAGTTTTATGTGTTAACTTTCCCTGTCTTATTTCTTGATTTTATTTATTTATTTATTTTTTATATATATATTTTTTATTTCTTGATTTTAAAAGCTACCTTCATGCATTAATATTTTCACTTTTGTGTGGCCTTGAGCCCCTGAAGAATCTGGGAAGGAAGTAGGCGGGGTCTATATAAACTCATTAACATCCTGGAAAACGGAATGGAAGCAAATGCCTGATGGCTAATGAGGCTCTAATGTTGCTCTCAGGAGGCTTATCTTTGTGTGTGAAGCACAGAAGTTTCTATTTTCAAAGCCAATACAGGAGACTGTTTAAGAGAGGCTTGCTTTTTAACCCGGGGCACTGAAAAGTTGAATAGTCAGACCTGTCCCTCTTAGGAAGCAGACTTGGATGGATGAAAGGTGGAGAGAGCAGGGTTAGAAGTGAAACACTGCTGCGGCTGGTAATGGCCTCTTCAGCCAGGTTAGTGCCCAGTCGAGCTGGCACAGCTTTCTCCCCTACCTTTTTCTTCATGTATCCCTTTTCTTTTCAAATAGGCTTGCCTTGAGGTTGCTTTCTTTTGAGGTTATCATGAACCAAACCGTCTTTTCCCCTTCAATCAAGAGGTAAAAAGAAAGGCAGGCCGAAACTTTAAAATTCCGGTTTGAAGATGATCACACGTCTCACTACTGTGTTCCGTGCGAGTCTAAGATCAGAAAAGAACTGTCTAATTAGAGGAGCCCTTAATCACACCCTCAGGGATAGCGTGGCCCTGGTTTCCCTATACCCTGCTATACTGTGAAGTCTCCAGATGGCCAGTTCTGTATTTTAATAAGTAGAACCCTGGGTCCCCTGCAGCCCCCTTCAGCAGGGCTACACATGCCATCGACCCATTCTTTTTCAATGATGAAAGCACAGGTTTAAGTGATCTTTGCCTCATCCACCCCACCCGCAGCTGTTGGCATATAAATTATGTCTTTTTGATAGCCCTGTTTCAACCTCATGGTTTATGTTTTCTTACCCTGGGAAAGGGAATGATAGCTGAGATACTTGTGTTCTTTCTGAATTTACATTTTGAAAATGATACCGCTGATAGAGAATGGACATGCTCTCTCTTGTCCTTTGACTTCTGTTCTGGCCTTTGTGGCTCTTGTGCTGAGAGTCTCTTGCCTTCTGTCCCATCTTTGCTGATACAGAATTGACCCCAACTTTCTATTCAAAAAGAGCCTTCTTGCCTCGGCAGCCAGTCCGGCGGATGCTTGGCTGTGGCTGTGTAGTAGCCCCAGCTGTGCTCGGCCCTGGGAGCTGTACTGAAGAAATGCAGACAGATTTAATCCAACAGACATTTGTCCAGTGCCTTTGGAGTTTGAGGCAGTTCACAGGTATTTCGGTTAGGATTTGGCGCCATCACTGCCAGGCCCGGGTTCAGTTCCCCATCAGGGAAGCCTTTCTTCTTCCTTTCTGTCTGCCACCTACCAACTTCCTCAGCATGACCATACCCTTAGTGGTCATGGCTCAGATGGTAAAGAATCTGCCTGCAATGCAGGAGACCTGGGTTCAATCCCTGGGCCAGGAAGATCCCCCAGAGAAGGGAACAGCAACCCACTCCAGTGTTCTTGCCTAGAGAATTCCATGGACAGAGGAGTCTAGCATGCTACAGTCCATGGGGTTGCAAAGAATTGGACATGACTGTGCAACTGACGTTTTCACTTCTTTCAAAGACAAGTAAGACATAGCCCCCGCCCACCAAGAGGTGTGACCCCTGGGGTGGGGTAAGAGCTCCATAAACATTCATAATATAAGGAAGACTCTGCTAAGCGCTTCAGTGAAGGTCAAAAACACAGCAACCACACCAGACTGCTGTGGGGCCAAGGAGAGCTCTGGTGGGTTGTTCAGGGATTATGGGGCAGTTATATACCATGCACTTGAATAATTGAGTTCCCTCGAAAGAATGTGCCCTCTCCCCTGTTTGTTTCTTAGTTTGTTGTTATAAAGTGGGATGCAGCAGTCTGCTCCTTGGAAGCATTTGTACATGTTTGAAACAAACACTATGCAGTTTCAGGCATCAGTGGTTACATTTCCTCCCAGGCAAGCCTGCTCAGAATTTTAGACTTGAGAAAGGAACAAGACAGCCAGTAGGCTAGTAGGTTGTTTGGGCATCCGTGTCCAGCACTGCAGGTGGAGGAACAGGGCAGGTTGGGGAGCTTGATGGAGTTCTTCCCCAGCCCCACCGAAAGCCCCTCCTTCCACCGCTGCCCATCCTGCCATGCAGGTAGTGCCGCCTTCTGCCGGGTCTCCCTCCAGACGGCCTTTCCAGGCGTCACCTTGCTATTTCTAGAGCCTCCATTCTAGTTTGTAGATGTAAACTGCTTGAAGGCTTTTTGTGACATTCCATCGCCTGCTGAATAAGTCTGAACCTCCTCGCCTGACAGTCTCAGCACCTGCTGACCCAAGCCACCCTTCCAGGCACATCGCTGTCTTCCCTGTGGCCTTCTGCACACCAGTAAGACCGAAATACTTCCCGTGCAGTCGAGCGTACCCTCTCCCTTCCCTAAATGCCGCGGTCATTGTAGCCGTGCTCACATTCTGCCGGCATTTCTTTTATGGTGCAAGTTTCAGTTCTCCCAGGTGTTATTAATATTTTGTGTCATAGTTTGATTTCTTTTTTTTAATACTGTGAGCATTTGGAAGGTCTTTGATCCTACTCTCTCTTTTCTTTTTTTCAAATTCTTTTTCTTTTCCAATTAGTGCCTTTCAAAAAGCAGGGCCTCAGTAAATAAGTCTTAAAGGAAAGAAGGCCATTCATGATATTACTTTTATTCCAGGTTTTTTACTTGTTGACTAGAAACAGGGAAATGAGCGTTAGATAAGGTCATGGTCAGAGCCTTCAGAAGTTTAACAGCTGGTGAGTCTCATAATCTGATTTGGGATCAGCTAGCATTTACAAGAAGAAGGCAATGGCAGCACACTCCAGTACTCTTGCCTGGAAAATCCCATGGATGGAGGAGCCTGGTAGGCTACAGTCCATGGGGTCGCTAAAAGCTGGACATGACTGAGCGACTTCACTTTCACTTTTCACTTTCATGCATTGGAGAAGGAAACGGCAACCCACTCCAGTGTTCTTGCCTGGAGAATCCCAGGGACAGGGGAGCCTGGTGGGCTGCCGTCTATGGGGTCGCACAGAGTTGGACATGAGTGAAGTGACTTAGCAGCAGCAGCAGCAGCAAGGAAATGGTAGTTGCAGAGTACCTTTTCAATCATGCTAAGTTGCTTCAGTCGTGTTCGACTCCTTGCAACCCTGTGGACCATCGCTGCCGGGCTCCTCTGTTCATGGGATTCTCCAGGCAAGAATACTGGAGTGGGTTGCCATTTTCTTCTCCAATCAGTTATACATTAAGTATCTGTCATTAAAAACAGTAACAATGCATTGAATATATGTGAATAGATGCTTAATCTGGGATCCATGGGTCCAGTTGGATCTGAGATCTAGTAGGGCTTCTCTCCCCAAGTGTTCAGTTAGATGTAATAGTGAAAGTCACTCAGTCATGTCCGATTCTTTGCAACCCCATGGACTGTACAGTCCATGGAATTCTCCAGGCCAGAATACTGGATTTTGTAGCCTTTCCCTTCTCCAGCGGATCTTCCCGATCCAGGAATTGAACTGGGGTCTCCTGCATTGCAAGTGGATTCTTTACCAACTGAGCTATCAGGGAAGCCCCAAATGAGGTATGCCTATAGTCTCTCTTATAATATTTTTTTATAATTACATGATGTGAAAATCACTCAGTCATGTCTGACACTCTGTCGTATCCGACTCTTTGCGACCCCATGGTCTATACAGTCATTGGAATTCTGCAGGCCAGGATACTGGAGTGGGTAGCCTTTCCCTTCTTCAGGGGATCTTGCCTACCCAGGAACCCAGGACTCCCGCATTGCAGGCGGATTCTTTACCAGCTGAGCCACAAATAGATGTAATGGACAGAAGGAAATTCCTGGGTTGGGTGGAAGTTTCAGTTGACCTGCAAGGCCCATTCTAGCTCTGCCCTACCAGTTGCCCCTTGAGGCTTGGAATACAAAGGTAAGAAAATGTTGTTCGTCCCTTCCCTGTAGCAGTTACCCTTGGACTTGGCCCATCCCAAGATGGTTTTCTATGGAGTAGATGACACCTTATGGTAATTACTATGATAGGGAAATTGTTCTGTTTTATAAAGTGTTTTGATTTCCACAGACCAAATGTGCTATCTAAGTGCTACAGTTAATCTAAATTTCATAATGCCTCTGTTGATTCAGTTCTCAAAAGCAAATGGAATGTTTACTGCTCTGTAAACATCTCATCTTGGAGCTTGCTAGTATTTAAACAGGGGTGATTAAAGGAAGTATAAACAATGGAAGAAGGAACAAAAGACTTGCCGCTGTAGACAGCAAGGACCAGCAACTCACTGTGTCCATTTTTCCAGATAAACCTCTGGGTTAGGAATTGTCCGATATAGTAATAAACTAAAATGGTATTTAACCCCCATTTTCGTTTGTGGCCTACTGCCAGAGTTTAGTCACGGTGAGGATACAAAAAAAACATATGCTGGATAGGGTACAAATTATTTAATGGATGGCAGACTTACTATTGAATAAACTTGTTTAGCACTGTGACCTTGTATTTTAACACACTGAATAATGGTCTGCCTTCAAGGTTATTAAAATTCTTGATGTAGTTCCTGTCTCCCTGAAAGTTTATAAATGAAATTAAATAAAATTTATACCAATATGACTTAATTCAAAATAGTATATGACTCAAAGCAGCTATTATTCTTTGACTGGTTGTCTTGTTATTCTTCAGTTAAGCCTAAGACAGTCCAAAGTATGGTTCGTCTTCACTCTGGACTCCGGCCAGGGTTTCTTGCTTTCCACCTTAACTAGGTTTTCCTGTATTGTACTTTGAACTGTGGGGAAGATGATAGTCTTTACCACAGAAAATGCATGTTTATTTTACTGGCTGGTGGGAAAGAATAGGATAATGTTAATTTCTCTCTTTTAAAAAAATGTATTCTTTCTTAGTTCCTATCATCTCTCAGGCAGTAGCTTATTTTAGGATCTTCTTTTGCATGGCTTCAGACAACACGCGAGTTCCCAGCCTACCCGAGTCACAGTCTGGCTTGTCTCCACCACTTCACAGAGCTTGCCCTTCCGTGGCTTCAGCCATCTCCCTGGTATGAGTCAGTGCTCTCTTCTCATCTTGCTGAGTCTGTTTCTTTAATGGAAACATGCTCTTCTCTTTGGCTGGAGGATAACACTGGCCTCCTCTTCCTCCCACCACCCCGCCAGTTCCCCTATGCTGGCTTCCTTTCTGCTAGACCACAGCCATGACCCTTTCCTAGGCTCAGTCCTGGGACCCCTTGCCTAGCTGCATTCTCTGCAAACTAGTGCCATCCAGTTTCAGCATCTGAAATCCTATCGACGTGTAGACCACTCTTATAGTATTCTTGCCTGGAGAATTCCATGGACAGAGGTGCCTGGCAGGCTACCATCCATGGGGTCGCAAAGAGTTGGAAATGACTGACTCACACACACACACACACACAGATTTATTACTAATTTTGTTCTTGCCTGTGAACAATAGGTTAATATATCTAGCATTTTGCTGGATCTCTCCATTTGGATGTTTTATGCACATTTCAAAGTTAGCATATCTACAAGGCAACTCTTGCTTCTTCCCAAACGTGTTCCCCGTCTTGGTCTTCCCGTTGCAGTGAATGGCAGCACTTCTCACCTAGCCACGTGAGCCAGAGTCGGGCACTGCCCCTCAACCTCTTCTTGTTGGTTAGCTTCCCAGTCCCACCTATCAGCACCTCTTTTCTGCTCCATCTTTCAAATGTCTCCCAAATCTGACAGCATCTCTGCCCCTCCTCAGTCACCTCTCCAGCCTGCGCCTCCATCATGTCACATCAGGACCAAGCAGTATCCGCTTGTCTTTTCCTGTGCTCAATCTCTGCTAAAGGCAGCCAGAGGCCTTTAAAAGCCTCAGTTAGATCAGGTCACCATCTCTGATAAACAGAGAGATGGTGACCTGCTTGCACTGAGAGACTCGCAGGTGGAAGGAGGCTTCCATGAGCCACCTTCCTGCTGGGTTCAGCCTCGTACTCTGACATGAGAAACCCAGCTTGTAAGATGAACCTTCCTCAAAATAATTGAGATATAAATAAAATGCAGTCTCTGCACCAAGGGAGTGTACTCATTTTGATAAGGGATTCAGGTGGGGATTCATCTGGACCTCACATTCTGCTAGACCTCGAGGGATGAGTCGGTTTTCAGGGGGCCTTGCTGTCCAGGGGAGACCTGAAAGCTCCAGGGCAGCACGGAGCTTGGCCTGCACAGAGGCCCTGAGTGTTTGAGGGGGTGCCCTCTTCAGAGAGGACCAGGCAGTTTTGGAAAAGGATCCAGTGCATTGGTGGGAGAGGATAGCAGTGGTAAAGAACCCACCTGCCAATGCAGGAGACCTAAGAGACGCTAGTTCATCCCTGGGTCAGGAAGATTCCCTGGAGGAGGACACAGCAATCCACTCCAGTATTCTTGCCTGGAGAATCCCATGGACAGAGGAGCCTGGCGGGCTACAGTCCACGGGGTTGCAGAGTCAGGCACAACTGAAGCAACTTAGCATGCACACGCACTTTTCAGAGAGGACCAGGCGGTTTTGGAAAAGGACCCAGTGCATTGGTGGGAGAGGATAGCAGACTGAAAAGGTGGGTTAGGCCCATTTTGAGAGACTTTAGACATGAGGTCAAATTGAGAGTTTGGACCACGCGAAGCTAGAACATGGTACCAGTGCTGATTTTCCACTTTCTTACTCTAAGAATGCATTCTCCCTTCTCTCCTCCACCTGATAGCAGTGTAGAAAGATTCACAGTTGTTAGACTGATGTCTCATTGCCTTAAGTCTGATTCCCAGGGGACGGAGGCACCAGGGTAGAGAGCCTGAACCCCATAGTAGGAGGCAGTGCTCCCTCCTCCCTTCCCTACTAGGCAACCCCTGGCAGGATGGCCATCAGAGCCCTTGATTATGAGGAGTAAGTTAGGGTGCTTTGATTACTAAAGGAGCTAACCCTCAGCATCCTTTCTTTTGAGAAGAGAGGGAGGAAATGTAAATGTGGGCTATTTTAAGAGATCCTTTTAATTCTCCTGTAGGATTAATCACAACGAACGGTTGGAGTTCCTGGGTGATGCTGTCGTTGAATTTCTGACCAGGTAAGTAGACTTTTCTGCTGTTCCCCCAATAATTGCATTTTACAGGCAACATACTTAATACATTACCTTCTTTGTAATTAGCCTAGTAAAGCCTTGAAACACAGTGGTTTTGGTCTCTTCTGTAGAGCTTAAAAGCTCCATGTCTGTGCCTCTTGCCCTGATAACTTGCACTCACTGATGCCGTAATGAGCAGGATTACAAGATGAAAGGCTAGCGTCTCTGTCCTGTCAAGTTTACGTTCAAGTTGCTACAGCCACGGGAGATCAGCTTGTCTTGGTCTAGATGCTTCAGAGCTTATATTCAATTTGTAAAGAAAGGGATGATATTTTAAAATGTCATTTCATTTTCTGGGATTTGTCTTTGATCCCTTTCTCACTCTTTCTGAACTCGAGGGAAGGAAAGCATACGAGAATTTTAATAACTAGATTTTTATTTATGGGGTGTGTCTAGTGTATGTGTGTCTGTATGTTTGTGTGTTTTCTCCCCAGAAATGTTTTGGATCCTTAGTTTGGAGGTAGAGGTAGGAAAGTACATTTTGCTTTTTCAATACTCATAAAATTTCTCTCTTAAAGGGAGATAACACATGTTGCTCTTGGAACTGTCTCAAGCTATTTTTATTCCCTTTCAGTCATTTCTTTCCCCACGAAGGACACAGTGAGGCAAAGGAGCAGTTTTCTCGGCGTGTTCTCACCGGACACAAAAGGACCAAACTAGCTTAGCTGCCCCAACAAACAGTGGATCTTCAGAACTAGTTTGCGAGTTAGGAGAGCGCAGGTACCCTTGTGGTCCGGCCTGGTTTCCCATCAGCCTTCTTCCTAATTCCCGTACTTCCCTGATCCACAGCCCTGGCTCTCTTTGCCACTCCTGGTTCTGTTCCTGTCCCCACCTGTACTTGTGACGAATGTGCCACCTGGCTGCCCTGCTCAGAGCTCTCCTCCGGGGCCCTATAACCCAACCCAAGCAAAGCTCTCTGTCTCCAGGCTCACGTTTCAAGTATTAGATAGGATTGCTCTCAGCAGGATGAATGATTGCTCAGGTCTTCATTGTCATCGTATTTCAGAGAGCTCTTTTTATAGGAGTCAGTGTGAACAGATGAGTGGATGGTGTTTGGGTTTTAGCACGTTCAGATATACCGTGCTTACTGTTTAGCCCTTCAGAGACCCTTCAGTTTAGTTCAACCCAGCTGGTAGGCACTGTGCAGATGTTATGTGTCAGGTCTGTTGTTTTAGACTCAGAACCACATACAGAATATTGTGATACATGCTTGTCTATGTGCTTTTTTTTGGCAGTGTCCATTTGTACTATCTGTTTCCCAGTCTGGAAGAGGGGGGATTAGCAACATATCGGACCGCCATCGTTCAGAACCAGCACCTTGCCATGCTAGCCAAGGTACAAGTGTCTGCACTTCATTTGCAGTGAAGTCTACATTCTCTTCCTCAGTCCGTGCATAGCTTTGCATTTGAATCAGTAACCCTTTAGGGTGTATTAAGGGTTTAATATTTTATTGATGAGGAAGGATTTTTGTTTGTTTGTTTGTTTGGGTTTTAAGGACTCAGCCTTATTAGTTCTGTTACCTTAGTGAGTTTCACCAACAGCTAATAAACTCCACAGTGAGGTGTCTTGGAAACAGAAGAGGAAAAAATTGACAGACATGCATGAACAGAGTTAAACATTTGGGGAAAAGGAACATGAGAACAGAGCAAAAGAAATGAAAGATTTCATATTTTCCCTCTGTGTAATATTTCTGAATTACATTTGTTTTTAATTTACTTTAACAGACAGAATTATAGCTTTGAATAGAATACTCCAGGCCATTTGTATCCATGGGGGATACTTTACAGATCTTTGAGAATACCCCCAAATCACAAGTCCTATTAATTAAGATTTTGCTTTTAGGCTGTTTAGCCAGCCACATTGACTTTGCCGAGTGACTGACAGAACCTTTCCTTGATTTAGATTCATGGTAGGCTTGTTGCTTATGTTGTCTCATTTGATCTTCCTGTCTCTCTGCAGTGTCTTGTTATCATAAATCCTAACGGATAGGACCCTGGCGCTTATTTGGGAATTCAGGATACCAGCAGGGGGACCATGAACAAATTGATATTCTCTTTGCCAAGCCATAGCTTTCTCATCTGTAGAATGGAGATCTGTTAGCATCTACCACATAGGGTGGTTGTGAGAATTTAAGGAGATTACCATTTGAGTTTTAATGATTCGTTTATGAAGTGCTTGGTGCAATGCCTATTCATCACATAAACATATGAATAAATTAGTAGGAGTTAGTTGTTTTTATTGCTGCTGCCACTTACAAATTACATTTATCAATCAATTACTTTTTATAGGCCTGTGGGTTTATTCAGTAATAGGGGCAACAGTGGCTGTTAAATTCCCGAACGTTAGTGATCTGTTGTAAAAGCTTTTGGTGAGTTTTCCTTGATTTTTAAGTAATTTCTATTTTTTTCTTCATTTTTGATGTAAATGTTGGAATTTGGTAGAAAAGACTAGATAAAATCCATTTTAGTTTTACAACTGACTTCTTAATTTGATCTTGCCAGGGCATTAATTACTTTTAATATGTGGTTGATTTTATCCCATGGTTTTTGTGTTAGCAAGAGTATACTGCTGTATTTTATATAACATCCTCATCGTAACTTTGGTGGTAGGCTTTGATCCAGCTTCAGTGGCATTTGAGAATATAAATAGTGATGCCTTCAGGAAAAACCAACTTGGTTTTTAGGCTCATAATGAATGAAATTCCACAAGTGCTTCAATGTTTAGTTGACTTAATTGTCAAGATGCTTCCTGATAGCTCACGTAAATGTCTGTTGGAAATACCTTTCATAAGTAGATTGTTGGCACACTCTCCCCCACCTCTCCCTGCCATTGTTTTCTTTATAGAGTTTCAGGTATAATGGAATTGCATGATTATTTTTCAAACAATTGTAGGGAGGATATTTTCAAAATGTGGAAAATGAAAATGGAAGCCATTCCATGACATAGTGGGTGCTGTATAGAGCCATGAGTTACAACAGGGCTGGCCACTGGCCATTTCTTCCCTTCAGGGATGTCTGTGTAATCCTCCTCCACTGCAAACCCTGACATACCCATAGCACTCAACACCCATCTGCTCCAGCAGAAGGCAGTGGTAAACCTTGCCCTTCTCTCTAGACCAGTGGTTCTTAACCATTTGAGAGGAGAGACTTGATGGAGGAAGAGTGCTGACTCTGAGAAGGTAATAAAAGCTCTAGGTCAGCACTCCAGACAGTGAACATTTTAACACATGCACAGTGGACTATCACTCTCCTTTTTAACAGTTCCATTAATGCCTTCATGAAAAAATAAGGATATAGAGATTATGAGAAGTTAGAAAATTCATAACATTACAGAATAGTTGTTTATGTTATAGAAATGGCTTGCAGTCTACTCTCAAAGCAGGGCTCCAGAGATAGCAAGCAATTGGATTTTCCCAGTGAAGTTGTGAAACAAGTAAAATTTCCATATTCTAGTATAAACTCTTGCACTTGGGGATCAGTTTTTGAAAAAAGGTGTTTTCTGCTCTTGTATTTGTGGTAGTCAAAACTCATTTGAGTTTATAATACACTCATGAATTCCTAGCAATCCAAAATAGATAGCATGTATGCCCTGTTTTTATTTGTCTCTTTTTCAATGTAAATGAATATGGTTATTTTTAACACACATACCAAGACACACCATATCTGAGTCTCTTTTATCTGAGAGCTGATGAGATTCATGTTGTCCTAGGTTGTTCATTGACTTGTTATTTGTTCCATATTATGTGGCATGTTATGAATCGAATTATATGGTAATAGAAACAGATTTATTGTGTGCTTATGCAATGCTTATACCCTTTTCCTTTTATGGAACGAATTATGATTTCCATTTATTCAATCTCAAGAGTTTTGTAAAAAACATTTATACTGTGTCTGGTTCTAAAAGGACTTGATTTGTCCTTTATGATACAATAGGAAAAGAAACAAGTAGGGACTAAACTCCGAACAAAGAGAAAATATGGGTAAGACAGTAAAATAAAGCCAGAGGTAAAGTTATTGTGCCCAGATATGTTCATCAGTCCTATACAATTTCCAGAATTAGGCCATAAATCTGTCTCTAAACTTGTCTGAGGCCAAATAGAAAAAGAATATATAATTCATTACAAACAATATTCCCAGAGCCCTTAAGGTAGTTCCAACCCATTGCTCGGATTCCCACTGAGCCTTCAGAAGGATGAGTGTGAAAACCTCACAAAGGGACACAAGTACAAAAATATATGGCTCCCCAAATCCAAATCCTTATTAAATAAGAAAAAAAAAGATTTAGAGAAATAAGGCATTTTTAAGTCTTCTGAGAGTCCCCATCTACTCCACCACATAAAAATCTCTTGATTTTTCATACAGTACAAAGACC
This sequence comes from Cervus canadensis, assembly GCF_019320065.1. NCBI lineage: Eukaryota > Metazoa > Chordata > Mammalia > Artiodactyla > Cervidae > Cervus > Cervus canadensis. Next base: position 40,085,427 of record NC_057401.1, read on the forward strand.
ATCAGTACCATATAACTTTGGAATCCAAGAGGTTAACTTTGGGTTGAGTTTGTATCTCTAGACATATTGGGTAAACGCAAAGGCATGGCCTTGTAATAGAGTCTTATTCCAAACCGAGGCTAGTGCTTTTTCTGAACCTGGAGTTGGACAGATCAGATCTGGTCCATTCTGAACCTGCTTGAATCATCAGAGTTCATAGAAGCTTGCTTGGGGAAAAGGCGAAGTTGGTCAGCGCTGAACTGTATGTATGGATTTGTGAAAGAATGGTAGATTAAACTTTCGCCTAAGGCCAGTTAATTTGTAACTGTACCCCCTAGGAGATGCTGAGTTATAACAGTTATGATTTTGCCGATATTCTCTTACTTTTGTCATTCTGAATTTTGTAGAAACTTGAACTGGATCGGTTTATGCTTTATGCTCATGGACCTGACCTTTGTAGAGAATCAGACCTTCGGCATGCAATGGCTAATTGTTTTGAAGCATTAATAGGTAATTTCTCTTTTATAGTCTAGTTTCTTGCATGTCTGAAATGTCTGGAGAGCACATAAAATTCAGTGAGAAGCCTTGGGACAAAATTACTTGTTCCCAAAGCACGTGAGTTCCCCAGTATGATACCCGCCTCCTTGTCCTGTAGTTATTGTGGTTCTTCCAGAGCAGCAGTCATGCTTTCTTTTCTTGAATTTCTTGTATCATGTCATGTACATGCTTAGTATATACTGAACTGAATTGAAGTGAGTTAATATGAGGATGGATTACTTGCCAGATTTGATTCAGGATCACATACATAAATAAGGCGCTGGTTAGGCCCTAATTTTTTTTTTTTTTTAAATAAAATTTTAAAGCTATTTTACAGGATTTTCTGCTTTAAACATCTTGAAGACACTGCATATTTAAAAATCCCAGGGCTTGAGTCTCTACAACTACTGTTTATTCACTTGAAGCACGGCTAATGCAGACACTCAGGCTCTTTACTTCCTCAGTTTCTTTTTTACTATAACCAGAATATAATTAGCTGTTTGTACAGGAAAGTTATGAAGAGTTAATTAGCTGGTGATTGCAAGTATGCTTTACAATGAAATGTTACAGTAGATTGACAATTCCTTGATTTTTTTAGGTAGATGATTTAGTACATTTTATTTTTCAAAGGCGTCTGTACTTCCTTATCAATTTTGCCCTCTTCCTTTGAAAATGAATATAAAAGCTTCCCATTATAGTTTTATGCTGATGATGGTAGCAAGAGAATATTTAATAATTATCCACAGTCTTTTCACAGCTATGTCTGTTTTGTACAAATATATCTATTTTCAGAGGGTTTGTCATGTGGAATGACTACTCTGTACACGTAATTTTTTTTTCACATAATATTTTTGACAGTTAATGTTACAGTTAGCTCCATAGCCAGGCACACACGTTTCAGTTCCCTCTTGTATCATTTATCAGTTCTGTGTCTTTGCCAGGTTACTGAATCTCTTTGAACCCCAGTTTCCCCATCTATGACATGGAGATAGTATCACTTACCTCACAGAGTTGTAACAACCTTAATATCTGATCCTAACTGCAGCAAATCCAGGGCAAAGTTCCATTTCCTTTACCCCTCCCCCAGACCACCTACTCTGGACCCCAAACCTATAAATCTTTTCTAATATCCTCTTACTGAGGTGCCTTAAAGGCGAAGATAAGAATGTGAAAATGCTTTGCATAGGGCCTAGGGCATAAGTGGTCCCTCAAACTCCTGCTATTACTAATATCATCATCATCATCACTGTTATAATTATTATCATTATTACTACCTCTGTTGATAAATAATAAATGTATTTAGTCATCAAAAGCCCAGTGACTAAGTTTCTATTTTACACGGAAAATAGCCTTTCTGAAGACAGGTGTAAAAAATATGATTTTAAGAACCACCCTACTCCAGAGTTATTTGATTCCCAGTTAAAGTGTTACTATAGTACTTAGTGGTTATGATTAGTGGTAAATATGTGTACAGTGCTTAATTATTTCAAAAAATTTTTAAGAATTATTTTTAATTAAAGGTAAAGGTTATCCTACTTTTTTATTGGCAGAAGCCTTAATTTATCTGTACTCATATTTTGTTTGTGGCCTGAAATATAAACTATAAATATAGAAAATGAAATAATATTTTCATAAAGTCAAGTATTTGTGTATAGTTCCCTCAGTAATGGTTCATACCCATATCCTTTATGATAGATCATAGTTGGCCTGTTTTTCTTACAAAATTAGGTTTATATTTTGGTAAATTGAATTTTGTATTTCAGTCTAACTTATAACACAAAGCATAGTTAAAAGAGGGAAAATGCTACCTTTAAAACAATTGCTTCTGATCTGGTCGATTTTTTCCATGAGTGGGTTTTGGCTTGCCTTTTTGCTTTTTATAGAGATATGTAATTTTCTCTGAATATTAATGCAGGCTTCCTTTTGGCGTTCTCTTCTTTTATCTAGGAGCTGTTTACTTGGAGGGAAGCCTGGAGGAAGCCAAGCAGTTATTTGGACGCTTACTCTTTAATGATCCGGTATTTATTTCGACTCATTTGATTTTTCTCAGTTACATATCATTATAGAGGATTTTATATCAATTAGTCTTTGTATTTTAAAGAGCATGTAAGAGAAACAAAAACCCCAAATCTACCCTAGATGGTAAGATTTCAAGCACTTCAAAAATAGCTTATTCAACTCTGTCACAGATGGTTAAGATCTGTGGACATTTATACTAGGACTTTATCCTCTACCCAAAACCCCATCTTTTCTTATGGTCACTTGTAAGTTAAATATGAATACAGATATGGTAGGACCTTGCTTTATTTTAAAGTATCTTGAAATTAATTATGATTTTATATTTTGTAATCATTGGGTACCTACCCCATGCAGGCTTAGTTGAAGCTATAGTCTTTTGACTTTTCTGTTTATGATTTGTTTTTATGTAAATTATGTAGACTAGATAAATGTATATTTATTTTAGAAAGTCAGTTCATAGGGAGTTTCTGATAGAGCTATGAATAAAGAGTATGGAAGTAGTTTTTTTAAAAGCAAATTATAGTTTAAGAAAAAATGATAGATTCTAAAATAGTTTCTGTTGTTACTAAAGTATTAAGCTATTAATATTGCCAGGGCTACCTTTTTAATCCTGCATGTAATAGAGCATACTAGATTCTTTTTCTACCAAAACAAGTCAATTTAACATTTAAAGGGAGAGGCAACTCTGTATTCCAAATTGAAATGTCATTATAATTGAATGAAATAGCCCTCACGGAGCAATAAAGAACATGGCAAGCCAGTGTTTTAAGCCTTTGTGAAACCTTCAACTTAAGTGGCTGTCAGATGTTATTACTGTATTCCTTAGGATAGTTAAAAAAAAAAAAAAGAATCAATAGTTTTGAAAAATGCGACCTGGATGATGTTCATACCTGAGGATTTGATTTTCTTCTACCTGTTTTTATAGAGATAGGTGGTGATTTTATGTGTGTGAATTTCCTCCTGATGGGAACATTATCCACAGGTGTTCCATGTCCCCCATTTTGTCCTACAACCTATAAACAAGTCTGCATCTTGATTTATACATGTAACAGATGTGTTTTAAGTCTTTTTCTCAAATCTTAAAATAACTTTGTTCCGGCCTCTTACCTTTTGTGGGCGACTTCAGCAACCTCCTTACCTTATTTCCTCTTCCAGTCTTACCTCTGTGAGCCCCTCCTCCCTTCAACCTGTCCCACCTCCAGCTATTCCTGCCCCTGTCCCCCATCCACTCTGTGTTCCCTCCTGATGTATAGGCAGCTTTCACCCGGTGTTCTTAACAGCCTCAGTTTTGTTTAGATTCTTTTCTCTCTTTAAACCACTTCTCTCCCACTTGTCTACTTAGCAGGCTTATCTTACCTTTCTAGTACCAGGTTCAGCGCTGGCATGTGCAGTATTTAATAAATATTTGTTAAAGGAATGAATTGAATAAATGACCAAATGAAAAAGCAGAGTCTGAACCTTATCTTACCAGTGGGACATCTGACATTCAGCTTAGTTTTCGTGTGTATTTTCTTTTGTGAAATTGAACAGGGCTCAGACACAGCAAAGCAAAGCAGGTCAGAGGGCAGCCCTGGTGGGAAAGAGGTGCTCCCTCCGAGAGAGGGTCGTCCACTGTTTTCCCAATTCTGTAAGACCTTGAGGAAACACCGTGTCCTGTTGATTTGGAAGCTGGCTTTCTCTGAGTCGTCTTTCTTTATCAGCCTGGACTGCTTTTTACTCTTTCAGCCCCAGGCTGATTCTGCCAGTTCTGTTTTCAGGTCTGTGTGACCCAGCTTACCTGGTATATTCAGAACCGTTGTTTCCATTCAGCTATCCAATGGCCCTCTTAGAAAGACAGCGATTCGTATATAAACTTTCCTGTATAAACTTAGTCTTCCACTGCCCCTCGCCCACCCCCTTTGGTCTTTGCACGTGGGTCCCAGTTTCTCTGACCCTGCCTGGCCTTTCTCCAGAGCTCCTGAAACTAGAAAAAGTGTCTTTTCAGATTGGCTTCGTGCAGCTTCACGTGGGTGTTCCGCAGACACCTCATTCCAACAGGTTTAGTGTTTGAATTCATCACCTAAGCCCCCAAACACACTTCTTCTCTCAGTTTATGATGTAAACTGGAAACCTCAGGATCTTCTTTTGCCCTGAAGCTTTTTGTCCCCATCTTCATTCAGTCACAGACCCCTGGCAGTTCGGCCCCTGGTCTCAGCCATCCTGCTGCTTCAACATTTGTTCTCGTCGTCTCTCACCTGAAATAATTAAGCTGTTATTCCCCACTGCTCTAGTCCATCATTCATGCAGTGTTGCCTTCTTTTTCATGCACAGATTCGATTATGGTCTTTGTGGCTTAAAATCTTTGGTTTCTTTATTGCCTGCCAAAGCCTGTATAACACAACAGAGCGTTTCATAGTTCCCATAATCTGACTCCCACCTACTTTTTTAGTCTCGTTTCTTTCCACTCCCTCTTTGTGCCATTCTAGAAATCACTTTAAAAAAAGTTTTTTTTAGATTTATGGAAAAATTTGAGAGGAAGGTCCTGAAATTTCCCACATATTCCCTGCCCCCACACATGCCCAGCCTCCTCCACTATCAATAGACCCAACCAGAATGATACATTTGGTACAATAGATGAATCTACATTGACACATCATAATCACCCCAAGTCCATAGTTTACACGAGTTCACTCTTGGTTTTGTACATGCTGTGGGTTCAGACATATATATATATAAAATGACAGGTAGCCATCATTACGGTGTCATGTTTTTTGCTGCCTTAAAATTCTCGGTGTTCTGCTTATTAAGAACTACGCTTTTGTGTGTGTGCACTTTGAGACCTTTTATTTGAGTATGTACCATGTCCTGCTTTTGATCATTTCCCTCTGCTGTACGGAATTCCTTATGTTCTTCAGAATTTAGCTGACGAGTCCCCTCCTCTTGGAAACTTGATCTGACAACCCAGACAGAGTCTTCTCATCACTTGGACCATATACATCACCATTATAGAACTTGTCATAGTTTATTAAATTGTACTCATTTACCCTTATTCTTCCCCAATAGGCTCCTTTGAGGACAGAGCTAGTGTCTTATTCAATGTCTTACTTAGCTGATACCTAACAGATGTTCCATAAAAACATGCTGCATGAACTAATGTCCCAACAGTCGATGAACATTTTCCAGAAGAGCATGAAGGTAGAGGCTTTCTCCGAGGTCCCTGGGCTAACAGAAAGCAGAGCTGGGAACCTAGCAAGGTCTGTTCCATTTCTCTGACACCAGCGTGCAGCAGAGCTGTATCTCAGTGCAGGGTGCAATCAGGGAAATGGATGCCATTAAAACCGGCTAGTTGTGAGGTTTTAAAGCTGTTACACCAAGATGGGTGGCAGCAGACATCAAAGGAGGAATCGGTGTTTCTGAGTGAAAAAGACGTAGGAGAAAGGAGAAAGATGAATCTCGAAGTCCTTGAGAATCTTGTGCTTTGGAGATTGAAATTGGTCCGAAGAGATACTTGTTTATCATCATTATTGATGTCCTTGTTGTTAATATTGGCATTTCCTGTGTGCCGCACTGGGTTCAGTGCTTAGAGTCCATTGCTCATCGAGGCATCAGAGAACACTCTGAAGTAGGTACTGTGATTATATTTGTCGAACGCTTGAGGAAAGGTTGGCTTAAGTGAGGTGAAGAAACTGGCCAACAGGGAATCAGGGTTGAATCAGGCAGCCTGTCTCCTCAGCCTACAGCTTTTCCTAACACCAACATCCCTGCTAAGTCACTTCAGTCGTGTCCGACTCTGTGCGACCCCATAGACGGCAGCCCACCAGGCTCCGACGTCCCTGGGATTCTCCAGGCCAACGCTAGAGTGGGTTGCCATTTCCTTCTCCAGTGCGTGAAAGTGAAAAGTGAAAGTGAAGTCTCTCAGTTGTGTCCGACTCTTCACGACCCCATGGACTGCAGCTCACCAGGCTCCTCCGTCCATGGGATTTTCTAGGCAAGAGTACTGGAGTGGGGTGCCATTGCCTTCTCCGACCATCATCCCTAGTTGACGGTAAAAAGTGATGATTTGGTCGTTTGGATATGAGGTAAAAGACGCCAGTTAAGGCTCTTAGAGTTATGGATGTGTAGCTTGGATGAGAGTTCAGAACTGCAGCAGAGGTGAGCAAATGATTTGAACAGGCAGCAGCTAAAGCAGTGGGGGCGGCGGGCACTCCAGAGGAACAGGTAGTGGGTAGGTCAGGCTCTTGGTGGAAGTTGAGTGCATGTCGGTTTCAGGTATAGCAGGGGGAGAAAAAGTGAGAGAATTTGAGAAAGTCGCAGGAAGGGAGTGACATTCAGTGCAATTTATGCTACAGAGAATTCCAGGGAAAGGTTATTGAATTGGTTAAGAGAAGTTCTTTAAAAAGCTTTAAAAGAACAGTGTGATATTTAAACTTAAAAAAAAATTGGCAAAAATAAAATACCAAAAACAAAACCTAGATGTATTTTAATATGCAAGATGTACAAAATTATCAGGTATTTTTATTTCCCCTTGTCATCATCTGTACCACATCATAAAACATTTTACTATACTTTTCCTCTCCAAAAGTTAAAAAAAAAATTTTTTTCCTTCTAAAAATTTTGTCATTTATCTCAAAAACCAGTCATCAAGGCTCGAAAGGAGATTCAGTCAGAGGCTCCCTAGAGTCTAAAATGGAAGGAAAAACACTGTAATCCTGAGGAAGGTCTATTATAAATGCCTCTGGATTTATCTCAGTGGATAAAATAGCATATTAGGATTTTCTACAAAATTAATCCTGTTATTTATTCTCTTATTTCAAGTATACATTTGTAATGACCCGCAGTAAAAGTGTGGTCTCACAAATCTAAGGAACTAGATGTGGGGTGTTTTCCACTCCCATATTAAAGTTACCCAATGATAATAAATTAGTGCCCAAGTAAAGGACCATTTGAGATGAGTTTTAATTCCAAAAGGCACAGCCAATGAACATTTCTGGGGAATGGTATACTAAAAAATATAATTAAAACAGTAGCTTAATCCACTATATTAGGTTAAGCGAATGTGTAACTTAGTTTGAAAGGTGTCGTTGACTCCTGGGGGCGGGGGTGGCTCTTTTCCTCCCCAGCTTAATAGGCTAATTAGAGTCACTACAGGCAGTTGGAGTGGTGAAAACACTTTTAAAAAATTCGTTTGCCAGCACTATCGAATTTGCAATAAATGGAGTCAGCATCTGAAATAGTTCAGTATTTCACATAATGGCATTTTATTTAGTACTCTAGAGTGTGTTAAATGACTCCCTCGAGCATTAAAGGCATCACTCCATTTTCCAGGACCTGCGCGAAGTCTGGCTCAATTATCCTCTCCACCCACTCCAGGTAAGTGTGACCTTCCTGTCTGCAGTGAGCTTTGTAACTCCAGGTACTCATGATGCTTCACTTTGCCTTTTGTCCCCTTCTGCTTTTATCCTTTGATTCCCTTCAGTGGCATTATGACTTTAAGCTAGGGTATCAGACTGGAGAACTTTGGAACAAATACTAAAACGAGGCCATGCATTGTGTTTTTGTGGTCTGGGGTGAGGTGGGCGAAGCACTGGGAGTTGCCATCGCTCGAAAGGCAGGAAGAGCTACTTGTGTGGCTGTGGTTTGGTCCCCTCTCTTCCCCAGAATAATGGTACTCAAGACATAGTGTGTTGTCTCCAGTTTGTCTACATGCCTGCTATTATAGGGAAAATAATATGGAAGCAGGTCTGGGCTTACTACAAAGTAGAACAAATACTAAATTAACATTGCTAAATTGTAACCTAATTTGTATCTTAGAAATTCAGAGATTTGACTTCAATTGCATGAAACATTGTAAATTAAAATTTTAGTAGAGTATAATGACTTTATTCAAGATTTTGGAATTTAAAAGACCTATATATGGTAACACTCTTTCCCCCAGTTGTTTTAAAAATTCTCGCTATTCTTTGCTTTTATTACCATTTTACCTTGGAGACATATTATAAATATATACTCATACAGGTACATTTTTGTATATATATATATATTACATATATATAATAATCATCACTAGTGGCTGAACTCTCTTATGAGAGGCTTCACAGTGTATTTTAGAAGTATTTTATGAATGTGAACTAGCCCAAAGTTCCTAAGAATATTCATTTCAAATGTTTTATACTTGCTCTCTGCTAGTGGTTAAAGGCTCATTGTTATGTGGAGCACCTGCCTAGTGGTATTAATATTATAATAATCTCCAATGTAAGCTGAATCCAGTTTAATGATGATCATTTGCCAAAATAGGTTAGCCCCTTGAAGATACACAGCGGTCAAGTTATTCAACGCAGTGATTCTCAAAAGCTGATCCCCATACCTGCAGCATCTGTGTTACCTGGGAACTTACCAGAAAGGCAGGTCCTGGTCCTTATTCGAGTCATACTGAGTGAGAAACTCTGGGTGCAGGGCCTTGCCATCTGCTTTTAACAAGTACTGCAGGAGTTTGATGAACTGCTGAGTTACCGGATGGATAGATAGATAGATATATTCCCTAGGAGGGGTTCTTCAGCTTGCCTCTTCCTTGGAGAGCTAGTATAATACTTAGGATTTTGAACTATCTGTGTATAGTATTTGGCCTTGAAATCTGATAGAAGGTTGGAAAATATTATTTGAGCCTTCTTTAAATATTAGGTTTGTTTGCCATTCTAAGGGATGAGAAAGAAGCTTTCATGTTTTATTGGCATTTCAGAAATTTCTACCTGTGGGAACAAGAAGTTTACAAAACACTTAGAATTGATAATTACATTTGTAACCAAAAACTGCCTGTGATATTTATTTATTCCTTCTTGTAGCTTCAAGAGCCAAATACTGATCGACAACTTATTGAGACTTCTCCAGTTCTACAGAAACTTACTGAATTTGAAGATGCAATTGGAGTAATTTTTACGCATGTTCGACTTTTGGCAAGAGCATTCACATTGAGAACTGTGGGATTTAACCATCTGACCCTGTGAGTTAGAAATACTCTTGTAGTTCTAACATGACCATTTGGACACACAGTCCCAAACCTCTGCTGTGTGCCCTTTCAAGTAATTAGGGTTTCAAACACATTTTCAGGGAAGTCACATCGTCAGATGGATGAGCAGCCCTACACTGGTGTAGACCAGGGCATATGCTCTAATCCAGTATTTTTGGTCTCATTGTCATGAATCTTATTTCTTTATGAATTATAAGTATGAAGGAAGTAAAAATTTTTCCTATGAAGAGACAGGCCATAGTCATGATGATTCAACTGTGTCATAAAAGCAACATAAATAACATCAGTAACACAAAAGTAACATAAAAGCAGCCACAGGAAAAGTATAAATGAATGAACGTGCTGTGTCCCAATTAAACCTGATTTACTGAAACAGGCCATAGGGTGACTTGGCCCTCCAGTCCTTGCTGTGAGTGATTTGAACATGACCTAATGAAATAATGATAAAATAACCAAAACTGTTTTTTGTGGTTTTTTTTTTTACATGTTTTTTTAATTCAGTTTTTGGGTTTCTTCCCCCGACAGTCCACTCCAGTATTCTCGCCTAGAGAATCCTGTAGACAGAGGAACCTGGAGGGCTACAGTTCATAGGGTCACAAAGAGTAGGACATGACTGAGCAACTAACACACACTCCTCAGGTTTTCTTCCCCCAAATTAGATATTCACAGTTGTCTTTACACTGTAAAAGCCAAAGAATCTTGTCATAGATTTTTTTAGTCCTCATCTTGAATTCAGATTTGAAAACTGGAGTATCTTTTTCAATGAAAAGGTAAAGATTTAGCATAGAAAATTCTTGGATCTTTTTGCTGTATTTTGTCTGTGTAAAGACTGTGCAACGTTGTTGTCTGTACTATACAGTCGGCCCTTACGTCACGTAGGTTTGAACCACCTGGGTCCACCTACACGTGGATCTTTTTCAGTAAGTACGTGCTACAGTGCTGCATGATGTCATTTGGTTGAATCTGCAGGTGCAGACCATGGTTCAGAGGGCTGACTGTAAAGTTAAACTGGATTTCTGACTGCCTGGGGAGTCGCTGCCTCTAACCCCCAGGTTGTTCAAGGATTCAACTGTATTTTATTTTTCTATTGATTCTCCCCAGCTTCTGCCCAAGTACTATTTACCAGTCTTTCTTTCAGCAGTTGTTTAATCCTTAGATAGTACTCACTTTACTCTCCTTTGAAACTGAACCTATATTGACTCAGATCTCTTCTCAGTTGAGGGGCTTTGGGGAGTTGTATTTGGTTTTGTTCTTCAAGCAAGATGAACACATTGCTTTTTAAAGTCATACCTTAAAATTTTATTTTTTATTTTTTTGAATCTACAAATGCTTATTGATCTCTTTACGTTGATGTTTTCTTTTCCTCCAGAGGCCACAATCAGAGGATGGAATTCCTTGGTGACTCCATAATGCAGCTGGTAGCCACAGAGTACTTATTCATTCATTTTCCAGATCATCATGAAGGACACTTAACTGTGAGTTTGTGTAAAACCATTTCCTCCAACAAGTTTGCTGTGTAATAGAAAGTGAAGATTTGAAGAACCAGATATATACTTATGTAATTGGTGACTTAGTTCTTGGTGACTTTAGCATATCATATGGTTTTGTTTCATTATGTAAATTGTACGCAAAAACAATATATAATGAGAGCTAATTTTATACTCCTTTATTTAGTGATTGTCTACTCAGTGCAAGACACTGAGTTAGGCTTCATGGGGGGAGCAAATATTACTTGATGCCTAGTCTGTCCATAAGAAGTTTAAAAACTACTAGAAGAAATTAAAAATGCAAGTTAACAATTACAAATGCTCTTTCTGTATATATACATATATGTATATGTGTGTGTGTGTATATGTATCTGTATATATAGTTTAAGGTGTGTGTGTATACACATATATGTACATTATAAAAAGTATAAATAAGTAGCTATAAATATAAGGGAGAACTATGTTAAATATTATACAGGGAAAGTGTGCTGTTTAGGAAAAGTAAGATTTCTTTTAGCTGTGGAGTTTCTAGAAGGCTTCATGGTTATTATGATGTTTGAGCCTTTAAGGATGAGTAGGATTTGGCCATTGGGAATTAATGGGAAGAAATTTCTATGCAAAGATATTACACGCATCTGGACTGCTGAAACAAGGGCACAGCGTGAAAGATCAGAAGCCTAGTTTGGCTGGACCGTGTGGAGTTGAAAGGGACATAGAGAGAAAAGGTTTGATTTATGAACAAAGTGAAATGGTTCCCGTTCCTCTCACTTTTGTTTCATTTTATAAAACTTTATTGAGTTTTTTTATTTGCTGCGTACGGTTTTTACTCTGTGAAACCAATCAATAATAAAACTGGAATGGAGAACAAAACCTATCTGGAAGTCAGTGATGATGATCTCCCAGCACAAGGAATAACCTTTGAGAAGTCCCTTTAGGACTAGGCATTGAGAAAGCAAATACTTTATTGGGCAAAGAAAATAATAGACACCATAAGACATCTTGTGAGTACAGACATTCTTCATTGTGCTTGAGGTAAATAATAAGTCTTTCATACTTTGCATCTCTACAAGTTCTGTGCATGTTTTGCTTTGAATAGAACTTGATCTTATCTTTGCAACTCTGAACCCTGGAAATAGTTTATGTGAGTGACACAGGTATTGAATTTAAGGAGAATAAGATTATTTAACTATGTTTAGATGTAATTTTTCAGCAGAATTTCTAAACTTAACAAAATACAGTCCTTTCATTCATTCATTGAATGAATATTTATTGTGTTTCTACTAAGCCCCATGTATCATTTTGTGAGAAATCAGGAGTACTCTTATTTTTAAATTTAGTTTAAAATTAGCAGTTTGATGACCATTTGCAATTAACTGCTTTTGGATTGACAAGAAATTCCTTTTGAGTTAATATTAAATTCTTAAGAGCATATGAGCATTTACCAGAAATAAACTAGTATCTAGTGTCTTTCTCTGCATCCAAGAATCAATAAACGCTTGGTTCTGTATCTGCCATTAGGGAATAGACTTCATAGCTGTCAGAGTATCTGGTTGGTCTGAGAAATGGCCAGACTAAAGCAAATGGCTTGAAGCAGTCATTCATTTTATGGCCATATAGCGGCCACTGCTGAAAATATGTGACTTAGATATACACATTTACCCCTGTATTCCCACAGATTAACGGTGAACTCCAGAATTTTGTGGAGGTGGAAAGTATGGATCGACAGATGTACTGCTTCCCTTCTTGGCACTACACACGTGTCCCAACCCCTCCCCCAACATTGAACAGACAATGAAACCAGGACTCAGAAAGGCATGAGCCCTGCCCCAGTTTGGATAAGGGTAAAAGCATGACTATGCTGGAGACTCCAGTTCTGTGTTCTTTCCAAAGTGACTTCAGTGCCGTAACTAATGTGATCCAAAATATGTTTATCATCGGCCTTGCTCTCTTGAAATTAGAGAATTTTTTGATAACTTATTGGAAAGATGTTAACAAATGACAAAATTCTGATATGGAGGGGTTTTTGAGCTGTATTCACAGAAGGCTTTGGTAGAAATCAGCAGGACCAACAGATCTGCTGGCAAAACAAAGATGATCTAAAATCAGTGAAATACAGATTTTAAAAGATACTGCGTCTCATTAATGTCTCACTGACGTAGGTGCTCCCTCCCTCCTTGAACCACTGTCTCCCATGGGCTTCTGTGATGCTTCACATTCCTGGTTTTCCTCTCGGCTCTTGAGTTACTCTTTCTCAGCCTCCTTTGCAGGCTCATTCTATTCTGTAGAGCTGGTGAATATTCCAGGATGCACGAAACTCGCTCCTAGGCATTTCCTCTTCTTACTCGAGTTTTTTGTGGGCATTCTTTATAAATATAACATTAGTTTCACGCCATAGGCAGACTTCTGAGTGGATTTCTTCAGTCCCATCTCGTTTCTAAGCTTCAGTGCCAGCTGCCTGTTCATCATCTCCATGTATCCAAGGCTGAACTTGAAATTTGGATTCTCTTCCAGTATCTGAATAATTGAAGGGCACCCACCCATCCAGTGTGGCAAGTCAGAAGCCTAGGAGTCATCTTTGCTTATTCCCTTCCCTCCAGCCTAGACCATTCACAAGTTTTGACCACGTTACTGCTGGAGTAGCCACCTCATCTTCATCACCCAGATCTTCTTCCATCACCTGGACCATGGCAGTAGTTTCTGCAGAGCTGTCACAGTGTTATAGGAATACGACTGACAAAGAGATCCAGTTAGAGGGGGTGGCATTTACTACACATTGCAAAGGATAGGAATCTTAGGGTTGCGTGTATCCAAAGTAGTAGGCAAGGCAGCCGGTTCAGATTTCTCCCTGAGATGTGTGTTACTATTGGAAAAGCTGGCCTTGCCATTCCTGTGGGCATTTTTGTACTCTCCCATGGGGGACGTTGTCTCAGGTTTCAGGCCTGTTGGATTGCATTACGGGTTAATGGCTTCCTACACTGACTTTGCTGAATTGACTCTTTCTCCACACAGGCCAGGTTACCTGCTGCGGCCTGTGGCGTCTTCACAATACATCTGTTGTGACCACAGTGGCCATTCATCTTTAGTCCATTTTGGTTGTTCCTCTTCACTACCCCGACCTCTCAGTATTGGAGCGCCCCCGTTCTCAGGCCTCGTCTCTTTTCTGTTGACTTCCTCTCCGTGAGTCTAAGTATATCTGTACATTACTTCCTGTTTCATGTCTTTAGCCCTTACTTGTCCCCCTAACTCCAGACTCATATGTCTACATATCTGTAGATGTACTTGGTTATATAGATAGATCCACAGTGATCTCTAGATTGATTTCTATCAGGCAGCTCAAACCTATCATGGCCAAACAAAACTGATTTTTACTCCCAAACCTTGGTGTTTTCCATTTCAGTAAGGACCATTCTGTTCTAGTTGTTCAGGTCAGAAACCTTGGCGTTGTCCTTAACTCCTCGCTGTCTCATGCTAACACCTCCCACCCCTTAGCATAGCCTGTTGATTTCACCTTAAACGTTTGTCTCAAACATGACTACTTTTCACCAGCTTCACTGTTAAACCACCTTGGTCTGGACCATGATTATCTTTACCTTAGTATATGTGCTGCCGAAGCGAGCACTTATCTTTACCTTAAATTACAACCATAGCCTCCCAACTGGTCCATCTTTCCCCACCCCTCTGTCTGTGTTCAGCACATCATCTCGAGGGGTTGTTTTTAAAGAGACGTCAGATTACAACCTCCTCTGTGCAACACTTTTTGAAGATACCTCATCTCAAGGGTAAAAGATAGTGTTACCTACCAGACTCTGTATGACCGGCCTTCCTGCTACCATCTCTAACTTTTTCTCCTAGACACTTCACTTTAGCCTCTGTGAGATTCCTGCAGGACACTAAGCCGGCCTTTGCCTCGGGGCCTTTGCACATGTTATGGCCAGATCCCTCCCCTCTGTTCACATGTCATCACCAGTGAGGCCTTTTTTCACTCACTCTGCTTAAATAGTGAACTCTTTTCCTCATCCCTATCTCCTCTCCTCCTGTCTAGAGTCTCACCTCCCATTTTCTCCTTCCTTCTCCTCCTTAGTACAGACTATGTGTATTACTTGTTTACCATCTGTGCTCTCTTGTGAGGGTAGGTATTTTGTCTCTCTTCATCCCTGATTCCCTGGGTGTTTGAACAGTCCTGGCATGTCTGTGCTCAGCAAATAGGCTGAGTGAATGATCACTATAGTCCACTCTAACTCTCTTCGTTTGCTGTTTGGAGAGTGACTAAAGAACAAGCCTGTCCACCTGCCTGACCCCATGTTACATTTTTGTCTTCTCTGCACCTTTTCACCTGGCCTGCTTCGTGTTCCTCTAGGCTCCCTCTTGCCATGGGGTTTGTTCTACCTGGAGACCATTCTACTTCGAGCCCTTCCTCTCAGCTGCCTGTTAGCTCCTCCTCTGCATGAGATGTCAGTTCTGGCATGACTGCTGCGTGCAAGGGGAACCCTCTAGTCAAATCTCCATGTTCTTCTCCTTCTTGACACTTATTTTTTGAGTTTACTTGTCCCACAAGCCCGAAAGTTATGTGAGAGCATGTTTTTATTTATCACTGTATGCCTGGCAGTGTCTGGCATATGTGAGCTCTCAATACATATTTGATAAGGAGAAGAATGAGAGTTTTGTGGATGGATAACTCATATAGAGAGGGAAGTGGAAGTGGCATTGGAGAGAAATAGCATGTTTTATGTGTAAGGAAAGAAGCCGAACACTTAATTTATGAATGTCTAAGGGTTAAAAGTAATTTAAAATTTGTGAAGGATTGCTTATTGCAGTTGCATTTGGCTGGGTGGGAGGCAGGGAAAGGATGGCTAAAAATCATTACTGTGATTAAAGAGCACACAACTGCAGGGAGGCATTAGTTAGCCCGGAGCTATTCCCTTGCACACTTGTTTCATAGAGACTAAGGACAGTTGAGCAAATGAAATTGCAGTTTTCAAGTTTTGAATGCTGATGGGGGAAAACAGAGTGTTCTGTAAGTTAGGTATTCAAGTGGGCCTGTTTGGGAAGGAACGTCAGGCTTACGCAGTTGTCTGGGGATGACGGAGTTCAAATAGGGACGTAGAAGAAGGAGGTTCTGTTTCATAGACTGAGGTTCTATTTCATCGAACTTTTGGCTTTTGAGGGTAGAAGCTACTCAGTAGAGTCAGGGTAAATAGTGAGGGGGTAAATAGTGAGGAGGTCTCAAAGAGCGCTTACTCGGACAAGAATGCCTGTCCTGTCACGCTTTCAGCTTTTTAACATTTGCATGTGAGTTTCTGTGTCTATTTCACTCTTCTGTCTTAGCCTTTACCGCAAACTGCAGAGTGGAAGATGCTTGTCAGTCTCACGCCTGTAGCGTGCACTGTGCCCAGTACTGGTGTCCACAGGCAAGGTGAACTTGCAGAAATTTTTGTTTTTATGTATTTATTTTTAGGTTTTTTTTAACTCTTTACTTTGTATTGAGGTATAGCCAATTAACAATGTTGTGATAATTTCAGGTGAACACTGAGGGGACGCAGGCATATATACACATGTATCCATCCTCCCCCCAAACTCCCCTCCCATCCAGGCTGCCACGTAACATTGAGCCGAGTTCCCTCTGCTTTACAGTAGGTCCATCGGTTCCCCGTTTTAAATACAGCAGTGTGTACATGTCCATCCCAGACTCCCTAACTATTCCTTCTCCCATCCTGCTCCCCAGCACTCATAAGTTCATTCTCTGAAGTCTGTGAGTCATTTTCTGCTTTGCAGATTTAAGTTCATTTGTATCTTGAAATTTGTTTTTAGAGGAGTGATTTGGAGGGGACCTCCCTGGTGGTCCAGTGGTTAGGACTCCGTGCTTCCAGTGCAGGGCAGCACAGGTTCGATCCCTGGTCGGGGAACTAAGATTCTCCCCCGTGCCTTGTGGTGTGGCCAAAAATTAAAGAAAGAAAAAGAAGAAGAAAAAAAACCAGAGGAATGATTGGGACAATGAGGAAGCGAGGGTTATAGATGAACTTTGGAAAGCCTTGATCTGATGCTTCCCTGCTGCCTTCAGACAGCTCAAGGCGTGAATCAGATGAACAGGTGTCTGAGCTGATGGATCTCTGAGGGCAGATTCCACAGCTCCCATTTGAGAACTTCTCCATCACTGTTGTAAACTGGCTGTGTGGCGCTCACCCGCACCCTGGCTGCTAGCGTCGGCCTACCTGTTCTTCAGTTCTCATGGGAAATGGAGGCCATGTGGCCACCACTCTTGGTATGAGAGACCCGTGAGGCATGTCACTGTCGTTTTTAGTGATACGTTTGTCTCTCACCCCATGCTCTTAAATTAAAGTCCTCAGGATAATTAGTCAGACTCTCCTGTTTACACTAGGGGGCCCTCTTCGGTAGCTCATGTCCCACAGCTGTGGTTTTTCTCTTTAGAATCAAGAGTGAGTAGAAGTTTGAAAGAAGAGTGCCAGAATGTGTCTTTGCTTATTTTAAACCAGTAAACCTTTTTCTTGGTAAAATTTAAATTTGGAAAGACTGCTGTGTTGAGATAATAGGAAACATCCTGGATCCTCAAAACCACAATTTGCAATTTGTCGATCCTTGCCATTGCTTCAGGAACTCAGCAGTCTTCCTCTCAGCTTTATAGTGAGCCCTTATTACAGCTTTCCTTGCTTTTTCCAGTGATTGAAAATTAGATTTTATCTTTTTTTTTTTTTTGGTGATTGGGAGTAAGGCGGTATTTTTTTTAAAAAAAAGTTGTTATAGACAGGTTAGACTTAGTAAAATGGAGAGCTTTGAAGACAGTGAACAGGTATCCAGAATATTTGCATTGAAAACAAATCCAAAGGAGTTCCTGGAACTGTCTATAACCTTTTCCCCATAACCAGAGTCAGGCATGTCTTGGCTGATAATGGTGATGCCAAACAACAGGAGCTAATGTCTCAGTGTGTTTGTTATGTATCAGTCATTGTACTTAGACTGTATAGACATTCACTTTAATTCTCCTACATCCCTGTGAGCTAAGTACTGTTTTCTCCATTTAATGGATGTGGAAACTGAGCCTCAGAGAGATTTAGTAACTTATACAGGATCACTTAGCCAGGAAGTGGTGGAGCCATAGTTTGCACCTAGGCAGCTTGGCGCTAAATCATTTGCTTTTTTTACAAGTATTGGGTTGGCCAAAAAGTTTGTTTGTGTTTTTCTGTAAGATGTTACAGAAACAAGTTTTTTGGCCAACTCAGTCCGTCTAACTCAAGGCACTTTTTGCAAAACATTCTAATAAGTATCTCATGCTTACTTGGGTGCTTAATGTTTGTTTTCTAGATACCTACTAAAAATTTTTCTTCTTTGTAAAATAGTAGTTTATAGCATCAGCATCTGCAAACCTTGTGTCTTACCCCATCCAAACCCGTCTACCAAAATAGTCTTTCTAAAATCAGAAGACTACCTTGCCACTGCTCCCATTTGACACCTTTTGGGATTCCTCTTCCCTTACAGGAAAGACAGACTTCTTTACATCACCTCCAAGACTCTCTGCCCAGAGGTCAGCCAGCTCTCTCTGCCCAGAGGCTAGCCAGCCTTACTAACCTTCATCAGCTCCTCCCCTCCAGGCTGAGATTTCTCCTCCAGTTCCACCCAGTAATCATCTTTCTATGCCATGGCTGCTTGCTCTTGACAGAGCTGTTTCCTCTTCCTGGAAAACCCTTTCATACTGTCTTAATCTGTTCCGACTGCTATAGCAAAGTACCACAGACAGGATGGCTTATGAACCGTGGAAATTTATCGCTCACAGTTCTGGAGATCTAGAGTCTGAAGTCAGAGTGCCAGCATGGTCAGGTGAGGGCTCTCTTCTGGCTCACAGACTCCTCACTGTACCCTCCTCACAGGGTGGAAGGGGCTAGAGATCAGTATGGGGCTTCTTTTATAAGGGCACAGATCCCATTCATGAGGGGTCCACCCTCATGACTTAATCACCTCCTGATACCATCATCTTTAGGATTTCAGCATTTGAATTTTGGGGCAACTCAAACATTCAGACCATAGCACCCATTCTTCTTTCACTGGCAGATTCATTCTTTTCAGTTCTGACTATAATATTCATCAGAGTCCACCTACTTGAAACTTTTTAAAATGTACATGTCCTGAAATTCTAATTCCTTGGTTCTTGCAAAGAGGCCTGAGTACCAGTATGTCAGAACTACCTAATGATTCTGATAAAACAGCCAGATCAACAAGCCTCTGAAATGTTGTTGCTCCGGGGTCGGGTCCCCTCCTTTGGAGGACCTGGTTGGGGAGGAGTGCGTGCGCGTGCTGTGGCCTGTGCTGTCGCCCTGGCCACCTTGCATGCAGCTTCCCTTGGAGACGAGCAGCTCTCGGAGGGCAGCCACGGGATGCTGGTCATCTCAGGATCTTCAGCTGGCAGTGTGGGGCCTAGCCTAGCATCAGCCTCCACAACTGTTGCTCTGAACAACCATGTTTCGGTAGCCTTTTGCCTTGCGAGCCCCTCCTGATCTCACTCATTGGCAAACAGCGTGATTTATTCTGAAGTACAGTTCAGCAAAGGCCAGGGATGGAGGTTGTCATTTAAAGAGCTGCCTTTCTTCATACTTTCGTGTTTGAGTAAAGAGCAAGACCTTACCTTTTTTCATCTCTTCTTCTAAATATAAACTGACTCTGAAAGTGTGGATGATTTATATCTTCCTTCTCCCTACCCCTGACTTTTGGTTCCGGCTTTACGTTTTGGCAAGAACTGAAAGATCTCACTTTCTGCTGGCCACCGGTTGGTGCTTTAAGACCCATCAGGGCATATCTTAAATAAAACTGGTAGTGTTTCTAACTGGTAGCACTTCTGTTTCCATCCTCATTGCTGTCCTCCTCCCCCATCGGACAGCATCACTGCGTAGCACTGAATGAGGACCCCTGACGCTGGAAGGCAGCCCCTGGGGCCCAGTAACCAGTGACGTGTTATGGTTTGCTCATATGTGTGTACATCAGGCTTGTTGATTCTAAGGCATGAAATCTGCATACACACAGCCCATATTAGAGTTTTCTCCTCTCACCAAAAGCATATACTGAGAACCCAGCTTGCTGAGCATAGCTATACTCTCAAAATAACCCTCCTGTTCTCCAACAGCCTCTATTGTGTGAACCTCCCCCACTATAAATCCAAACTAAAAAAGATGTCTCCTTTCCAGCTCAGGTTTTAGACTAGTGGGCACACAACCCTATTGGTTGTGTTTTGTTTTAGGCTGCGCCATGCAACTTGTGGTTTCTTCGTTCCCTGACCAGGGATCAAACTCCGGGCTACCACAGTGAACGTGCCAAGTCTTAACTACTGACCACCAGGGAATTCCCTGATCCTGTCTTCTTTGAATGTTATATTGCTCGGCCTTTTTAATTTTGAACTTCACTGTGGATATTAATTTTAATGAAACACTGCGTTGAAGAAAAGGTAGAGTTAGGGGGAGATCGGAGGAAAGGAGCAGAGACAGGCAAAGAATAATAATAGTCTGTAACTCAACAGCAAGCATGGCTTATGAAGATCAAGTTGTGTTTCTGCTTCATGAATCATTGTCAGACAAATTAAGAACATATTGTTTCTTATTTATCTGTTGTCAAGGGTGCAATCTCAGGCATTGAGAATAAATCTTGATTTTCATAAGCTTAGTTGACACTGTGGAGCCACAGAGCATAAAACTTGCATCTAATAAGCAAAGTGCCATGTGGAACGGCAGGGGGTATAATACCAGCATCACTTGCAGCTGCTTCCTGCACCTTGGCCCTGGCATCAGGGATTCCTTAGCAGGAATTATACTAGACCAAGGGTTTGTTTTATCTTTGTAAGGAAAAACTTCAAGTTTTAGGTCCATTATTTCCCCAGATCTTACAGATCGGGGATGATAACTTTCAGCCTTTGTTTGATGAATTCTCATCTCTGTGTCTATCCACTTTCCCTGGCCTCCCTCCCCACCTTCCCCTAGTGAGTGATCAGTGACTGTTAAATTCCTACGGCATGCTTGTTTTATGGGCACCTCTACTATGGACTGGTTGTACAGTTTTCACGCACTGTTTAATGCTACTGCTTAGATAGTCCACAGAGAATTCCTAGCTGACAGAAATTCCTAGTAGAAATTTTTGTTTGGCATTCCTGAAGTTGAAATATGAAAATTATATACTAATTTGATTAAAGGATCTCAGCTTGAAAAACTGTGAGTCAGGATATATAGTATAAATCTTTAAAAGAACAAAAGTAACAATGTAAACTAATAATTTAAATTTTTAAAATTAATACCAAAGCATCACTTCCACAAATCCTGTATTATCAAAACTAGCATCAGTGCCGTATGACATGAAGTTTATTTTTGATTTTTAAAGCGTGCTCCTTTAAAACTAGTGTGCAGTGACAGAAAGCAGGTCAAGTTTGCCTGGTGGTAGATGGATTGAATTGATTGATCACCAAGGGCCAGGGCCCTTGTTTGGGTGATGGAAAAGTAGAAGCTTGTCAGAACTCATTTAATTTTACTTAAAATGGGTGCATTTTGTTGGATGTAAATTATACTTCAATAAGTTGATTTTTACTAGTTTTAATGTTCCTTCGTTTAGTAACATTTAACTTAATGGAATCTTTGACCTTTACTATATAGTACAGCCTCTCCCTCAAGACTGCTCACTGCTGCTAAACAACTAAATGAACTATTTAAAGGTCAGTTAGGTAAAATTCAGGAGCAGAGGAAGTTATTAAGAAGCTGGAAGCATGTCGAGTTTGTCACTGCCGCCTGAGGGGGGTGGTTGAGAACATAAGCCATTGCTTGCCTAGATATCCCTGTCAGTGAGATGGTCTAGGCTGATTGGACCCACATAGGAACCAAGAGAGAGACCAGAAGTGAAATGGTTTCTAAATGTATCTCAATTCTGTTCTGCCAGCTGTTGCGAAGCTCTTTGGTGAATAACAGAACTCAGGCCAAGGTGGCGGAGGAACTGGGCATGCAGGAATACGCCATCACCAATGACAAGACCAAAAGACCTGTCGCCCTGAGAACCAAGACCTTGGCTGACCTTTTAGAATGTGAGTCCTACAGAGAAAGCTTTTCTCTTAACCTGCAGATTTAAAGTTTGCCACTTCTCATTATTATGCTATTCTGACTAAAGAAACCTCTTTTCTATTTTAATTTTTATATATGCTTCTCTCCAGAGCTTGTTTGAAAGAGAGTAATTTGGAATTAAAACACGTGAATAATGGGTTTGTGTTCAGTCTGTGTTCACTGGTGCCCCCGCCCCCACACCCCTCCATCCTAAAGCTTAGCCATCAGATCTCTGTGTGTGAAGCCGTAGCAGAATGTGAAGACCAGTAATAGTGAATCATAGCTGTTTTTTTGCCACCAGCAACCTTTAGATATGGGCACAGAGGAAAGAAGGTAATTTATTCACTGAATACTAGAATTATTATCTATTGTTGTGAATGAACTCAAAGCTCTGTGGACAACGTTGTCATCTTTTACAGTTTCTGATATGGTCTAGTAGCATTATAAGTAATCCTGTTAAGCTAATTAAAGGATTATAAGCACAATTTTATTGTTTCTGATACTACTTTAAAGTAAGTGGGCCATTCACTGGGCCTTGGAACCTTTTTATTAAGTTTAATATTATGGTATTTTTGACAACTGCAATTATACACAAATATTAAAGTCTCCCAGGCAAATCAGCTGATTTACAAAGTGTAACATCAGTCTAAGGAACTTAAAAGAATCTCTTTTTCAATTAAAGAAAAGTAACTTAACATTAAAAGTACAAAAAAATTAAGTTGAGTGATCAGTCTCAGTGGCCTTTGTTTTTGCTCAACAGAAGCTATTTTTAACTCCTTTAAAAAACTCACCATTTGTGTACATAGTTAAGATAACCTTTATAATGAAGTTGTCTTTGAGGTCACCATTTATTAATGCAAATTTGGTTATATTGTCATTAAGCCCAGTATTTATTTTTCCTCCGTTTCGGCAGATTGAATCCATAGATGGTCCTGTTTCTGTTCATGAAATGTGACACAGACTCTGTCAATGGGTGATCTCAAGATTGGTGTTAAGAATAGCAGGCCTTCGGATGTGCTTGTTCTGACCTTGTATCTGATCTTCAAGTTTTATTTTGATTTATTTGATGTTAACATGGTTGCATTCCCTGATGTCATTCTTTCCCTGCTATATACAGCAGCATTTTATGTATCATTTTAACTAATTGTTTATCTAGCTCTCAGACAAACGTAATTTGGTCTTTGTGGTTTTTGCATCTTAATCACACATCTCTATTGCTGTTTCTAATATTAGTGATAAAGAGTAGTTCTTGTTTGAAGCAAGATGAAATGGTAATGCTAAAAAATAAAGAGGCCTTGGAAGTTGAAAACCTTACTAAAATGTTTCTTAAAAGGCTCGGTCTCATACTCTTTCTAGTAAGTGGCAGTGCGTCGGGCTTATGTTACCCTTTCTCTTTTTCAGCATTTATTGCAGCATTGTACATTGATAAAGACTTGGAATACGTTCATACTTTCATGAATGTTTGTTTCTTTCCACGATTAAAAGTAAGCTCATATAAAATTTAAATTAGTTGTTTGCTCTATGCTTGGCGATTCTAGAATCCTTTACTAAGTACTGTTTGGGGGACTTGCTGCAGGAATTCATTTTGAATCAGGATTGGAACGACCCCAAGTCCCAGCTTCAGCAGTGCTGCCTGACTCTGAGGACGGAAGGAAAAGAACCAGACATCCCACTGTATAAGTGAGTATGTGCTGCCCGCAGGCTGTCGCTCGGGGGAGCCTGGAATAACCCTCCGTGTGCCGGGAGGAAGATCCAACTACTCTGCCGCAGTGGTGATGAGAGCCCTGGGGGGCCTCTTGACTGCCTGGGCCCAGCACAGAAACTCTCTGGGCCGCTCAGTCTCTTTGCTCTGTAAGTGGGTCACATCTGATTATCTGTGCTTTCTCCATCTCTAAAATACGGTGAACTGCTCCCTGGGAGAAAGATGAGGAGATCAAGATAAGAGAAATTTGGGTTAAAATGTTTTTATATACATTCTTACGTTTGTCTTCTTATTTCTTACAACCCCTGCTGCATGCACACCTAGACTGGGCGGCCTGTGCTTGTTTATTTGTAACTGTACTTGGGTGTCTGTCTTTCTGAAGCCCTGCTGGCATCTGTCCCGATCGCCTGACAGGCAGTCACTGTAGGAAGCCAGGCAGTTCTTCACCACGGCTGTGTTATTCAAATATTTGGAACTTTTCTTTCTAGGATGTGTACCAAAAGCTGCTGTGTACATTTGAATATCTTTAGTGACACATCTTTATCCTTTGAGGAGTAGCCAAAAGTCATTCAAAGGAAACGCAGGTCGCTACACACATAACACCGGTTTTGATGAAAATGGGAGGTTTGACTCTGAAGTTGAGTAATTAGCTTGAGACACTCAGAAGGTGGTTTCAGAAGCTGGTTTCAAAGAGGAGTTATAAAAGGGAGGGATTATCAAAATAAGTGGGTTGCCTCCCAAGGTATGGTCTGGATGTGTGTTTTTGAGGATGTGTAAATATCTAGCTTTAGTACGGGGTTACCCCCGTCTCTGTTCACACATGCGTACAAGTATACACATTTGTGTGTTTCATATGAAATAAAACCCTCACCCTCCCCCCACCTCCTCCTGTGGACTTTCTCAGACTTCACAGTACTCAAGGGAAAACACCAGAGTGGCAGCCGGGAATTTTAAATCCTTTTTTATGTTTTTATTTAATAGTCACAACACGTTATAGGCTTTTTCACTAAAAGAAAAACTGAGGCCAAGAAAAGGTTGAGTCACCCCACAGCAGGCTGCTATAAATTGTCCCAAGAAGCTGTCACCGTTGAACAATGTTTCCTTTATTTATTGGGAAAAAAACCCAAATGTTTAGAAATAGCACTTTAATATGTGTCTAATAAGCATAATGAACATCCAGACTGTATTACGTGAAAGGCTCAAAGTATCTCCTCATCAAAGTGATAATTAAAGTTCAATAAATAAAATGAGGGTGATAAACTTCTCACAGCACAAGCATGATTACTATAATAAGCGCCACCTTTAAGAAGCCATCCGTGTACTTTCATCCCAGTGAGTACAGACAAAGGAAATGACTGCCCCCTTCTCATAAATCCCCCCATGAAAGCGTGCAATGAGCTTGTTCTTTTTTATCAAGATGATGGGGTTGTTTTACGTAGTTTTTTTTTCAAGATTACTGTTTTCATCTCATTATCTTTGCCGGCTACTTTTAATTTCCCTTTTCCATGAAGTTATCAGTTTTACCACACTTGAAATCTGCACACTGTCATTAATATCCAGAGAACCTGGTGTTTTGTTTTTTGGCAGTTGTGTTGTGTACTCCGATTATAACATACCTTTGAAATGATCTCTGATTTTTCATTAGAAAGAATCCATAAAGGATGTGATGCTATTCAGACGGGGCTTGCAGTGTATTACCCAAATATTTGTGATTTTTAGCTCTGATTAGCACTGAAATACAATGAACAGACTGAAATAGCTAACTTTAATTTTATAATATTTGGAATAACACTTGGAAATTGTTTAAAAATATTTTATACTTACTGTTTGCCTTCAGATACTGCTCATAATGGTTTGAGTATATATATATATACACACACACACAAATCCCTAAGAAAGGCAATCCCAAAGAATGCTCAAACTGCTGCACAGTTGCACTCATCTCACACGCTAGTAAAGTGATGCTCAAAATTCTCTAAGCCAGGCTTCAGCAATACGTGAACCGTGAACTTCCAGATGTTCAAGCTGGTTTTAGAAAAGGCAGAGGAACCAGAGATCAAATTGCCAACATCCGCTGGATCGTTGAAAAAGCAAGAGAGTTCCAGAAAAACATCTATTTCTGCTTTATTGACTACGCCAAAGCCTTCGACTGAAAGGTTGCTGCTGAACGATAAGACGCAGGATTCTTGGCCTCCGGAGGAGACGAATTCAATCCGGGGCCAGAGACGAGGCTGGATCGCTCAGAGCTTTTGTGTAATAAAGTTTTATTAAAGTATAAAGGAGATAGAGAAAGCTTCTGACATAGGCATCAGAAGGGGGCAAAAGAGTACCCCCTTTGCTAGTATTAGCAATGGAGTTATATACTCTCCAGTGAATCCAAAAAATGTCTGGAGGTTGTAAAGACCTCACCAGACCTACTCCCATAATTTACATTTTAAGATAACAGAGTTGGCCAGAAGGTTTAATCCAAAGATTGTCCTCAGGCAGGATACATCCTTGTAAAGACCAGACCTACTCCCATAATTTATGTTTTAAGATAACAGAATTAGCCAGAGGGTTTAATCCAAAGGCGGTCCTCAGGCAGGATACATTATTGTTATATAGTCACTCACAATCTGTTAATGAAAAGAAAGGAATGTCATAAAACTTAGAATGGCACCAGATAATTCATCCCTGGCCATAAAACGATTGACTTGAATCTTGTAGAAGGGCAGATTACCAACCAATAGTTTTGTTTACATAGATTAGGGGAACAATACCTGAGTAAGTAGGTTGGGCCATTTTGTGGAACCAACTTGAAGATAGAGTCATAGCTTAAGACAACATTTCCATAAGAAAAAGAAATGTATTGGTTAACTCAAGGTTTGAGAGTAGTTAGCTTCAGGTGAAACCAGGTGTCATGGCAACACAGCATTTTAAGAGAAACCTCCTTTTAAATTTGTATAGAGAAAAAATATCGCTGGTTTGTTTCCTCCTGCCGCTTAAGAGAGATAAAAATGTCTGGCACTTGCAGCCTCTTTCCTCCGTTTGGAGACCCCTGGCCTTCCTGCCTGTTACCCTCTCACGACTGTGTGGATCACAATAAACTGTGGAAAATTCTGAAAGAGATGGCAATACCAGACCACCTGACCTGCCTCTTGAGAAACCTCTATGTAGGTCAGGAAGCAAGTTAGAACTGGACATGGAACAACAGACTGGTTCCCAATAGGAAAAGGAGTATGTCAAGGCTGTATATTGTCACCCTGCTTATTTAACTTATATGCAGACTACATCGTGAGAAATGCTGGGCTGGAAGAAGCACAAGCTGGAATCAAGATTGCTGGGAGAAATATCAATAACCTCAGACATGCAGATGACACCACCCTTATGGCAGAAAGTGAAGATGAACTAAAAAAAACCTCCTGATGAAAGTGAAAGAGGAGAGTGAAAAAGTTGGCTTAAAGCTTAACATTCAGAAAACTAAGATCATGGCATCTGGTCCCATCACTTCAGGGAAAATAGATGGGGAGACAGTAGAAACAGTGTCAGACTTTAATTTTTGGGCTCCAAAATCACTGCAGATGGTGATTGCAGCTGTGAAATTAAAAGACACTTACTCCTTGGAAGGAAAGTCATGACCAACCTAGATAATATATTAAAAAGCAGAGACATTACTTTGTCATCAAAGGTCTGTCTGGTCCAAACTATGGTTTTTCCAGTGGTCATGTATGGATGTGAGAGTTGGACTGTGAAGAAAGCTGAGCGCCAAAAAATTGATGCTTTTGAACTGTGGTGTTGGAGAAGACTCTTGAGAGTCCCTTGGACAGCAAGGAGATCCAACCAGTCCATCCTAAAGGAGATCAGTCCTGGGTGTTCATTGGAAGGACTGACGTTGAAGCTGAAACTCCAGTACTTTGGCCACCTCATGCGAAGAGCTGACTCATTGGAACAGACCCTGATGCTGGGAGGGATTGGGGGCAGGAGGAGAAAGGGACGACAGAGGATGAGATGGTTGGATGGCATCACCAACCCGATGGACATGGATTTGAGTAAACTCTGGGAGTTGGTGATGGACAGGGAGGCCTGGCGTGCTGCGGTTCATGGGGTCTCAAAGAGTCGGACGGGACTGAGCGACTGAACTGAACAGAACTGAACACACCCACAAAAAATTTCACTATAGAATTTGAAAAATTTCCTACTTCAAAGCTGTCTGTCATATTAGCAAATCAAAACTGTACTCTTTTAATTTTCTTGTTATTTTTGCCTTCCTGTCTCTCAGCAGTAAGTCACATGGTTTTTCGTGGAGTTATGTGTGAGCAGTAACTATTAAGTAGCACTTTACATAATTACTGCTCTTTCCTTTTCCTTTCAGGACTCTGCAGACAGTGGGGCCATCCCATGCTAGGACCTATACTGTGGCTGTCTACTTCAAGGGAGAAAGAATTGGCTGTGGGAAAGGACCGAGGTATGAGAGGACGATACTTTAAGTTTCTTCAAATGAACATCCTGTGTGCCCGAGAAGTATTAATATCTGCTTGGTATTTCCAAACTCTGCAGCCTGTCTTTTTGAACTTAGAGTATAGAGTGTTCAAGGGTAGTAGCAAAGTGAATCTCAAGGCTTAATATCCCCACCAAACTCAGCCCCAGACTTGAGAATCAGCCTTGAGCAGTGGGAATGCCATTGCATAAAGGGCTTTGGCTGCCTAGAGAGAACCACATTAGCACGTGCACACACAGGTAAGGTCTGGTTCACTGCTGCAGGCATTTTATGAAACATGCCGTGCGTGACACAGCCGTTAGACACTTGATCTCTTATTACTATTCACTTGAGCTTTGTGGAAATGCTCACATCTTCAGGTAAAAAGAATTTCATATGTTATCACCTTTCTTTGAACCTTCCAATTTATATCTTAAACTGAGAAGTGATTTGAAGTCTGTCTGTATGTGTATTTTTTTACTCTTTGCCTCTTAAACTTTACACTGAGGATGTTCAAATTTAAGTAAGAAATACTTCAGATCTAATATAAGTGGAAGGCGTTTTATTGCAGTGTTGAAAGTGTGGAAAGAATAACTTAAACAGGCTTTGTACAGATAAATGACATTTCTGCATGCCCTTGTGTATATTCCTATCTGTGCAATTCAGTATGTGACAGTAGAAGTAATCAGATAAAATTGTATGCACCAAACATGAAAACTAGCCTGAATAAACTGGAGCCATATTTTGTGTTTTGGGGGAAAAAAATCTTTAAAATGTACCTTGTCTTCATTTTCTTTAATAGTATTCAGCAAGCAGAAATGGGAGCAGCAATGGATGCACTTGAAAAATGTAAGCCTATCTCTTTTTCTATAATTATATGTTCATAATGTAATGAGTGTTTTATGGATAGAAAATGGGAAAGTAGAAAAATGGTAAGTACTGATAAAATGTGATCTTCTTTTCTTCATAATTATTCTCCGCACAGAGTATAGTATAATGTAAGATGTGTATAAAATAGGCTTATAATTTAAAAAAAAGTATTCCCAAATGCCTTTTGATTTTCATTTTCCTATTTTGCATAGAGTCCCACTCTCAGCACAGGTAACCCATGTGAGTGACTTAGTATATTTCATTCTATATATTTCTCTATAGTTCTAAAATCTTAAACCCGTGAAGGTT
Organism: Cervus canadensis; assembly: GCF_019320065.1. NCBI lineage: Eukaryota > Metazoa > Chordata > Mammalia > Artiodactyla > Cervidae > Cervus > Cervus canadensis. The sequence goes on from NC_057401.1 coordinate 40,114,864, forward strand.
TTTTCTTTTTGGTGTTTGGCCGCTGTTTAATTAAAGTGGGACATTTATGTACGTCTCTGCATCCATCTTTTCTTGCTAGATAATACATCACGGGCAGCCCTCCACGTCATAGTGGCTCCAGTTCATTCTGTCTTAAGGGCTGCATCATATTTCATGCTGTGGATATGCCGTATTTTATTCAGCTTTTAAAATTTTTGGTGGATCCTGTTTCTGTCTTTTTATCACTGTTGATACTAAAAGTCTCTATATTGGTGCTTTTAGTTCTGGGGGATGGATTCCCAAGGGTAGGATAGCTGGGTTGAAGACACTTAAATTACATAATTGACCCTGTAGGGAACGGCAGAGTCTTCTGTAAATTGAAGGCTTAAGCACAAGGAAGTTTTCTTCTGAGGTATATCGTGCCGCCCAGCAGAACCCGTGGGCAGAACCTGACCGTGTAGTTCCATCAGGCTTCAGCTGCTAGCTCAGCGTGGGTGAGAGCAGTGTGGAAAGCTGAAAGTGCACAGGCCCTGGATGCTCAGCCTGGGAGAAATTCCAAGAAAGGCAGGAGGGCCAAGTAGCCATGCAGAAATCTGCAGATGAGAGCTTGGGGGCCAAGGGGAGGGGAGTCCTGGGGATAGAAGCTGGTGTTCCCAGGCTCCCAAGTTCATGGAATCTTCACTGAGAATTTTGTTGACTCTGTTGAGGAGCTTTGAAAATCCATTATATATATGGACTTTATTATTTATTTTATTACAGTCACATATCGTAATAAAAATGAGACTCCATTTTTCCACCTGTAAGATTGTTAAAGGTGATCTTTGGAGTTTTCATTTGTTTGCTTTCAGCCATAAAACAGTACTTGGAGAGATGGCTGATTCTAAGACTGGCCTACACGTCTGAACTGGTGGGAGAGAAAAGTTTAAAGTGCAGGAAAGCAGTTTGACGGTATATGTCAGGGCCTGAACGACGTCCGTACCCTTTGATCTAGAGATTTCCTTTCTAGAAGTCAAACCTAAGAAAACAATTGGCATTATGAGTGAAAGTTTCCATAACCATGATGATTGTGACAAGTTGATTTATAATAATTTAAAAAAATCAATCAGTCCTTCAAACTGTGTGTTTGAACACAGAGAAATGTTTAGATAAATTATCCCAGAGGTTGACGAACATTTTCTGTAAAGGACCAGATAGTAAATACTCTTATTGCAATTACACAGCTCTGATGTTGTGGCCCATAGACTCAGGTAGAATACAGATGGCTAGTGTCTGTGTTCCAGTAAAACCATATTTACCAAAACAGGTGAAGGATTAGATTTGTCCTATAGACAGTAGTCTGCCAACCTTAGCTTTATCCAAATGTTGTAATATCAAAATATCTTTGAAGAGTAATGATATAGGAAAATGCTTATACTACTAGAATAAGTGAAAAAAGTGTGTCCATCAAAGTGTACTTACAGCTATACTCTCCCAGTGTAAGTTGGGCTCAGGGAATGATTTTAAGTGTTTGTGTGTCTAATTCATATACGTACACATTTACATTGTGTATATGTCTGTTGGATATAAATTTACTTCATAGGAAAAGGGCTTATTATAAGGTTATATTCTAAAAGCTTATCTATGGTTATATCTGAGTTGTGGGATTATGCTCTTAATATTTGAAACCTGTGTTTCATACAGTACATAAGGAATCAATTTAATATACTTAGAGAATAGGATCTTACTACTATTTTATTTCTAAAATTCAGATGCCATTATGTTTCTCTTTTGCTTAAAATCAATCACTGACTCTTTAAGTCCTTACTCGCCTTTCACATTCTCTTCCCACCACCCTGTCGCTCCCTGTCTTCCACCCATCGGGAGCGAAGATGGGACACAGTGTTGAAAGGAAGGAGGGTTTGGGAATATACTGTATATGTTTATTATGCTTCAACCGTAACAAAATCAGGCACTCTCTCATATGCCATGCTCTCTGATTCTCCCTATTTTACTTTTCTTAAAAGTTTTATCTGTTTTTAATTGGAGGACAGTTGCTTTACAATATTGTGTTGGTTTCTGCCGTACTCAACATGAATCAGCCATAGGAATACGTATGTCCCCTCCTTATTTTTAAATATGAAGTAGCACCTCTTGTGTTTCACAGACCCGTACGCAGTTACCAGATAGCTCGTGTCACTCTCATTTGTTCATGCATCCCTTTGTGATGTGTGTTGTTGAAGTGTGTGTGTGTCGAATAAGTGTATAAGATGCCTCTTTTGTGTTCCACATTTGTTTTCTTCCTCCATTGCTACACTCATTACGTACCACAAATAACAACTGAATTGTAAAATTTTTACATCTTAATCAAGATTTCCACCCTGTCAACACCCTTGAACGGGATCAACTATCAAACTAAATATAGCTTCAACTGTGCTACTGAGTGACATATTTCCTTTCACCAAATGAAAGTGCTGTACTTAGGTTGCTATTGCTCATAAGCTCTGGGTCTCTTGAGTAAACTTCACAAATTGAATTATCAGAAATGGTGACTTAAGATGTGGCTTCCTCCTTTTGTCCATCTGATCTTTTCCCTCTTTTCAGAAACTTTAATTGTTGGTAAATAATGATGGGATAATATTGTTATTTGTTTGAAGTTTTGGGTTTAAGCTTTGTAAAAATATACAACTCCCTTTTGCTATAGCCTTTCATCTCTCCCTGAAAATCACTTGTTGCTAGGAGAGCTGTGTTAAAATCCCTAGCTGGAAACATGCTGAAGCCACACGCTATGTTTTAACAACTGTGTATTCGGTGCCTTTTATGCTTGAGTTCACGTCAGATATTGAAATCCAGAACCAGGTGCCGATTTAGACTTCCGTTGTGTTCCTGAATGATAAAAGAAAAAGAGAAGAAAATGAGCAATTTTTTTTTCTCTTGCCTTACAAAATGCAACTCCATATTCCTGTGAAATACATGTTTGTTTGTGTGTGTGTTGCGTTTCGTTTGCATCATTCTGTGCACTGGTGGCTCCTCTTTATTAAGTGTAAAATATATCTCCTTGTGTCAGATAACTTTCCCCAGATGGCCCATCAGAAGCGGTTCATTGAACGGAAATACAGACAAGAGTTAAAAGAAATGAGGTGGGAAAGAGAGCATCAAGAGAAAGAGCCAGATGAGACCGAAGACATAAAGAAATAAAGGAAGGCATGGACGGAAGTGGTGGTGTATTTACTTGCCTAATAACTGTGACTGTTGCCCATTGAGACCTAGCCTAGTTTTTGTGGAGACACTGAATGAAGGCTGCCCATTGAAATAAACCACAAAGTCACATCATTCTCGTTTTACTGATCTCGTATTTGATTTTTAGCTGGATGGCGTTTATTACAAAGTATTTGACTTCTATTTAATGTAAAACTTCACTTGGGTAAATGTGTGTATTCCCTGTTATTTTGCTTTTTAAACAATAAAATTAAAAATGTGTATTCTGTGTGGAAGAGATCCTATTCCTTCTATCTTTCTGAGATTGTGACTCCAGATTTTCAGTGGATAAGCAAAAAAATCACTTTACCAGATATTTGGGTTATGCTTTATAAACACCCGTACTGTTTGACATCTCTGGATTAATCTCCATTTTCAGCTTTTATCTTGGTGTTTATCAGGTTCTCAGCTGCAAACATTATGCTTACACTCACTAACCAGTGAGTCCTTTGTAGAAGGAATCCCTTTAACGTTTAACTGGCTAACGGAAGAAGGAAAGACTGATATTTGAGTCACATATGTTCCTTCAATCACTAGAATCACGAGAAATCATGATTTGAATCCAGAAGACACTTTAAACCAGGTGCTCTTATCCTGGGGTCAGTGGACCCTTTTAGAAATTTATAGACAGACTTTAGGAATGTCTCAGAATATCTTGAAATTATGTTGGATTTTTGGGGGCGGGGAAGTGGGCAGAAGGAAGAGGAGGGTTCATAGCTTTCAGCAGCTCCAAGCAGCTCCATTATTAGGTCCCTGTAATAAAGGGCTAACATTGAATTAAAAGATGTAACATCTTTTTAATGTTAATTTAAACTGAACCTCACTGGCTTCTTATTAATAAAGACAAAACTTCTTTTTTAAAACCAAATGTGTTTTTATTCATTACTGTAATGGATATCTAGTGAGTGTCTGCTATGTGTCAGGCATTGTTCTAGGCTCTGGGGTATAGCAGTGAAAAAAATAAAATTCCCTGCCCTTGGGGGAGCATGCTAAGTGAAGGAAGACACTCTTGACGGGAAATAAAATGTGTTTCGTCACAAGGTGATGTAGATGATGGCCAGAACAAAGTAGGGGGTAACACGGTGTGGTTTTCAATCAGGTGGTTGGGGAGGCTCCCCTGAAGGGCATCATATGAATTAAGATGGGAAGGAGAGTGACCCGTTAGCTATCTGGAGGGTTTCTTTTTACACTTGATCTTAGCTAAAAGGCTGAGAAGGGATGGAGGGTTTCTTTTTTATGTAACTATTAAATGTTACATATTCATTGCTGAAAATTGGGAGAATGTGTTATGTGTTTCTTTTACTAGCAGGAGAAAGAAACAAAGGTTACTTTGGAAATATTATGGAGAAAGTAGAAATCATAAGCTGAAAAAGTAAGTCATGTATGAACCTGTCACCCAGAGATTTTTATATTGTCAGATCTTCTATGTATACACACATGTATGCACATGTGCTGAAGTGCACCTTCACAATAGAATACACTGATGTGATTTCCATATCCTTCCTTTTTTATTAACTAATAAATCATCTCTCAGTGTTGAATCCACATTTGTATTCATGGCTGCATATTAATGTGGATATTGTATGCCAGGTTATACATTTATTGGCTAACTATTGAAAAAATGTGTAGGTTGTGGGTAATTTTTTACTGTGAAACTACTGTCACATACATACATAAACGCACCTACACACGTGTGTGCACACACGCATCAGAGAGAGGAGTGAGAGAGAAGACCTCTCTAGAATTTGTTAACTTGTTAATCATAAAAATGTAAGATGGTGCCTGTAAGAAAAGGTTGTCCTGGGGCTCCTCTCCGCCAAAGGAGGACTAGGAGGGAAAGAATGCTGAATTCATCAGTAGCCTTGAAAATGTTAGAGCAAAAAAGCAAGGGAAAAATATTTGAACTTTTTTAAACAAGCACTTTGACTAGTCTTGCATGGGCATCAAAGTAATGCCACAGCCAGCGTGCTGCTCAGGACTTCTCATTGTCCCTACACCTTTCCTCTTTGTAGTTTTCTGACCTTTTTCAGGTTTTCTCTCCATATTGATGGCTCTTGATGCCTGAAGAAGTTAAGTCCATAACACAGTAGAAAACCTTGCAGTGGAACACATCAAACACGCATCAGGGCAGGTTAGCTTCGGGGGCTCTCCTGAGCAGTAATGAGGCCGGTGGCCAAACTCTCAGTAGCCACACAGACCAACTCAGCAGGCCACTGTGACCACAGGTTCCACGCTGCCTTTGATCCAATCCAATCCAGTCTTCTCACCTTCCAGTTGTGATCATGAGAAGCAACAGCGAGAATGCGCATCATGCATTAATTCAACTGTACTGTGTTATTATTTGTGGAGGCTGATTATTAAACTTCCTTCTCTAAGTCATTTAGGTTCTAGTCAGACAATGATGGTGTGATGGTGCAGCTACCTACAAAGGGCCTCTTGTACTGGAGAAGAAGGGGGAGAGTAGGCCAGGCAGGAAAGGCATCTCAAAGGAGTTAATACTTGAGGAGTTAACTGAACCATGAAGGTGAGAGGGAGCTTGTGAGGAACAGAAGGACATTTCCTTCCAAGAAGCAACAGGACTGGGTGGGAAGAAAATGTGTTTGGATCCTATTGTATTCCACAAGAGATGTGGTGAAGGCCTGCATTGAGGCATTGAGAATGGAGATGCTGGGATAGAACTGATGTGAAAGATACCTGGGGAGCTAGGACCTACAGGCCATGGAGTAGGGCATGGCATCTCAGCCTCAGTGCCAGAGACATTCTGGGCCAGATGGGGATTGTCCTCTGCATTTTAGCGTGTTTAACCATATCCCTAGCCTTTCCTTGCTAGATGTCAGTAGCATTTCTTCCCCTACTTCTGACATCCAAAAATGTCTGCAGACATAACCAAGTGTCCCCTGGGGACAAAATCAGCCCTGGTTGAGGACCAGATAGGAGAAATGAAGAAAAGAACACCGGCTAATTTTTGTACTGTCAATATCCAAACTAAAGCAGAATTGGGTCTTCAGTTGGCTTTACTGAACTTTAGAGCCTGTGGAATGTCTGTGAAGCTGATGAATAAATAGGTGCGTACATGGTTTTATAGCCAAACACAGATAACTGAGCTCAAAATTAGAAACGGACTCACGAGTCTCCTTGGAAGAAAAGCTATGACAAACCTAGACAGCATGTTAAAAAGGAGAGACGTTATTTTGCCAACAAATATCCATATAGTCAAAGCTATGGTTTTTCCAGTGGTCATGTATGGATGTGAGAGCTCGACCATAAAGAAGGCTGAGTGCTAAAGAACTGATGCTTTTGAATTGTGGTGTTGGATAAGGCTCTTGAGAGTCCCTTGGATTGCAAGGAGATCCAACCAGTCCATCCTAAAGGAAATCAGTCCTGAATATTCATTGGAAGGACTGATGCTGAAGCTGAAACTCCAATACTTTGGTCACCTCATGCAAAGAGTTGACTCATTGGAAAAGACCCTAATACTGGGAAAGATTGAAAGCAGGAGGAAGAGGGGATGACAGAGGATGAGATGGTTGGATGGCGTCACTGACTCAATGGACATGAGTTTGAGTAAACTCCAGGAGTTGGTGATGGACAGGGAGGCCTGGTGTGCTGCAGTTCATGGGATCGCAGACTCCAAAACAACTGAGCGACTGAACACCACCACATCCTCAGTGGTATTACCTACAAAGGACAACCTTGTTTTTCCCAGGATGGAGACAGGAAACCATTCCAGGGATGTATTATAGCTTTGAAACTATAGGCTTCACACATGAGATAAGTTTACTCCAGAGAGGAAACTCGGCTGCCATCTGAACTATTTCAGCTTTAGATGAGCTGTCTTAAACCAAGTGACTATTTCAGAATTATTTCTGTCATCATCCTTGTTTGTGAAGTCTTTGTGAAATTTCCCTCTGATCAACTTGTACAAAGTAAGGAGGACTCTTTATGAATTACTTGTTCTGAACAGGGAGTAACAACACACTAAAGTCTTGCAGGTATGTTCTCATAGCTATGAGTGTTAGTCGCTCAGTCATGTCTGACTCTTTGCAACCCACCAGGCTCCTCTGCCCATGAGATTCTCCTGGTAAGAATACTGGGTGGGTTGCCACGTCCTCCTCCAGGGGATCTTCCCCACCCGGGGATCAAACCTGCATCTTTTAAGTCTCCTGAATTGGCAGGCGGATTCTTTACCACTAGCACCACCTGGGAATCCCATTCCCTCTAGCTTTTGGTTCCCAAATCTTCCCTAGATCCTCATTATTTTATAAAGGATGAAATAAAGCATAATGAGGCATTATAATTTCTTTTGTATAAATATCAGGACAGTTAAGAGAACAACCTGTGGAAGAGAAAATTCATTGACCACAAAACATGTTTATTCTTGTAAAATTGTCAGGAAGAGCATGCCCAACTGGGGACCACATTCCACCTTTGTTGAAGTGAGGCCAAGTGAAAGATTCCCACTGGCTGAATGTGAAGAACTTCCGGAAGAACTTCCGGACTGTGGCACCAGAAATATGTTTGCCATCTCTCCATCCCCTTACTCTGGTTTGCTGGCTGGATGCTGACATCCAGGGAGGGTGACCTTGAAAACCACCCTCAGTTAGAACATGAATGGCACCAGGGAACAGAGTCCCCACCTCACCCCCACCTCCCTTGCAAGGATAGGAGAATCCTGCTTGGACTTCTCTAAAGTGAGAAACAAACATCTATGTCTTAAACCACTATTTGGGGATTTAATGTTACAGCCAGTTGTGGTATCTTCACTAACACAAGTGTGTCTGAGTCAGGCCATGAACAACTCTTAGTAGTTTTTGACCCAAACAATTTTTTTAAAAAGTTCACCCACCTGTTCAGTCAGTCAGTCACTTCAGTCGCTCAGTTGTGTCTGATTCTGCGACCCCATGGACTGCAGCATGCCAGGCTTTCCTGTCCATCACCAGTTCCCGGAGCTTGCTCAAACTCATGTCCACTGAGTTGGTGATGCCATCCAACCATCTCGTTCTCTGTTGTCTCCTTCTCCTCCTGCCCTCAATCTTTCCCAGCATCAGGGTCTTTTCAAATGAGTCAGTTCTTCTCATTAGGTGGCCAAAATATTGGAGTTTCAGCTTCAGCATCAGTCCTTTCAATGAATATTCAGGACTGATTTCCTTTAGGATGGACTGGTTGGATCTCCTTGCAGTCCAAGGGACTCTCAAGAGTCTTCTCCATCACCACAGTTCAAAAGCATCAATTCTTCAGCACTCAGTTTTCTTTATAATCCAACTCTCACATCCAAACATGACTACTGGAAAAACCATAGCTTTGACTAGACGGACCTTTGTTGGCAAAGTGGTGTCTCTGTTTTTTAATATGCTATCTAGGTTGATCATAGCTTTTCTTCCAGGAAGCAAGCGTCTTTTTTTTTTTTTTAAATTGGAGGCTAATTACTTTACAATATTGTAGTGGTTTTTGCCATACATTGACATGAATCAGCCATGGGTTACATGTGTTCCCCATCCTGAACCCCCCTCCCACCTCTCAGCAAGCGTCTTTTGATTTCATGGCTGCAGTCACCATCTGCAGTGATTTTGGACCCCAAGAAAATAAAATCTTTCACTGTTTCCACTGTTTCCCCATCTATTTGCCTTCAAGTGATGGGACCAGATGCCATGATCTTCGTTTTCTGAATGTCGAGTTTTAAGCCAACTTTTTCACTCTCTCCTTTCACTTTCATCAAGAGGCTCTTTAGTTCTTCTTCCCTTTCTGCCGTAAGGGTGGTGTCATCTGCATGTCTGAGGTTATTGATATTTCTTCCAGCAATCTTGATTCCAGCTTGTGCTTCATCCAGCCCAGCATTTCTCATGATGTGAGAGTCGGACTGTGAAGAAAGCTGGTTGCCGAAAAATTGATGCTTTTGAACTGTGGTGTTGGAGAAGACTCTTGAGAATCCCTTGGACTGCAAGGAGATCCAACCAGTCCATCCTATAGGAGATCAGTCCTGGGTGTTATTGGAAGGACTGACGCTGAAGCTGAAACTCCAGTACTTTGGCCACCTCATGTGAAGAGTTGACTCATTGGAAAAGACCCTGATGCTGGGAGGGATTGGGGGCAGGAGGAGAAGGGGGCTACAGAGGATGAGATGGCTGGATGGCATCACTGACTTGATGGGCATAAGTTGAGTAAACTCCGGGAGTTGGTTATGGACAGGGAGGCCCGGCGTGCTGCAATTCATGGGGTCTCAAAGAGTCGGACACGACTGAGTGACTGAACTAAACTGAACTGAATCTACATATAAGTTAAATAAGCAGGGTGACAATATACAGCCTTGACATACTCCTTTCCTGATTTGGAACCAGTCTGTTGTTCCATGTCCAGTCCTAATTGTTGCTTCTTGACTTGCATACAGATTTCTCAGGAGGTAGGTCAGGTGGTCTGGTATTCCCGTCTCTTGAAGAATTTTCCACAGTTTATTGTGATCCACACAGTCAAAGGCTTTGGCATAGTCAATAAAGCAGAAGTAGATGTTTTTCTGGAACTCTTGCTGTTTCAATGATCCAGTTGATGTTGGCAATTTGGTCTCTGGTTCCTCTGCCTTTTCTAAAACCAGCTTGATCATCTGGAAGTTCACGGTTCACATACTGTTGAAGCCTGGCTTGGAGAATTTTGAGCATCACTTTACTAGCATGTGAGATGAGTGCAATTGTGTGGTAGTTTGAGCATTCTTTGGTATTGCTTTCCTTTGGGATTGGAATGACAACAGAACTTTTCAGTCCTGTGGCTACTGTTGAGCAGCACTTTAGCATCATCTTTTAGGATTTGAAATAGCTCAACTGGAATTCCATCACCCACCTGTTACTGATACTATATTGAACCAATGCTGTAATACTCGTGATTTAATTGTAACATGCTTATGTATATCCCTTTATATGAAAAAATATAGCAGTCACAAAATGAAGTAAATTCTTACATATGTGTTAGGGTTTTGGAGAATGCTCATTCTAAGATTTACTGGTATTAGTAGCACCCACTATAATCTGGGGCCTGGAAGATTGAAAGCAGCATCCTTATTCTCAGGAAGCTCGCTGTTGAGAAGAGGAAGCTTGTATACTTGTGCACATAAGGCGTTATGTAGGGGAGAGGGAGAGTGGGTCTGAGGACGCCCACCTTTAGTTTGATTTTGACAGCATTAAATCCATCCAGCTATTGACTCCACCATCCCATACTCCCCATGACAAAACATCTTTTCTCAGGTCAAACATATTTCATTTTTAACCATAGTGTCATTATGACCCCTAAAAAAATTATCAAGAACTCCTTAATAAATTCTAATAATTAGCCCATACTCAAATATATAGCTGGTGTGTCCAAGTAATGATTCAAACAGGACCCATGTGTTGCCTTCATTTTTATGTCTCTTATATTTAATCTTTCTGGAGTTATTTCCCCACCCCCCTCTCCTCCAGCAGCATATTGGGCACCTACCAACCTGGGGAATTCATCTTTCAGTGTTATATCTTTTGGCCTTTTCATACTGTTGATGGGGTTCTTAAGGGAAGAATACTGAAGAGGTTTGCCATTCCCTTCTCTAGTGGACCACATTTTGTCAGAACTCTCGACCATGACCTGTCCGTCTTGGGTGGCCCTATGTGGAATGGCTCATAGTTTCATTGAGTTATACAAGGCTGTGATCCATGTGATCAGTTTGGTTAGTTTTCTCTGATTGTAGTTTTCATTCTGTCTGCCCTCTGATGAATAAGGATAAGAGACTTGTGAAAGCTTCCTGATGGGAGGGACTGGCTGTGGGGGAATCTGGGTCTTGTTCCCAGGGGTGGGGCTGCTGCTGCTAGGTCACTTCAGTCGTGTCCGACTCTGTGCAACCCCATAGACAGCAGCCCACCAGGCTCCCCCGTCCCTGGGATTCTCCAGGCAAGAATATTGGAGTGGGTTGCCATTTCCTTCTCCAATGCATGAAAGTGAAAAATGAAAGTGAAGTCGCTCAGTCGTGTCCGACTCTTAGCGACCCCATGAACTGCAACCTACCAGGCTCCTCCGCCCATGGGATTTTCCAGGCAAGAGTACTGGAGTGGGGTGCCATTGCCTTCTCTGGATTTATCAGACAGTATTCAGTAAATCTTTAATCCAAATTTCTGTTGATAGGTGGGGCTGTGTTCCCTCCCTGTTGTTTGGCCTGAGGCCAAACTAAGGTAAGGGTAATGGCAGTAATGGTGACCTCCCTCTAAAAGACTTAAAAGACCCTGCAACAGGCCACTGTCAACCCTCGCCTCCATCGGAGACTGCTGGACACTCAAAGGCAAGTCTGGCTCAGTGTCTTGTGGGGTCACTGCTCCTTTCTGCTTGGTCCTGGTGTGCACAAGTTTTTGTTTCTGTCCTCCAAGAGTCTGTTTCCCTAGTCCTGTGGAAGTTCTGTAATCAAATCCCACTGGCCTCCAAAGTCAAATTTATTTTCTTGGGTTCCAAAATCACTGCAGATGGTGACTGCAGCCATGAAATGAAAAGATGCTTTGCTCCTTGGAAGAAAATATGAACAACCTAGACAGCATATTAAAAAGCAACGACATTACTTTGCCAACAAAGTCCATCTAGTCAAGGCTATGGTTTTTCCAGTAGTCATGTATGGATGTAAGAATTGGACCATAAAGAAAACTGAGTACTGAAGAATTGATGCTTTTGAGCTGTGGTGGTGGAGAAGGCTCTTGAGAGTCCCTTGGACTGCAAGGAGACCCAACTAGTCAATCCTAAAGGAAATCAGTCCTGAATATTCATTGAATGGACTGATGCTGAAGCTGAAACTCCAATACTTTGGCCATCTGATATGGAGGTAACTTATTGGAAAAGACCCTGATGCTGAGCAAGATTGAAGGCAGGAGGAGAAGGAGACAACAGAGGACGAGATGGTTGCATGGCATCACCAATTCAATGGACGTGAGTTTGAGCAAGCTCTGGGAACTGGTGATGGACAGGGAAGCCTGGCATGCTACAGTTCATGGGGTTGCAAAGAGTTGGACATGACTGAGCTGATATTTAATCTGGAACTTTCCTCCAGTCCCTTTGCTCCATGGAATTTCCCACATTCTGCATGTGATACATTGCTTTCTCATGGTGTCATTCACATTTTTCCTTTATTCTCTCTATTATATCTGCAGGCTCAAGTTTAGGCTTAGGTTCAAATTCTATGACACATGTGTATTTCAGGATTTTCCCCCCACCCCTGAAATAATAAATTCAGCAGTGACTGTGTGAGGCTGCCAGGGCTAACACCATGACAGGCGGCCCGGACCTAAGTTTAGATTTCCCCTGAAATGGTAAGATTCCCTACCCCCATCAGGCCACCTGGAGCCAGCCAATCAATATGCGCCCAGTAAGAAAAAGGGAACCTATCAGGGGAAAGCTGAAAAGCCCGCGAATGCCCAAGTTTGGAAAAAGCCCACGAAGGTTTGAGCCAATAAGATTACTTTGCAAACATGTAACCAATCCGCTTAAGCCAGCTACCAACTGCTTATGCTCACCCTATAAATTGGGTAACAGCTTGGGCTCAGCGCTTTCTGACCCTACACCACTGCGTTGGTTGCAGCAGTGAGCCCTGACTCGAGTCAGCAATAAACTTCCCTTTTTTTGCGAGTTGCATTGTCTTGGAAGCCTTCTCTCTTCCCGCTCGGGGATTCGGACATCAGGCATAACAGACTGTTCTCTAATTCTTTGGGGGACTAGATGACCATTATGATTAATTCATGTGTCACCTTGGCTAAGTGAGGGATGGTGTTTTAGGCAACTGAGTTTGTGGTCATTTGTTTTGCAGCATCAGAAAGTGAACACATTGCCTTTCTCCTTCTAAACAGTTAATCATTTTGTGTTACTATCCTGTTTAAAAATATTTCATGGATTCCCCCTTCCCTGTAGGATAAAGCCCAAATTTCTTATCTTGACGTTCAATCCCTTCCCACCCAGACACTGGCTTCTCCTATTGGCCCCACCCCCTCACACTGCACTCCAGCCTCAGAGAACAAGTTGCAGATAGATAAACACCTTCTCCTTTCTCTCCTCTCCCAGGTCTCGTACTGCCCGAAACAGGCCACCTCCTTACTCTTCTTCTGAGCCTCAGCTCAGAAACATTGTCTTGCAGACCTTCCCTTGGACCTTAGATGTAGGTTAAATGTATATCCTTGGGCTCCTGATAGTATGTGGTCCACTGGAGAAGGGAATGGCAAACCACTTCAGTATTCTTGCCTTGAGAACCCTATGAACAGTATGAAAAGGCAAAATGATAGGATACTGAAAGAGGAACTCCCCAGGTCGGTGGTAGGTGCCCAATATGCTAATGGAGATCAGTGGGGAAATAACTCCAGAAAGAATGAAGGGATGGAGCCCAAGCAAAAACAACACCCAGTTGTGGATGTGACTGGTGATAGAACCAAGGTCTGATGCTGTAAAGAGCAATATTGCATAGGAACCTGGAATGATAGGTCCATGAATCAAGGCAAATTGGAAGTGGTCAAATAGGAGATGCCAAGAGTGAATGTCAACATTCTAGGAATCAGCGAAATGGACTGGAATGGGTGAGTTTAACTCAGATGACCATTATATCTACTAGTGTGGGCAGGAATCCCTTAGAAGAAATGGAGTGGCCATCATGGTCAACAAAAGAGTCCGAAATCCAGTACTTGGATGCAATCTCAAAAATGACAGAATCATCTCTGTTCATTTCCAAGGCAAACCATTCAATATAACAGTAACCCAAGCCTATGCCCCAACCAGTAATGCTGAAGAAGCTGAACGATTCTATGAAGACCTACAAGACCTTTTAGAACTAACACCCAAAAAAGATGTCCTTTTCATTATAGGGGACTGGAATGCAAAAGTAGGAAGTCAAGAAA